>NC_073392.1:42125682-42475682 GCF_028641065.1 Leucoraja erinaceus | reverse complement strand
CGTTCAGGCTCAAGGGTTTATTCAGTGTTTATGTGCACTCTAGTTGTGCAGCAGGGATGACAAATGTGCAACACACTTCAATTGACATCACAGCTGCGTGCCCTGTAGCCTCTGTATGTGTCACGCAAACAGGTCAGCTATTCAATTCCTCCATCGGCACTGGAAGTGCTTATCATGTCTCACAATCGATTTTGCATTTATGTAGCACATAAAAACACACAATATTATTGAACTTCAAGGCTGTTGTGTTCATGATGCATGTTTTATAGTTAGTGACTTGATACTTCAATTCTGACATTTAAAATATGGTGTATTAGGCACTTTCCTCAGATCACAATTACGTTCTGCATGCATGCATCCACTTCTAAGTTCTGCATTGGTTTTATTGGATTGATTGGGGATTTGGGTGAAGATGGACATTGGTTGGGATCCCTCACTGACTGGCGAGCTGCACGCGTTTGCCTATTCTCTTGCTCTTGAGATCTGATCTTACCAAGAGTGAGTCTTTCAAATCAAAACCAGCAACTCCCACCAACAGAAATGCTTTGTAAGGCTAACAGGCCACATTGCTATCTGTCAAAGATATTAAGGTGCTTAAGTATTTATGAATCTCCCTGGCATTACAAATACTTAAAAACAGTAGAAAATGTTTTTTTAAAACAAAGAAATACATTTAAATATAGGGCGATGTTATAGTGGTGTCGTTGCTAGAACAGCTGCCTCAGTGCCAGAGATCCGGTTCGATCCTGACCTCAGACGCTGTAGGTGCGGTTTGCTTATTTTCTCTGTGTTCTCCATTTAATTCTTCCCGAGGTTCCTGTTCCCGCTCCTATCCCAAAGACATGTGGGTTTGTAAGTCAATTTGCCTCTGAAAATTACTCCATCTGTGTAGGGAATGGATGTGGATGAGTGATGGTTATATTTCATGGACTCGACATGTCGCAGGACCCATTTCCATGCAGTGCCTTTCAATCAATTATAAAACCTCTTAATACGTACCTAAATGCACACACTCTTCTGTAAAATGCAGAAAATGCTTGATTTCACTGAATTCGGGGTAGTTTTCAGAGGGCGGCACAGCGTTAGAGTTGCTGCCTTACGGCATCAGACTCAGGATTGATTCCGACTACGGGTGCTGTCTGTACAGAGTTAGTACTCTCTCCCCATGACCACGTGGGTTTTCACCGAGATCTTCGCTTTCCTCCCACACTCCAAAGACATAGGTTAATTGGCTTGGTATAAATTAAAAATTGTCCCTAGTGTGTTAATGTGCAGGGATCGCTGGCCGGTGCGGACTTGGTGGGCCGAAGGGCCTGCTTCTGCGCTGCATCTCTAAACTAAACTAAAACTAAATTCATGCTTCTATCCAAAGCTACTTCTTACCATTGAAATGAATGGCACTGGTGGACATGACCAGTTCAGCAGCCAGGATTCTTTGGCTTTTGGCTATTAAAGCAGTGTAAGTTTACACTTACGCACGAGACTCCATAGTCCTGAGAGTGGCAATCAGCAGATTGAGAGAATGGAGCAGCTGGGCTTGTACATTCTGGAGTTTAGGAAGAGAGGGAATCTCATTGAAACATATAAGATTGTTAAGGGCTTGGACACGCTAGAGGTAGGAAACATGTTCCCGATGTTGGTGGAGTCCAGAACCAGGGGCCACTGTTTAAGAATATGGAGTAAGCTATTTAGAACGGAGACGAGGAAACACTTTTTCTCACAGAGAGTGGTGAGTCTGTGGAATTCTCTGCCTCAGAGGGCGATGGAGGCAGGTTCTCTGGATGCTTTCAAGAGACAGCTAGATAGGGCTTAAAAATAGCGGTGTCAGGGGATATGGGGAGAAGACAGGAACGGGGTACTGATTGGGGATGATCAGCCATGATCACATTGAATGACGGTGCTGGCTCGAAGGGCCGAATGGCCTACTCCTGCACCTGTTGTCTATTGTCAGACCTCTTGGCCTCCCATCTTGGCTCAAATGCCACAAAGGATAGCACCATTACACAGATAAACATGGGGATGATGTGTAGAGAGAGGAGTCCAGAAACAGAGAGCGAAGATCTCCTGAAAAAGCCCTTTCAGAATGACTGGGCCAACTTGGATGTTACTGTCAATCACAGGTCAGTTGTCGCTGGTTAAATTAAGTAGACAGGACCACTCTTGTTTCATTTCCTTCTCCTTTTTGCTAGAGCTGCAACCCATGCCAAGAACTGCCCCTTTGCTGCACTAATTAACAAAGTGTCCTTCAAGGACAATAATCTTCTCCAGTGCCAGAATTGGGTGCAAGATTATTATTGTAATAACTAAAGCAAATTCCACTTACTCTCCTTGTGAGTTTAATTAAAATATTGCACTTGGTAAATGCATCAAATCTGCTAAAAATTGGTGATCATGATCCTGTTAAGCTGCAAATATTCTTCAGCAATAACCCTTTATTTTGCTACCAAACCACTCCAGACTTTCTTTAAACTAAATCAACAGTGAGCCAAGCTGATGTCTCCATTCTCTTTTTAGCTTTTTAACCCGAATAGAATGCCAAGTTCCTTTTGGAAATTGAATTTTGGTTAAAAAGCTCTTGGGATTCTCTTAACATTTACCTCAGATGCTCAAGTGCATTCTTGCTGCTTCTTTTCATGCTGTACTGTAAGGCTGATTATGTTGTGACCGCCACGTTTCCACCCCAGTGTTTTTACTTATTTCTTTTGAAAATCGCCCATGTTGACAGATGCTGAAAATGCTATGTTTCACTGAATTTTGGGATCGTTTTCAGAACTAGAATTATGTGCAATTTGAACTTTCTTTTTCAACGTAACCCAAATAAATTCTCCAGCAATACTTATGTTCAGAGACCCCCTTGTGCATGATTTTTTTTTAAATGAGGGGTAGGTTCTATGGCACCATCCAAATGAATGTAGTGTGTTCTTTGCAACACCAGTAACTAGCAAGCCATGACACTTATGGACCTTTCATAGCAAAAGGATTTGAATATAGGAGCAGGGAGGTTCTACTGCAGTTGTACAGGGTCTTGGTGAGGCCACACCTGGAGTATTGCGTACAGTTTTGGTCTCCTAATCTGAGGAAGGACATTATTGCCATAGAGGGAGTGCAGAGAAGGTTCACCAGACTGATTCCTGGGATGTCAGGACTGTCTTATGAAGAAAGACTGGATAAACTTGGTTTATACTCTCTAGAATTTAGGAGATTGAGAGGGGATCTTATAGAAACTTACAAAATTCTTAAGGGGTTGGACAGGCTAGATGCAGGAAGATTGCTCCGGATGTTGGGGAAGTCCAGGACAAGGGGTCACAGCTTAATGATAAGGGGGAAATCCTTTAAAACTGAGATGAGAAGAACTTTTTTCACACAGAGAGTGGTGAATCTCTGGAACTCTCTGCCACAGAGGGTAGTCGAGGCCAGTTCATTGGCTATATTTAAGAGGGAGTTAGATGTGGCCCTTGTGGCTAAGGGGATCAGAGGGTATGGAGAGAAGGCAGGTACGGGATACTGAGTTGGATGATCAGCCATGATCATATTGAATGGCAGTGCAGGCTCGAAGGGCCGAATGGCCTACTCCTGCACCTAATTTCTATGTTTCTATGTCCCACTTAGGTGATTTTTTAGGCTGTCGTAAGCTGTCGTAGGTTGATGTAGGTGCTGTCGTAGGTTGTAACCGGGGCTGACCAGTAAATTCCATTGTCCTAGTCGCTGGCAGTCGTTTAAAAAATCACCTAAGTGGGACAGCCCCATTAGTGTTTGCTTCGCTAAGGTCTATACACATCTTGATGCAGCTACACATAAAGATACCTAACAGAATGAGAGTCTTGTTGGAGAAAGAAGAGAAAACTGCATCCAAAGATTTTATGTTGTATCTCGGCAAACACAGTCCACTTCTGAGCTCAAGGCTCAGAACTTAAGAGCAGGAAAGTTTGCTGGAACTATATACACCATTTAAGCCAGAGTTTGAGTGCAGCACACAATTCTGGTCACCTCGTTGCAGGAAAAAAATTGATTGCATTGAAGAGGTTGCAAAAATATTTCCAATTGGGAAATTGTAATGAGGAGGAAGGATGAGATAAGTTAATGGGTTTTATTCTTGCAACATTTGTTGGTGAGGGAAGACATAATGGATGTGTGTAAAAACTATCAGTGGTCTGGTTATAATAAATTTGGAGCACCATTTTCTTCAGCAAAGGGGTCAATAACTAGGTGGTGTAGATGTGAAGTAATTAACAAACTGAATGAGGATAAGTGTCTCCACACCCTAATTCCTCCCACCCCATCACCCAATCTTTTCCCTGTGAGTAGCACAGGTCTAGAACTCACTACCTGCAAGGCCACAGAAACAGGAGCACTCAGCACTTTTTGAAAGTACTTGATTGTGTCCTTGAAAAATCAAGATCTGCAAAGCCAAGGCCTGAGTACTGAATGATGGGAATAAACGGTGTAGCTTTTTTGACCAATGTATAAGTGGTGGACCAAACAGACTCCTAATCTTCTAAATATAGAAATATCTCACATGAGGTATTTTGAAACCATTGGAAAGACTACTCCATATGTGAGAGGAACTAATCACTTAAGGGACCACATCACCCCGATCCTGGCCTCTCTCCACTGGCTCCCTGTGTGGCTCCGAATAAATTTCAAGATCCTTCTTTATGTCTACAAAGCCCTTAACGGGCTTGCCCCCACCTACAGTCTGCTCACCCACCACACCACCTCCAGGTCCCTCAGATCAGCCGGCTTGGGGTTACTGAACATCCCGCGGTCTAGGCATAAGCTCAGGGGCGACCGTGCCTTTACTCTCAAGCCTTTCATGACGTCCTCTTAGGGAGGGCTATATGTATGTATTAATGTATGTACTTGATCTATGAACCAATGTTGTATAATGTTAGTACCTCCACCAATGTAAAGCACATTGGCCAACGAGAGTTGTTTTTTAAATGTGCTATAGAAATAAAAGTGACTTGACTTGACTAATATAAGTAAGGAATCTTTTCTCACGGGGTACATGGAAGTGGACATGATTGATGAGGTGGATTGGTAGGATGTTGAAAATCTTCCAAGTTAACATTTCCTCTCATCAATTAGATGCTCAGGCGCTTTAAATTTATTTTGTTGGGTAAAGACCAGATGATTCAACAGCAGTGGACAACGTTGAGGCTTAAAAAAGCATGAGAATGGAAAAAATTACTTAGCACAGGCAGTTCCAAAGATGGAGTTTGGCTTGAAATGCTTGCAGATAATTAGAGGAAGAGAAAAGTTTGAGAGATGTAGTCTGAAAGGCTTAAAAATATGGATTCTAATTCTTATTGTTAATAAAGCTAGATGTTATCAAATATTTATCAGGTTAAAATCTTTCGCGGTATTGACGGACATGAGCATTGGAAATACCATTGGAAATGGAAAGTGCTATTAGATAGAAATTTACATCATTTACAGTCTTGTTTTTACAAAAAATCCTAAGTATTACCTTGTGGACTGCAAATAAAAATCCCCATATGCAAACAATTGTTGGGGAGTAAGGCACTGATTTAGTTTAACAATTAAAAAAGTGCAATTTGCAGCATTTATTTGTATGTTAAGTAATATTAAGCGAATGTCCTCCCACCCCATCACCCAATCTTTTCCCTGTGAGTAGCACAGGTCTAGAACTCACTACCTGCAAGGCCACAGAAACAGGAGCACTCAGCACTTTTTGAAAGTACTTGATTGTGTCCTTGAAAAATCAAGATCTGCAAAGCCAAGGCCTGAGTACTGAATGATGGGAATAAACGGTGTAGCTTTTTTGACCAATGTATAAGTGGTGGACCAAACAGACTCCTAATCTTCTAAATATAGAAATATCTCACATGAGGTATTTTGAAACCATTGGAAAGACTACTCCATATGTGAGAGGAACTAATCACTTAAGGGACCACATCACCCCGATCCTGGCCTCTCTCCTCTGGCTCCCTGTGTGGCTCCGAATAAATTTCAAGATCCTTCTTTATGTCTACAAAGCCCTTAACGGGCTTGCCCCCACCTACAGTCTGCTCACCCACCACACCACCTCCAGGTCCCTCAGATCAGCCGGCTTGGGGTTACTGAACATCCCGCGGTCTAGGCATAAGCTCAGGGGCGACCGTGCCTTTACTCTCAAGCCTTTCATGACGTCCTCTTAGGGAGGGCTATATGTATGTATTAATGTATGTACTTGATCTATGAACCAATGTTGTATAATGTTAGTACCTCCACCAATGTAAAGCACATTGGCCAACGAGAGTTGTTTTTTAAATGTGCTATAGAAATAAAAGTGACTTGACTTGACTAATATAAGTAAGGAATCTTTTCTCACGGGGTACATGGAAGTGGACATGATTGATGAGGTGGATTGGTAGGATGTTGAAAATCTTCCAAGTTAACATTTCCTCTCATCAATTAGATGCTCAGGCTTTTTAAATTTATTTTTTTGGGTAAAGTCCAGATGAATCACCAGCAGTGGACAACATTGAGGCTGAAAAGAGCATGAGAATGGAAAAAATTACTTAGCACAGGCAGTTCCAAAGATGGAGTTTGGCTTGAAATGCTTGCAGATAATTAGAGGAAGAGAAAGTTTGAGAGATGTAGTCTGAAAGGCTTAAAAATATGGATTCTAATTCTTATTGTTAATAAAGCTAGATGTTATCAAATATTTATCAGGTTAAAATCTTTCGCGGTATTGACGGACATGAGCATTGGAAATACCATTGGAAATGGAAAGTGCTATTAGATAGAAATTTACATCATTTACAGTCTTGTTTTTACAAAAAATCCTAAGTATTACCTTGTGGACTGCAAATAAAAATCCCCATATGCAAACAATTGTTGGGAGTAAGGCACTGATTTAGTTTAACAATTAACAAAGTGCAATTTGCAGCATTTATTTGTATGTTAAGTAATATTAAGCGAATGTAGAACAGTTACATTACTCCGTGTTCCAAAACATAATGCACCTTGAAGCAAATACATCTTGTGCTTCTATTATAACTCTGAACATGTACAACTAACATGATTCAGGTACAGTAGAATTGTTTTCTCAATCATCACCTATTATTTGATTGTCAAGATTTCTCTATTTAAATGTAATTAAAAGATGCACTGTGGTGCAAAATCCCTAAATGCTCTAAAGATCTGCTGGTGTTGCTATTACTCAAGCCTGTATGTTGCCAATAAATATTTCTGAATTATTTCTCATTGTTACTATTCCTTAGCTGATTCAACATTGGGCAGTTTGGCTGAAGCATTTTAAAACAGCAGGCCTGAAATTGAATTTGGTGAATTTGATTTTAAAATAGGTTCCCATCAAATAGGGAGATGTTTTATTTGGCTATAAAGTACGACAATGATTATTATTCATTATTTTCTATTTAAAAGTACTGCCGACACTTGAATACCTTAGAAACCTGAGGTACGTTGCTGTTACTCTTTGTTCTTTATTATTTAATAACTAAAAAAAAAAGTTAGAATATAATCTTGGCATTTAGAATGGTCGCAAACTGACTGAGATCCATGTGTACCGATATGCTAGACCTCCCCACTATATACAGCTTGACTATTCTAAATCTCCTAGGAAAATAAGGAAGTTTTAGGATTCAGTTAAACATAACATATTCAGGGAACATTTCCTTCTGATTTTAAATACCTGACCTTAAGAAGTTTGTACTTTCAGGTTCTTACAAAACTCCACTAATTTCAACTTCCAGATAAGCAAGTCTCAGAATTACATAGTGATTACGATACCAATGGAGGCAAATTGGTCCATTTGAGTACATTACCAGCAGTGTTGGAATGATCCGTATTACCTACTGCCCTTCCTCTCTTCCCTCAGGATTACTAATTCTTTCCTTTCAGTTCCTTGTTAAAAAATCCATTTTAAATGTTAGAGTTGAATTTGGCTCCAGTAATACTCAACCTTAAAATGTTTTGACTTGCTGTGTGAAAAAATATGAACCTTTGCATTGTCTTTGGTTCTTTTGCTAGTTGCCTTTACATTGCCTCATTATCGCCTGTGCCAAATAGAACATGATCCCCCACCCTGAACCAGGTTAACATAAGATGAGCGTTTGTTAGCACTGGGCCTCAGTCCAGTTTGGAAGAATGAAGGGGGGGCTCATTGAAACGTACAGAATAGTGAACGGCTTGAATAGAGTGGATGTGGAGAGGATGTTTCGACTATTGGGAGAATCTAGGACTAGAGGCCATAGTCTTAGATGGATTATTAAAGGATGTTCTTTTTGGAAGAAGATGAGGAGAAATTTCTTTAGTCAAAGGGTGGTGAATCTGTGGAATTCTTTGCCACTGAAGGATGTGCCACAGAGGCCAAGTCAGTTGATATTTTTAAGGCAGAGATAGATAGAATTTTGATTAGTACAAATGTCAGAGGTTATGTAGATACAAATTTTGAGATTTTCTGATTCGTACAAACAATAAGTTTAATTTGTCACTTTCATATCTCAAGTTTAAAAAAGGGACCATTTTCATAGGAAATTAGCAGGATTTTCATGAGGTTGATCTTGGAGGAAGAGAAAGAACATTTTTAAATAGCCTAAATAAAGATCACAAATAATTCACAATATAACATGATTTTTATATCTAATTTACATGATTGAATGGTGCAGTAGACGATGGGCTGAATGGCCTAATTCTACTCTTGTCACATGATCTTATGACCTTATGATCCCTTGGTCTGCTCTTAAGGACCTGTCCGAGAGGTTGCGGAATGATTTTTTAGAACTATATTATCGTGACTTTTGCGACGGGTCTTACAGCGATTTTTCGTTAATGATTTACATTGAACTTAGACGCCTATCAAAATCGTCAACCCGCCCCCTCCAAAAGCGCCAAAACACCTGGTGTGAGGGCAGATTCCCAATGGCGATTCAGGTAGTATGTACATACCTAGTGGCGTGATAGATCGTATGATTGAATGGCGTGACGATGGGCTGAATGGCCTGCTACTCGTCACTTATGTTATGATTTTTCTTAAACTGTTGCAACATTTTTTCACCGAAAAATACACGGTGTGATGCCGTATGACGCGCAGTGCTTTTTCAAGTGTTGCAACATTTTTTTGTCGCCGCTGGATTTTGAAATGTTAAATCTTTTGGCGACTCTGCCAGCAAAATTGCCAAGTGGGACAGGCCCTTTACTTTTCCATTTGTGATCTCTTCAATCTCCTCTGTTCTAAGGAGAATTAATTGCTGCTTGACTTTATTCACATAATTAAAGTATCTTCCCATTAGTATTACTTTGGTGAATTTTAGGAAATTAAGCCTGTACCTCAAAGTCAAAATGTAGAGTGATCTGAGCCCTAGTCCCTGGGGAATACCACTGTACATCTCCTTCCACCCTGGAAAAACAAATCTTTCATTACTGCTCTCTGAATCTATGGCACTACAGCCTATTTTAGTCTATATGCTTCAGTCTTGGTGCCGAATATGTGGCATCCTATTAAATGCCATTTGGAAGACCATACATATCATATTTCCCTCATCTATTCCCTCTGTAACTTCATCAAAAAATCTAGGGAATTACTTAGATGTGATTCGCCTTCCAGAAAAAACGTGATTTTTTTCCAATCAATTACATACATGCATATTAAACAATAGACAATAGACAATAGGTGCAGGAATAGACCATTTGGTCCTTCGAGCCAGCACCGCCATTCAGTGTGATCATGGCTGATCATCCCCAATCAGTACCCCTTTCCTGCCTTCTCCCCATATTTCCTGACTGCTATCTTTAAGAGCCCTATCTAGCTCTCTCTTGAAAGTATCCAGAGAACCGGCCTCCACCACCCTCTGAGGGAGAGAATTGTGCAGACTCATAACACTTTGTGTGAAAAATTGTTTCCTCATCTCTGTTCTAAATGGCTTACCCCTTATTCTTAAGGGGTACTCCTCCCACTCTCCCGAGATATTGTTCCTAGACCCCTGGGGTCAAACTCCCTGCCCCTTTTAATACATGGACAAACATTTACAATTGTTGAGTCCCCTTGTACTGTCAGTGAGCCTTAAACATAAAAATACTGGAGATATCCAGCAGATTCATTTGAGAAAAGAAAATGAGTGTTATTATTTCAGATCAATAACCCCTCTTCAAGTCCACTTCTCATGCAGTTTTGATTACTTCAGAATCAATGCATTTTTGTAAAATTACGTCCAGGCCCTTTGCATATCTTTCCTTATTTCCTGCAGCATCTTGAGTTACATCCTATCACGATCGGATGATTTATCCACTTTAGATGCAGATTGCTTTTCTCATACAATCATTTTTAGCTCATTCAAAATCTCAGTTACGTCTTCTTTTGCTTAGATTAAAACAGCATCCTCTTCCTTTGTGAAGATTGATCCAAAGTACTCAATTATACCTCATCTAGTCAAAAGAGTCAAGACTGTTTTATTGTCATACTACACTAAGTGGGACGTGTTGGGTCCCAGGTTCACATGGGAGGGCCGGCCCCCCAACACAATATTCCACTTCTCCACCAATTCCAATATTGGTGGCCAGTGGGGTGGAGGGGGGGTGGGGGGATTCAGGAGCACCAGCATGGGTGTTGTGAGTCAAGTCAAGTACAGTGAGTGCAGGGCCAACAATCCATTTCAATCCATTTCTTGTCAGGTCAATCCATGTCAAGTCAAGTCAAGCACAGGGCAGGTGGGGCCAGCCCACAATACAATCCATTTGCTTTCTTTTCATTTCATTGCAAAGCAAAAGCACAGGGCAGGCCAAACAACTAATTTCATTTCATGTTCATTTCCATTTCAATTTCAAGTACAGGGCAGGCCAAACAACTCATTTCATTTCATTAAGGGCTAAGAAATCATTTATTGCAAGCACATTTAGGGTTAACAAATCATCATTCATTGCAAGCACATTGCTGGCTAACGAATCATTTATTGCAATCACATGAAGGGTTAACCTCATAAAGCACATAACTACATAAACCACATAACCACATAAACCACATAAAGGGTAGACTCACAGTTCAGTAGACTCACAGTTCAGTAGAGGACCAATCAGCTGATCTCAAGTTTTTAAAAACATTAATAACTGTTATTTTTAATCGATTGAAAAAATCCTCGGAGCTGCCTCAGTGGAGGAGGACTGCGAGTAAGATGGCCAAAAATCATAGCGATATATGGTAGCGTTTTATCTAAAGCCAATATACAGCGCAGACAGGAAGTGGTCAAGATGAGACTTTTAGTTATATAGATAGATGTCTTGGACGGGAAATTAAATTCTTACTTGCTGCAGCACAACAGAATATGTGAATATGTAAACATTGTATATAATGGGGAAAAAAAGTTCAATAAATAACAAATAGCAAATAATAATATAGTCTTTTCAGTTCAGAGCTCATAGCTTCTTTGTTTTGTTTAATAGCCTGATGGCTATGGGGAAGAAGCTGTTCCTAGACCTAAACATGACCGTCTTCAGGCTCCTGTACCTTCTCCCTGATGGCAGTGGTGAGATAAGTGTGTGGCCAGGATGGTTGATGATTTTTGGCTGCCTTTTTGAGGCAGCGACTGCGATAGATCCCTTCGATAGTGGGGAGGTCAAAGCCGGTGATGGACTGGGCAGTGGTCACAACTTTTTGTAGTCTTTTTTGCTCATGGATGTTCAAGTTGACGAACCAGACCACGATGCAACCAATCAGAATGCCCTCTACCGTGCATCTGTAGAAGTTTAGGAGAATCCTCTTCGACATGCCGTATCTCCGTAATCTTCTCATTAAGTAGAGTCGCTGATGTGCCTTCTTTACAATTGCATCAGTGTGCTGGGTCTACATCCCCTCCTTCCAAGAGGACATTCATATTTGTGGTCTATGATGCCCGTGCTTCTGTTTTTGATATTAAATCACTTGCAGGCCCACAGATTAATTTTGGATTCCCTTTTACGTTTGCTGCCAGTCCTGTCTCGTGCCCTCTGTGCTTTATATATCATTTTTACCTTCTCATCTAAACTCTGAGGGTGTCAAGGGTAATATGGAGAAGGCAAGAGAATGGGGTTGAGAGGGAAAGGTAGATAGATCAGCCATGATTGAATGGCAAAGTAGACTTGATGGGCTGAATGGCCTAATACTGCTCCTATGACATGTTTAAGAAAGAACTGCAGATGCTGGAAAAATTGAATGCTGGAGAAACTCAGCGGGCGAGGCAGCATCTATGGAGAGAAGGAATAGTCGACGTTCTGGTTCGAGACCCTTCTTCAGAGCTGCTCCTATGACATGATCAGCCCGAGTCCTGCTTGTGTACCATGTATATTCTTTATCCCACTATTGTAATCCATATTTTTGATTATCCACAGAGATCAGGCTTTAATTTTCCTCCCATGTCTGTAGAGGGAATGTATCTAGACTGTAACTGGAGCATCTCCACTTTCAGGGACTCCCTTTGTTCAATTACATCTTCATCGGGCGATCTTGGATTCTGATTTCCATGCGTCAGATCTATTGCCATCTTATTGGGGTTTTGCGCAGTTTTGGTTCACATAATATTTGTTGTATCATTTAGTGGAAGCCAGCAAATGAATATTACTAAATTAATATAATGAGTGTCTAAATATGAATGCGGTCCAGGATGATGTTATTAGCGAAATGAAGCCTCCACTGTTTCTTCATAACAACACATGAAAATCATTAGCAAACCAAGTTTAAGAAATCCATATTTATTTATTTCTCACACAATTGACTATCGGCACGATAAAGTGGTGCAGAAAACTTGGGAGTTAGAAACAAGTCTATCACCTCGAACTACAAAGCTTGCTCTACATGCTTGGTTACACCTGCTGTCACAATTACTCTCCAGGGATTGTGAGAACAGTTCGGATTTCCATATCATTTTAATTTTCTTCTATATTTTGTGGGCAGAAGTTGGCACCAGATCATGATTAATGAGCTGCATCATTGCTAGTTTCCCACTGAACCATGTTGGTAAAAATGTCAGTGAGCCACACTACAAAACTGGAAATAAAGTCATACAGCATGGGGACAGGCTCTTTGGCCCAACTCATCGATGGCCTAACTTCGTGGCCATCGTCCCACTTTCCTAAATTACTCACGAATTCTCCCGCGTTTTCCCCTTGGATTCAAACTCGGAGATGCCGGCCGTAGGTACTCGGGGCTATTTTGTTTTACTCGTGGACATTTTTCAACATGCTGAAAAAACGTCCCGACTTACCTGATGCCCCGAGTGCCTACTGCTGGCATTACGAGCTGCTACAAAATATCTACGGACTCCTATGGACTTGCTACGGACATTCTCCGAGTTTGAATCAAGGGGAAAACTCGGGAGAATTCATGAGTAACTCGGGAAAGTGAGACAGGGGCTTAACCAAGCTAGTTCCATTTGCCTGGATCTGACCCATTTCACCATGAAACATTCAAATCAATTGATCAGCGCATGTATATTTTAATATCATAACTAAATCAACCTCTACCACTTCCGATGACAGCTCATTCCATGTTCCCACCACAGTCTGTGTGAAATAGTTGCCCCTCATGTCTCTTTTAAATCTTGTCATCCCTCTCACCAATTGTAGGCTCCCTGAGCCTGGGGAAATGACTAGTTAAACCTCTTATCTGTGTCCCTCATGGGTTTCTTAACCTCTATAAGGTCATTCTACAGCTTCCACTGCTCCAGGGAAACAAGACAGCCCATTCTTATAATTTAAGCCCTCCATTCCTGATAACATTCCCAAAAAACGTTTTTGCTCCCTTTCCAGTTTCACATCATCATCCATCTAGCTGGTTGAGGGACTGTACAATCTTCCAAATTTGACCTTATTGGCATTATCATGTCCACCCGTAACATGGCATCCAAATGCTGGTAGACCCTGTCTCTCAGAATCCCCTCCAATAGCATAGGTACCACTGATTAAAGGATCACCGATCTTCAGTTCCCAGGCTTTTCCTTGTAGCCTTTGTAAATAGAGACACAATATTAGCCACTGTCCTATCATCCTGCACCACACTCCTGGCCATTGATGATGCCGGGGACTCTGCTAGTTCGGCCTTAACTTTCCACAATGTCCTGAGATACGCTTGATCATGTCCCAGAGAATATCTAACTATATTCGTTTTATGATTTTATGACCAGGACAAAGGGTCACAGCTTAAGGATAAGGGGGAAAATCCTGTAAAACCGAGATGAGAAGAACTTTTTTCACACAGAGAGTGGTGAATCTCTGGAACTCTCTGCCACAGAGGGTAGTTGAGGCCAGTTCATTGGCTATATTTAAGAGGGAGTTAGATGTGGCCCTTGTGGCTAAGGGGTTCAGGGGGTATGGAGAGAAGGCAGGTACGGGATACTGAGTTGGATGATCAGCCATGAACATATTGAATGGCGGTGCAGGCTCGAAGGGCCGAATGGCCTACTCCTGCACCTAATTTCTATGTTTCTATGATCTCATGTACCACCTCTTCTGTAATGTGGACTTTCTTCAAGACTGGAAGCATCTCCACGGTGAATACAGATGAGAAATATTATTTTAAAAAGGTGCTCACCTATGACTTCTCATGTAGATACTGGCATTGATCATTAAGGGAGCGTATTCTCTCCTTACTCTTTTTGTTAATATACTTGGAGAATCTCATTGGATTTTCCTTTACCTTATCTGTCAAATCTGTCCCTTGTCCAAATTTCACTTTCCTGATTTCCCTCAAGTGAACTTTTACATCTCTTATAATCCTCATGCGATTCACTTGATCCTAGTTTGCCTATATCTAACACCATTCTTCTTGACCCGTGCCTCAATATCTCTTGTTATCCAGGTTTCCCTACTCCAGCCTGACTTCCCTTCACTTTAACCATAATTACCGGCCCTAATCTCTCCCTCTTACATGTTTAAAAACCTCCCATTTACCAAACATCCCTTTATCTGCAAGCTGTTTCGACCAATCAAGTTTCAAAGGGTCCTAGTCTTATACTAGCAATGTTACAAAATTTTGAGATTTAAAAAATCTAGTCTTTAATTTATCCCATCAGATAAAGCATAAAAGAAGTTTAATTTGACACCTAATTCACTTTCGTATCTTCAGTATTAAAAATGTTATGGCTATTTTCATACTCAGAAATTAGCATCTTGTTCCCTATTGCTTTTTCATTGACTTAACACAAAAGCTGTGATCGAGAACAGTCAAAAGCCCATAACTTTCTTAAAAATTAGGAGAATTGAAAATAATTTTCAGTTATTATAGATTTAAGCATTCTGAAACAAATATGAAACAATCTTACTTAGATGACTTGAAATTAAAGCATCTAATTAGTTAGTTACCTAATTGTAGCTAATTACAAAATTCAATTACTAGATCTAAACATCTATCCATTTCTTAAGAATAGATTAACATTTTTAAATAGCCTAAGTGTCCAAATAACATTCACACAAGAATTCACAACATAACAATTTTTAAATCTCATTGTCATGGGTTTATAGGCCAAATGGAAAGAATTTAATGTTTAATACCTGTAAATTAATGGCCATTTAAATCAGCTTGCGAGTGGGTTTTTCTGGAACGTACCCCATATCTCCCCCATATCTGCAGCAAAAACACTGCCGGTTCTTCAGGGAAAAAAATCACCGTTTTGCAACTTAAATGTGAATTAAATGCATCTTAAGAAACACTTTTATACAAAAAAAGAAACTACTTTCTTTTACCTGTCCCCTACATAAAATCCGTCCCCGTTGGCGGCGTTGACGGCTTCAGAAGCTGATTTAAAAATCACTCCAGTGATTAACTTGTCGGGTGAATTTTTTTATAAACACACAGAATGGCCGTCGGAACGATTCTTTAGCAAAATGTTGCACTCCAACAAAATATAATCCAGGACCAGGTCGGAAAAAAAAACGCGTTTTAACCTCGCCCCCCCTCAAACGCGCCAAAATCGCGCACACGGCCAGTGGCAGAATTGCAGCGCCGCTGAAGGTAAGTATTGTAACATATCTACTTTTACCATTAAAATAGCTCTTACCCCAGTTCAGGTCTTCAACTTCTGGACCTGCCCTACCCTTTTCCATAACTGTTGCAAAATCAATAGAATTATGATCACTGGTTCCCAAGTGGTCCCCCAGTGACACTTCAGTCACCTGCCTTGTTTCATTTCCCAACAGGAAGTTCAGTTTTGCCCTGTCCTCATAGTACTATCTACGTATTGATTGGGAAAAAATTCCAGAATACACCAAGCCATTCCCATCACATTTACACCCTTGGCTCTATGGCAGATCCTGCCAATATATGGAAAGTTAAAATCCCCACTATTACAACCATATGATCCTTGCAGCTATCTGTGATCTCTTGAGATATTCTCTTCTCTGATTCCCACCGCGGCCTGCAGAAAATTTCCATCAAACTGACCACCCCCATCTTATTTCTCAGTTGTACATATTCCTCACTGGCCGATCCCCCAGGAATATCCTCTTCTTTAAACTTTCCCCCACTCATTTTAAAGCAATGCCCTCTCATGTATTTCACATTTCCACCGTGAGAATAAAATTCTGACCATGCACCTCTCTGTGCCTCTCAACATTTTATAAAGTTCTCTCAGGTTGTGTCTCAACCTCTGACAGCTCCTGAAAAGACAATCCAAGTTTGTCCAACTCTCTTCATAAGTTCATAAGTGATAGGAGCAAAATTAAGCCATTTGGCCCATCAAGTTTACTCTGCCATTCAATCAAGGCTGATCTATCTTTCCCCATCAACCCTATTTATCCTGCCTTCTCCCCACTACCCCTGACTTCCATACTAATCAATAATCTATCCACGGTATCTCTGCCTTAAAAATATCTATTGACGTTGCCTGCACAGCTTTCTGTGGCAATGGATTTCCTAAATTCACCACACTCTGACCAAAGAAATTCCTCCTTATCTCCTTCCAAAAGGCACGTCCTTTTATTCTGAAGTAAGTCCCAGGTAGGAGTAACAAAGTAAAAACAATAACCATGTGAACTGTAAAGCACCTGTCATTTTTCGGCGACACATGGTCGCGGGGTGACGCCTGTACGGTGGTGTGTAGTCTTCTCAAGTCGCGTAAAGAGTCGTAATGCTTTTCTGGTCACCGCTGGACTTTGAAATGTTCAAAACTTTTCGGCGACTGTGGTCTTGAAGCAGCTTGTCTTCTCCTGTCGTACAGGTGCTGTCGCCGGTTGTCACCAGGATGAGGCAGGTTGTTGCCAGGTGTCGTTGGTTGTTGCTGGGTACAGACTTTGGTGAATTCCATTGGCGTCAACCTACGTCAACCGGCGACAGGTACCAGCGACTGAATGGACTTCAGTTGTCGCTGACATGGTTGTTGCTTGTGTAGCTTGTTGCGGGTGGACGTAGGTTGTCTTTGGTTGTCGCCTGTGTGGTCGTTGGTTGTCATAGGTGTGGTCGTAGGTGGACGTCCTAATGGGTCTCTGGTTGTCGGTAGCTTGACGTCGACTAGGTGGTAGGTTGTCGTAGACATTGTCGTGGGGGGGGGGGGGTCCAGTCACCGGTTTTTCGGCGACCTGCTACGACTATGACAGTCACCAAAAAAATTGCCTAAGTGGGACAGGCCCTTTCTGGTTTTTCTCAGTTAATGGATCCATGTTTTTTTTGTTCGCCTTGTAGTTTAATGACAATCAGGATGCGCTGGCTGCTACTTGCTTTTGGAATTACGTGGAATGTTGTCCTCTTGACTGTGAGGCAAAGGCATTCAGTAGTGATTTCATGACTAAGTTAATGGAATAATCTTTTCCTTGGCCTATATATGGGTCATTGTCACTAGAGCATGTGGGCATTAATCCACCATGGGTTATTTTGGACACAATAGTGAGCGTTTGGACATGTTGCAGGTTGCTTTCACACGGTTGGTAATTTATTGATCAGTACAATATATTCCAGCGGTCAAGTTGAACATTTTAGGGTTCATGATGGCTTCTTCTTCTCCTTCTTCTTCTCCTTCTCCTTCTCCTTCTCCTTCTCCTTCTCCTTCTCCTTCTCCTTCTCCTCCTTCTCCTTCTCCTTCTCCTTCTCCTTCTCCGTTGAGGCGAGCCAGGCCAACGTGTCATTGTCCAGGTCAATCAGACCTCATTCACCATTCGGTGGCCGGTGTTTGGGGCAACTGGTGACCATGTGCTCCACTGTCTGTGTTGGGTCCCCACACACGCAGGGGGCGCTGTCCATGAGGCCCCACCTCTTCATCGCTACTCCATAGCGTCCGATGCCTGTCCTCAAACGGTTGAGGGTTGTCCACTGCTTTTGGGGCAGGTCCTGGCCAGGGACGTCCATGGGGTCATTGATGTACTGGTGTAGCCTAGATGGTTCCGCTGACTTCCACTGGTCTCTCCATCTCGTCTTGATCCAGGCGGCCTTAGAAGCTTCAGCCGGTGTTGTGCAGAGCAGCTTGGGCTTGCGTGGGAAAGGGGCGCCGTGACTTGAGGCGCACTCATCGTGGTGTCTCTGTGACGATCTGATGGAGGAGGTGGGATTCACTGGTCTGTGCCTTTCGAGAGAGGGCCAGCGTGGCTGCTTCTCGTCTGATGTTGGCTGGGGCGATGCCAGCGAGGGCGGGCAGTTGGTTTACTGGGGTGGCTCGTAGGTATCCGGAGACAGTCCGCAGGGCGCTGTTGAGGGCAGCATCCAGCTTCTTGGCGTGAGGGCTACGGCACCAGACCGGGGCGCAGTACTCGTCGGCTGACAACACCAGGGCCACTGTAGACATGCGCAGTGTCTTCGTCGTGGCTCCCCATGTGGTGCCGGCTAGGCGGCGTATCAGTGCGGCACGGGCGCTTGTCTTTGCCTTGGCACCTTCCAGGTGTTGTTTGAATGACAACGTTCTGTCGAGCTTCACATCGAGGTACGTGGGGACGGGCTGGGACTGTAACCGGGCGTTATCCACCATGATGTTCATCTCGCGGGTCACTTCCCTGTTGTTGAGGTGGAACATTGACGATGTTGTCTGACCCATGCTGAGCTTGAGGCGCCAGTTCCTCAGGTATGAAGACAGGATGTTCATGTCTTCAGAGAGGCCCTCTTCTGCTGCTTCCCAGGATGGCTTAGTGAGTAGCATGGCTTCATGTGTAGTCCACGCAGCCAGGCAGTATCATATGCAGCTGTGAGGTCCAAGAAGACAGTGCCTGCCTGGAAGCTGTCCTCTATGTCTTGGCACAGGAGGGTGACCTGGTCTGCCTTTGACCTACCGCTTTGGAAGCCAGCCTGTTCTTTAGACAGCTGGGGGTCGATCACTGGATTGAGATGTGTGTGGAGGTGACTTTCCAGGAGCTAGTATGGAACACACAGCAGTGAGATGGGTGGGTATCCCTTGGGGACATTGCTAGGCTTGTTTAGCTTCGGCAGAGCGAGCACCTTGGCACGGCGCCAGATCTTTGGCTGCTTCAGTCAGCGGAGACGCGTGGAGAGGACGGAGCACAGCCAGTCAGTTGCCTTCTTGCCTTGGTGTTTTATATATTCCGGGTGGATGCAGTCGGTGCCTGGGTCCGACATGATGGCGATGCAATACCTTCAGTAATATTGTGTTCTAGTTGATGTGAGGAACTTGTTATACTATCTTTTGAATAAGAATTTTTCATAAATGAACTTTTAGGTTTATAGATGGTTTTAGAATCACGGAATCGTATAGCAGAAAAACAAGCCCTATGGGCCCACCACATCCATGCTGACCATAATACCCATTAAATCTACTCGCTTGCCTACATTTGGATCTCATCGTTCCATGCCTTTCATATGTAGGCCGCCTGTCCAAATTATTTTTAAATGTAGTAATGGTTCTTGCCTTCTGGCAGCTTGTACCAAGTAACAAACAACTTGTTTGTGTAAAGCTTACTCTTCAGATCTCCTTTGAATGGTTCACCTGTCTGACGTCCAGTTCCAGACACCCCCTGGGATGCAAAATATACTGACTGTATCTTAGAATGGCATAGAACGAGGCCTGGATACATAAATCCAGTGGTTATAGCCATGTACACTTCCGGACACTGGACACTGAGCAATTAAGTAATCATTATCATCTCATTAAACATTACAGGTATTGATGCTGAAATAATTTAGAATGCCTTGGGTTATCGGTTAAATTAACACACGTTGATAAAGGAATGGATCATTTAGTCCTTCGATCTGTTTCATCAGGAGGTGAGATAATGGCTGAGTCGTGCATTAATTTACCCATTATTACTGCATTTATGATATTCACCACATGATCGAGCGGCAATTATGATTTGCCAATTTTGATTGATTCCCTGATCGCAGTCATTTGTGGGAAATAATTCTAGATTTCCACTGCCCAGACACGTAAAGAACAGCTGCCAAATTTCCCTTTTAAGAGGTTCAGCTTTAATTTCAAGATTATATTTTCTTACAGGCCTCCTCATCAAATGAAATGGTTTCCTGTAGCGACCTGATTAAATCATTTAAGCACTTGAAGGACTCATTTTACCATCTATCTGAATTTAAGGGAATACAAAACCAAGCCGAGGTAATGTATTCCCATAATGTAACCCTTTAAATCATAGTTTTGGCCTGATGACAGTGTTGCTCCCCTTCCAGTATCTTTTTTGAAGTTTGACACTATAAACAGAACCAAATATACCAGATCAGGAATGCCCCATTGGTTCCCAGCTACTATATAATGGCACCAACGGTTAATGTCTAATGTATGTATGTATGAAAACTAATCCAAGAAAATAATGGAAGGTTGGGCTCTGAGATAAAACATTATCCCTTCACAAACGAGGCACTAAACGAGTAATGTACTGATGGGCATTTTGTATCTGTTTGCACCAAGAGGGAGGAGAGGGAAGACAGTGATATAAGTGTGGAGATACTAATGTGCAAGAGCAGTTTGATATTGAGAGGGAGGAGGTGTTGGGGCTATTGCAGAACATTAAGCTGGATAAATCCCCAGGAGCTGATGGGATCTAGTCCAGGTTATTGAGCGAGGCAAGAGAGGAGATTGCAAGAGCCTTGACGAAGATCTTTGCATTTCTCTCATCACTAACGTGGAGGACTGGAGAGTAGCTAATGATGTTCCTTTATTTAAGAGAGGCAGTAGTGAAAATCCAGGAAATTCTAAGCTGGTGGGTAGATCAGAGTTAGGCTTGGAATCATGTCCAGCACAGACATTGTGGGCTGAAGAGCCTGTTCTTACGCTGTAATGTTCTACGTTCTACATTCTAAGAAATCTTGCTTATATTTCAAATATTTGTCTTCTGAGTTGTGTTTAATTTAAATCTTATTGCTTGATATTTGCCAGAATGTTATTCACAAAATTCAGCCTGGGGTGGAATTATGTAAATATATACAGTGTTTTTGGATGTAACTTGGACAAGTGGTCCAGTAGGTTTGCCTCGATTGCTGAATAACAATTGGGAATCAAATATAGGGCGGCACGGTGGCGCAGCGGTAGAGTTGCTGCCTCACAGCGCCAGAGACCAGGCTTTGAATCTGACCACAGGTGCTGTCTGTACAGAGTTTGTACGTTCTCCCTGTGACCACCTGAGATTGCTCCAAGGTCTTTGGTTTCCTCCCACACTCCAAAGACGTACAGGTTTGGCTTTTTGTATTTAAAAGCATTGTAAATTGTCCCTAGTATGTGCTGGTCGGCATGGACTCGGTGGGCCGAAGGGCCTGTTTCCGCGCTGCATCTCTAATTTAAACTTAACTAAACAAACAATTTAATTAGGTTGTTACTTTCCAATATGTCTGAGAAAAAGGTCATCTGGATTTATGATTTAATGTGAATAATTTTGGAATTTAAGTTGAATAATTTAATGGATGAATAGCTATTGTTTATGGATTCCTGCACAAAATCAATTAAAACCCATACGGAAAGTTTCTTAAGAGCATATAAGGTAAGTGCAGAACAGCTCAAATGCCCATTGAGTTTGTTCCATCAATCAATTAAATTGTGACTGCAGTGAGGTATAGGGACAGGTGTTGCGTTTCCTGCGGTTGCTGGGAAAGTACCTGGGGAGGGGGTGGTTTGGGTGGGAAGGGACAAGTTGACTAGGGAGTTTCCGAGGGAATGGTCTCTGTGGAAAGAGGTGGAGATGGGAAGATGTGGTTGGATTCTATTGGAGGTGGTGAAAGTGTCGGAGGATTATATGCTGCATGCGACGGCTGATGGGGTAAAAGTTGAGGACCAGGTGGACTAGGTCCCTGGTACGAATGGTGCGAGGGGAAGCAAGAGCATAGCTGCGGTATATCTTTTTTTTTTTTTTTTTTTTTTTTTTTTTTTTTTTTTTTTTTTTTTTTTTTTTTTTTTGAATTTATTTAATATTTTTATTATTATTGGAGATAAGTACATAGTCTATTACATCATTACTGTCTTACATTTTTAAAATGATAACATTGACAGTTATTATTACATTGTCTCCAATATTTTTTACATTTTTCTTCTTTTTTTATAACTAGATAGAACTAAAAGGATAGGTGAAATAGAGGGAAAGAAGAGGGAAAAAGAGGGGGAAAATAAAAAAAAAAAAAAAAAAAAAAAAAAAAAAAAAAGGAGAGAGGGGTGAAAAAGGTAATTAAGGAAGAATGGAAAAGTTTGTTTAAGTTTAAAGACATCATTCGAGATATGTTTGTATATTTCAAAGTGTAGTATTTCATCCAATCTTTAGTCCGGGTGCTAGTCAGGTTCCTGTGCTGAACTATTCTGACCCTTTAAGTACTCAATAAAAGGAGACCATGTTCCAACGAATAATTCCTGTTTGTCCAACAGGGCAAGTCTAATTCTTTCCACGTTTAAGGTCTCCGTCATTTCTATAATCCACATTCTGATTGTGGGGGCCGTAGGGCCTTTCCAAAATTTTAGGATTAATTTTTTTCCTGTTATTAAACTGTAATCGATAAAGTTTCTTTGTGTTATTCTAAGTGTTTGATTTAATTCTAATATTCCGAGTATTATTAATTTTGAGTTTGGTTCCAGTTGTGTTTTGGTTACTTTGGATATTATACTAAAAATATTTACCCAAAAATTTTTAATTTTTGTACAGCTTGTAAACATGTGCGATAACGTAGCTTCAGAATGTTGACATTTATCACATATAGGTGAGATATGTTGAAAAATTTTATGTAATTTTGTTTTGGCGTAATGTAACCTATGTATTACTTTAAATTGTATTAGAGAGTGTCTGGCGTTTAGTGAACACTGATGTATGTGTTGTAAACTTTCTTCCCAAGTGTCTTTCGTTATTACCTGATTTAATTCTTTTTCCCATGCTTGTCTATGTAAGTCCGTCATAGGGATGTCACTGTCTAATAAGATATTATATATAAAAGATATTAATTTTTCTGTATTAGGATGCTTATTCCAACATTCGTCAAGAATCTCTGGGTTTCTATTTCGAAAGTTTTTAGAATTTGATTTAACATAATTTCTAAGTTGAAGATATCTGAAATAATCATTCCCTCGAAGTCCATAAACCTGTTGCAACTCCTGAAATGTCAAAAAAGAGCCTTCCTTGTAAAGGTGTCCCATATTTTTAATTCCATTATTCTTCCATTGTGTAAAACCCCCGTCTAAACATGAAGGCTTAAACAATGAATTATTCACGATTGGAAGAGAAAAGAGATAAGTTATCTAATTTTAATGTATTTTTTAATTGTTTCCAAATTTTTATAGCACTAAATATTATAGGGTTTTCCCTGTAAATTTTCTTGTTTAATTTGGACGTAGCAAATAATATCGAACCAATGTCATAAGGCATACAATCTTCCTTTTCCATTTTTAACCAGTCTGGTTGCTGGTCTATTTCTCCCAACCAGAAGTTCATATTTTTAATATTAACTGCCCAGAAATAAAACAAAAAGTTAGGTAAAACCAAGCCTCCATTATTTTTTGATTTACACAAGTGTCTTTTGCTTATCCTATGATTCTTATAATCCCAGATAAAATCATTAACAATAGAGTCCAATTTTTTAAAGAAGTTTTTTGCCAGGTATATCGGAATCGTCTGAAAAAGGTATAATATTTGTGGTAAAAAAATCATTTTTATGGCATTAATTTTGCCAACCATTGAGATAGGTAATGTTTTCCAGTATTGGATATTCTTATGTAATTTATTCAATAATGGAGGGAAATTCGCTTTAAATAATGATGTATATATCTTAGTTACGTAGATACCTAGATATTTAAATTTTTCATTTACTACATAGCTGCGGTATATCGAGGAGATAGTGAGGGACTCATCTATAATGGAAGAGGGGAACCCCCGTTCCCTAAAGAATTAGGACATTCTTGCTATTGAGGGAGAGCAGCGCAGGTTTACAAGGTTAATTCCCGGGATGGCGGGACTGTCATATGCTGAGAGAATGGAGCAGCTGAGTTCTGGAGTTTAGAAGGATGAGAGGAAATCTCATTGAAATATATAAGATTGTTAAGGGCTTGAACACACTAGAGGCAGGAAACAATTCCCGATGTTGGGGGAGTCTAGAATCAGGGGCCATAGTTTAAGAATAAGGAGTAAGCCATTTAGAACGGAGACAAGGAAACACGTTTTCTCACAGAGAGTGGTGAATCTGTGGAATTATCTGCCTCAGAGTGCGGTGGGGGCAGGTTCTCTGGATGCTTTCAAGAGAGAGCTAAATAGGGTCTTAAAAATAGCGGAGTCAGGGGATATGGGGAGAAGGCAGGAACGGGGTACTGATTGGGGATGATCAGCCATGATCACATTGAATGGCGGTGCTGGCTCGAAGAGCCAAATGGCCTGCTCCTGCACCTATTGTCTATTGTCTATTGTCTATTGACCACTTGGATGTCCTGGTATGGAACACCTCATCTTGGGTGCAGATGCGGCGTAGACAGAGGAATTGGGAGTAGTGGGTATAGCCTTTACAGGAAGCTGGGTTTGTAGAAGTGTGGTCCAGATTGCTATGGGAGTCAATGAAATGGGAATGGAGCAGTTTATTATACATTAAGGCGACTTCCAGCTGAGCACAGTGTTTCAATTAATTTTGCAGGAAAAACCATGCAGTTTAAAAAAAATCTTTGCTCCTCAATCAAACACACATTGGTCCATGTATAATTATGTGAAATCGTTTTGCAAGTAAAGGGATACACGTAAACTGAGGAAAAAATGAAATTAAATTTCAATATACATTAATATTTACAGCTCTTTCACTTGCCATCTAAATGGTGTGTAGGATATGCTATTGCTTGTAAAATTAAGGCTTGTTAAATTTCCACAAAACACCATTGAGTTGCAAAAAGCAACAAATCAGCAATATTTACTTAACTATTTATCTTTTTTAAAAAAACATTGCATTTAGTTCATAATACAACTCCGCAATTCTGTGTTGCAATTATCTGTAAAATGGCAAGGAAACTTTTTTCTAAATCCACCAAGTTATGGGTTAGAAAACTTGCAGCGTTGTGGCATTTTCTTCCCTGGCTTTCTTCCAATAAGTTTCCAAATGCAGAAGATGCCATTTCAACACTGCTAATTCCTTTTAAATTATTGATTAGCATTTTAATGTGAATGCACCAGAGCGTTTCTATATTTATGAGGATGTTTTCTAGCTAATGAGAAGTAGAAGTTGGTTGTGGAAATGGGGTGGTATGTAAATAGGTACATAATAACAAATTCATGGAGAGTTAGATCAAGCTTCTCAAAATCTCAATGTTATGGTCAGAATGGTAGCATCTTAGCATAGATGGATCGGATGTGTTGCATAATGGGTGAAAAATAACAATATGCTCCCCAAACGGTAATAATTTAGCGAATGGTGATGAGGGAAAAGATTAATGGTTCTTTTCATTATCTGTTTTTGAATAACATGGAGAAGTTGAAGCCAGGAAGATGCAATGGTCAGACATTATTGTATTTTGCTCTTCCCTCAAAAATCTGAAACATCCATTATTGTTAAATTATACTTGGGGCTCTCTGGAGACTTGGAAAACAATTCTGTTCCCACGGCAGATTTCACTGACTGAACCCATGCACATCGTTTTGCATCCATCCCATTACTGACTTTGTTCTGTTCTCATGTTTGGGAGAGGATTGTAAATGAACGGTAAGATTCTTGCCACTGAGGGAGAAGCATTGAGGTGGGATGGAAAAGTGAAGAAATGCCTCAAAAATGGAAGAATCGTTATCACTTGGTCTTCTTTGGCAGCCATTCAGTATCAAGGGTGGCCGGCAGTATGTCCACTCTGGGTTTGTGGGGTGTGAAATTGCAAATGAGGCTAAAGTAGGATCGGGTCGGTCAAATGGGGAGTGTTGAGGTGAGGCACTATTTCTGCTGCTTAAGCAGGGCTTTGTGTACGCATGCTGTGTGCCTAGTTGCTCTCAAGACCATTCCAAATGCACCTTGTCCACTGTGAATGGTTGTGAGCTTGAGATTTCCAGGAGTCAGTGGGAATGTTGTGTTTCCTCACATCCTTGAATCTATTGCTCTGGTCAACTGATAATATCTCCCCATTACACAGCTCAGAATGGGGTATGTGGTTACAGAGTCTGATTTTGGTAGCCAGCCTGACCTGGATGATTGAGTGAACATCATAGAAACATAGAAAATAGGTGCAGGAGGCAGCACCACCATTCAATATGATCATAGCTGATCATCCAAAATCAGTACCCCATTCTGGCTTTTTCCCTATATCCCTTGGTTCCCTTAGCCCTAAGAACTAAATCTAACTCTCTCTTGAAAACATCCAGTGGATTTGCCTCCACTGCCTTCTGTGGCAGAGAATTCCACAGATTCACAACTCTCTGTCAAAAACGTTTTTCCTCATCTCAGCCCTAAATAGTCTAACCCTTATTCTTAAACTGTGGCCCGGGTTCTGGACTCCTCCAACATCGGGAACAATTTTCCTGCATCTACCCTGTCCAATCATCTAAGAATTTTATATGTTTCTATAAGATCACCTCTTGTCCTTCTAAATTCCAGCGAATACGAGCCCAGTCAACCCATTCTTTCATCATACGTCAGTCCCGCCATCCTGGGAACTAACCTGATGAACTTACGCTGCACTCCCTCAATAGCAATAATGTCCTTCCTCAAATTATGAGACCATAATTGTGCACAATACTCCAGGTGCGGTCCCACCATTGTCCTGCACTGGCTTATATTGGGCTTATCGGGCTTATATTAAGGGTATTTGCCCAGGAACAAGCATTAACAGTTTCAGTTTCAGTTTAGGTTATTGTCAGAGGTTGACAAAAATGCTGGAGAAACTCAGCGGGTGCAGCAGCATCTATGGAGTGAAGTAAATAGGCAACGTTTCGAGCCGAAACACTTCTTCAGACTGTGTACGTGTTTTCACGTGTACTGAGGTACAGTGTTAAACAGCCAGCAGAAAGACAATACATGATTCCAATTGAGCCATTCACAGTGTACAGATACACGATAAGGGAATAACGTTCAGTGCAAGGTTAAGCCAGTAAAGTCCGATCAAAGGTAGTCCGAGGGTCCCCAATGAGATATGTAGACAGTAGTTCAGGACTGCTCTCTGGAGGATTATCATAGAGAATGATTTGTCCCCCAGCATCACTGATTGGGGTCTGTTGGTCAGGAAGTAAAGGATCCATTTGCAGAGATGAGTGCTGACTCCAAGTCCCCATGAGTTTGGTTAACCTTTCAAAGAATAGGACGGATTTGGTGGAATAAACACCTGATTGTAGCCCCTGCAACTTTTTCTATCTGCACTTTCTCAGCAGCTGCAAAGGTGTATTCTGACTTTGTACAATCTATTGCACTCATGCATGGTATGATTTGCCTGAATAACATGCTGAACAATATTTTCACTGTATCTCAATACATGTGACAATACCAATACCGATACCAGATACCTATAGATTTTCCAGTGCTTTGAAAGACTTGTTGGTGGTCCTGGTCTCAAACACATACAAATTTGCAGAGATTACTGCTGCTCACTGGACCATGAACCGAATGTGGTATGTTACTTGGAATAGAATAAATAGAAACAAGTGTTCATGAGTCACAATCAGTCCTCAAGGACACCTCAAGCCTATTACCATTGCTTTCATGGGACTATGCCATTATTCTCTGAATCCCTGTGAAGCATGCAGGTTATTAATTACATTTTCTGGAGATTTGGATCTTGTTCTCTGTAGTCACAGATGCATCAAGACACAGGTGGGAGTGACAAGGCAAATGGGAGCCCAGGCACGGGAAGAGAGGGGAGTCATTTATTCGGAATGATTGCAAAATTTTTATTTGATTTTCCTGTAAGGATGTATCCAAGAGATACCTCAATAGAAGGCAAGAGAATTATAACCAGTTAGAAATAGAAATATCTGGCAGGTCATTTCAAGCTTATTTGTAAGAGCAGGAAATGGGCACAGTTCCTATTTATGATTTAGCACTTCTACGAACACATTTAGGCTCAATTTCTGACTCTTACTAGTTCCGACAAAAGGTCTTTGATCTGAAACATTAACTCTATTGATCCCTTCACAGATGCTGCCTGATCTTCTGAATGTTTGCAGCATTTTCTGTTCTTTTTTATGTGGGGGAAAATGCTATTGGAAGCGGAAGGTGGAGCAAACACTATTGAACTATTTTGGAAACATTTATAGGTGGAAGTAAAATTCAGGGGTAGGGTGCTTGTAGAATCAGAGAAAAATAATAATGCAGAAGGCAGTCATTCATCTCAGCCAAATAAGAATCTAATCACTATAACCCCAAGT
The DNA here is from genome assembly GCF_028641065.1 of Leucoraja erinaceus. Lineage (NCBI taxonomy): Eukaryota > Metazoa > Chordata > Chondrichthyes > Rajiformes > Rajidae > Leucoraja > Leucoraja erinaceus. The sequence continues at coordinate 42,447,032 of NC_073392.1, read as the reverse complement.
TTTAGCACTAGCCCTTTGGGCTGTGGCTTTTCTTGTAAGCATTCAAGTACTTAAAAAAAACTGATTTACATGGTTGTAAGCTCTTTGTTAAGATAAGCCATCAATAAAGAGCCTGTGATCAGTTTAGTTAAGATTAGTTTAGATTAGTTTAGAGATGCAGTAAGGAAACAGGCCCTTTGGCCACTGTGCCCATGCACACCATCAATCTCCTGTATACACGCTAGCTCAATGTTACCCCACTTTCTCATCCACTCCCCACTCATTATGGGCAATTTTACAGGTGCCAATTCACCTGCAACCTCACACGTCTTTGGCATGTGGGAAGAAACTCCTGGAATGAAGGTTGATTTACTCTGCTTTTAAATTTTATATAGTGATGATGAAGGAAAGGCAATGTATTTCCAGGTCAGTGTGACATGGACAGCACTTGAGATCGCACTATTGTGATATTGGTCATGGCTCTTGCTGGCTGGGGTTATTTACAGATTTTTTCCTCAATTACATTGTGCATTTCCAAGTTTGTTTGGAAATATAAGAATTCTCACATATTATTTTAGCATAGAACTTCCATAAAAAAACAACAGTTTCTCAACCAAAGGTACACAAAAAAGCTGGAGAAACTCAGCGGGTGCAGCAGCATCTATGGAGCGAAGGAAATAGGCAACGTTTCGGCCCGAAACGTTGCCTATTTCCTTCGCTCCATAGATGCTGCTGCACCCGCTGAGTTTCTCCAGTTTCTCAACCAATTTGATCACTTGTTTCAATTATGCTACATGCTTATTGTTCGGTGATACCTAGTCCTGTAGTAATATACTTTGGTACAGCTTTCTTTAGCTGTCTTTTTATTTGCTAGTAACAAGTTAGCCAATTAAATATCTCATGCCACCCTAGTAAACGCACCACTGCAGAAAAATAGATATTGACCAATTAGTAAGTCCAACACCCAGCTTTAAGTCAGCATGTGGTTTCTTGAAGCTTGGGTGTTAATAAGGGTTCGTAAGGCTACTGATCAGGGCGATTAAAATTTAGCACAAGGTTTTGTGGACAAGCAATGGTTCCAATTTTACCATCAAAGTGGAGACACTTTAAAAGGAACTGTCACCAAACAACAAAATGAGTCAACCTGAAAACTGTAGATCAATTATGCACATTTTATATAATTGGTGCTTTCTACTTATTTTGATTTGTTTTGAAAGAACCAACAAACATTTAAGATCATTACATAATCTGTACGTTGTTCTCCGGCATTAATCTAATGCCAGCCTGCGCCTCTCTCAAATGTAACATCTTCATGAAGAGCCGATGCTTTCATTGTAGTTTGTTTTATCATTAAATATATGGGAAAAAATCTTTGGATATTTTAGATGATTATTTTGCTGTATGTGATCTAAATGTCATCTTAACCATGTTTCCTTTGATTGAGTTGCAGAAGTTTTACTGCTGTTCAGTTCATGCTATCAAACAAAATGAGTAAACTTATTAGTGCATGAAAAGCATTGAGATTATTTTGTGAATCATATAATGAGCCTGTTCCAGAAGTAATGGCATTTTTTTAGCTTGGGTACATTTCAATCTCAGTGTACCCTTAGACAACTAAAGGCAACAAAACCATGTTGAAGCATCATGCGATGTTACCTAAAAAGAATGACAAATATATCAGGCCTGGACTGTTTTGCCATCCATCAATGTCCACACCTCCACAGATGTGATTTGGACTGTGTGACGTCAGCACACTTGAAAACCTGCCACAAATGGATGCTGCCTTTTCATCCAGTTTGGTTGTTGAGTCTTAGTCTGTTTAGTATAAAGTCATAGAGTCATACAGCCACAGAAATGGGCCTTCTGACCCAACACATCCAGAAGCCCTATCTAATCTACTCACTTGCCTGCATTTGGACTATATCTCTCTAACCTTTCCTATCCCTTTATGTTTCCAAATGACATCAACTACACTCTCTATGAAAATATACCTTTCATGTTTTTATTATATGTTTACCCCCAATAACTTGGGCTTTTGAGTCTGGGCACCATCTTTCTAATCCTCTGCACTCTATCCAGCTTAATGGTATTTTCCCTATAGCAGCAGGGTGACCAAAACTGAGTATAATACCCCAAACATGGCCTTGCCAGTGTCTTGTACAACTGTAACACAGTGTCCCACCATCTCTACTCTATTCCCTGACTAATGTAGACCAGCATGCCAACTTCACACCATCCTATCTACCAGCAACCATGTACTGGGACTCCTAGATACCTCCACTATATAGTACTCCCCAGGCTCATTAACCATGAAGGTCCCACCCTAGTTTGACGTCCTAAAACACAGCACCTCACTCTCCATTTGCCATTCCTCGGCCCACATGCCAAGCTGATCAAGATTCTGTTTTAATGCTTGATAACTGCGGTCACTGTCTCCAATACCATTTTATATTCATCTCAAACATGCTAATCTATCCTTGTACATATTCATCCAAATTGTTGGTACAGATGACCCCTGAGGCTTACCACTTGTCACCGGCCTCCAGTTTGAAAAACAACCTTCCACCACTATCCTTTGCTCACTACCACTAAGTCAATTCTGTATCCAGTTATCTAGCTCTCCCTGGTTCCCATCCATCCCAACCTACCAGAGCAGCCTACCATGCAAAACCTTAGCAAAGACATTGCTGAAACCCTTACAATCCTGTCCTTTTCATCATTTTCAGTTACCTCAAAAAATAATCAAATTTGTGAAACACAAAACCATACTGACTATCTCAAATCAATCCCTGTCCTTCCAAATGCACGTATATCTTGCTTTCAGAATCGCTGGTGGGTTTATGTAGCTATATATAGTCCTGCTGTTGCTGATTTTATAGTATTATAGAGGTTTAGTGCTCGAGTTTTGGAATAGGACACAATGACATTTCATTCAAATTTTCTTTTTGACTGACAAATAAATTCAATTCAACTCAATCCATGACCTTCTAATTCAGTACTTGTGAATAAATCACGCTGATCACAGCCATAGAGTGATACAGTGTGGATAAAGGCCCTTTGGCCCAACTTGCCCACACCGACCAATATCCCCCAGCTACACTAGTCCCACCTGCCTGGGTTTGGCCCATATCGCTCCAAACCTGTTGTATCCATGTATCTGTCTGACTGTTTCTTAAACGTTGGATTAGTCTCTGCCTCCACGACCTCCTCTGGCAGCTTGTTCAATACACTCATCACCCTTCTCCTTAAACCTATGCCCTCTGGTCTGGTGGTAGGAGGTCGTAGGTAGGTCGTAGCAGGCCGTGATGTTAGTCTAGGTACTCGTGGCATCAAGTAGGTGGAGACATTTATTTAGTTAGAGGATGGTGAATCTGTGGAATTCTTTGCCACAGAAGGCTGTGGAGGTCGTCAGCGGATATTTTTAAGGAAGAGAGAGTTAGATTCTGGATTAGTACATGTGTCAGAGGTTATGGGGAGAAGGCAGGAGAATGCGGTTAGAAGGAGAGATGGATCAGCCATGATTGAATGGTGGAGTAGACTTGATTGGCCGAATGCCCTAAAGGGCCTGTCCCACTTTCACGACCTAATTCACGACCTCTGCCGAGTTTGCCCTTGACTCATTCTCGCAGCATGGTCGACACGAGGTCGTAGGAGGTCGTAGGTAGGTCGTAGCAGGCCGTGATGCTAGTCAAAGGTACTCGTGGCATCAAGTAGGTTGGGGTGGTTTTTCTAGCCTGATGAAAAATGTCCACGAGTAAAAAAGGTTGTGAATTAGGTCATGAAAGTGGGACAGGCACTTAACACAGAAGAGCTATCATGGTACTATCTACTTCCAGCGACTATAGATAAATTTATACTTTCAGATTTGTGACCATACAAAACAGTGGGTGAGGGGAATTGCTGCTCTAACATTTGCTAAATATTATCATAGGACAAACTTGTGCTCCCGTGCTCTCGATGGCCGCACCGCGGTCGGCTGCCTACCCCTTTTCCGGGGTTACGTCCGTGCCCACGTGTCCCTAGATAGGGAATACGCGGTGTCCATGGGGATTGTGGACGCCTTCTGTGAACGCTGGTCTCCACAGGAGGTTGAATATATTATAGATTAAAATGTTAATATTTTAATTTGATAATTTTGTTTAAGTGTTTTTTAAATTGTTTGAGCTTTCTACCTTCCCTTGTAAATTGTACATTTGTTTGAAAACCTAATAAAAAATATTTACGGGAAAAAAATAAAAAAAATAAGGATAAATACACAGGACAAAAGGTCTGGTGGATTGCATTAAGCTGTCGAACATAATTTAACTGGAGAAAGTGATAGATGGTTTAACATCCCAGTAGTTATACACACACTTGTTTGTCTGACACCTTTGCTCAATCAAAATCAGTATTGTCCAAAGATAGACACAAACATCTGGAGTGACTCAGTGGGACCGGCAGCAACTCTGGAGAGAAGGAAGTGGTGACATTATGGGTCGTGACCCTTATTCATGCTGCCTGTCTCGCTGAGTTACTCCAGCACTTTGTGTCTATCTTGTGTCTGCATCTGCAGTTCCTTCCGACACATCAGTATTGTCCAGTTAGGCTGTAGAAATTAGGCTGCCGTTCTTCCCGTAATACGATGTAAAGCCTGGGCCAAGATCAATTTTGTTTTATATGTGAAGAAAGAGCATTGACGGTTATGGAGCCAAGTTGAACAAGTAAATCTGATCTACAAACGAGTGTCCAGATATATTCGAGATAGTATGTCCCGTTCTATTCCAATTAATTATTTTCTTTAACCAAACAGAAAATTATTGCACAGGAATAGGTCCACCAGAACAGAATAGAATAGAATAGAATAGAATAGAATGCCTTTTATTGTCATTCAAACAGCTTCGTTTGAACAAAATTGCATTTTCTACAGTCTTAACAATTACAAAAAAAAACAAGACCCACACTTAACACAATTTACATAAACATCCATCACAGTGAATCTCCAACACCTCCTCACTGTGATGGAAGGCAAAAGTCTTATCTCTTCCCTTGTTCTTCTCCCACGGCCCAGCAGTCCAACTGTAGCGTTGAGGCGACTGGGGCTCCCGATGTTAAAGCCCCTGGTGGGCGATGGTAAGTCCTGCACCCGTTAAGCCGCACCGTGCGATGTTAGGCTCCGCTCCAACTAATTTCACCCTGCGATTCCGGCGGAAGAAGTTGCCATTGCGGGAGCTCCGAAAAGCGGTCTCCCACCAGGGACCTGCGAGCTCCCGATGTTACTGTCCACCGGGCCTGCAGCCGGAGCCTGCGAAGCTCCGAAGTCGGGTTGCAGCCGCGCGCCACCACAGCTCTCCCCGCTCCGAAGTCGGCCAGATGGCAGGTCCGCAGGCTCCGTGACCGGAGCCCCCAGGTTGGTTCCGGTCGGAGGCCGACGCCGGCTCCACTGTGTTAGGCCCAACAACACCGGAGACCTGACAGGGGAAAAGGACATACGGACTGCAGTCGAGCCGCTGCCGTTAGGCGCCGCCACACCACATCAGCGCATGATGTCTGTGCTGAACATGATGCATTTTTTAACTAATCCTTTCTGTCTGCACCTGATCAATATCCTACAATTCCCTGCACAGAGTACTCTGAATGCGGCCCAACCAAAGTTTTATAAAGCTACAGCATGAGTATTACACCAAATTATGAGAAAAACACAACATCCTTGGCTCCATAACATCAATAGCTGTTATAGACTGAAAGAAGTGAATGTAATCCTGAATGATCACCGTGTAAAAGAGAACTGATTCAAGTTTCATATCAAGCCTTGTCTCATCAGGTTTTAGCTCATTTGGCAAATTAATATCTGTGAAAGCATTCAAATATTTCATTCAGGTTTAAAGGTATCATTGTAATTTCATGCCTGTTCAGCTGTCATGCAAGCAGAGAAAAGTGTAGTGTAGATTAACTTCCACAAAAGTAAGACACTCCAATGAACTGGAAATGTATCTGACACCATTGCTCTGGGGAGGATTGCTCTTCATTTGTAACAGCAGGGATGCACCACAATGCATGTCAATTGTCAATATGCCATATGCAGGTTCCACTAATTAAATGTTGAATATTTCTGCTGCAGAGACTAAAGGTATGAATCTGCAGCTCACGCAGCCCAAGAATGAGTAGATTTATTCACCGTCAAATGATTAGAATAGTACGAATATTACAATTCCAGTTTTTAGTGTGTTGCAATTAATGACTAGAACTGCAGTAAACCCCGTAGAACATCCCCACAACAGTTGAACAACCTCACCCCCAGGTTGTGCCATGGCAAGTGAACATGTAAACCAATGGTACTGCTAATGGGGGCACAACATGGTGAGTGCACAGTTGGCAGCGTAGGGTTGGGACTGATATTTGCATTTAAGAAGGAACTGCAAATGCTGGAAAATCGAAGGTAGACAAAAATGCTGGAGAAACTCAGCAGGTGAGGCAGCATCTATGGAGCAAGGAAATAGGCAATGTTTTGTGTCGAGACTCTTCTTCAGATTGATATGAGGGTGGGGGGGGGGGGGCAGGGAAGAAGTAAGGAAGAGGTGGAGCCAGTGGGCCGAGGCAGAGCTGGGAAGGGGAGGAGAAAGTAGGGACTACCTGAAATTAGAGAAGTCAATGTTCATACCGCTGGGGTGCAAACTGCCCAAGCAAAATATTAGGTGCTGCCCCCCCCCAATTTACGGTGGTCCTCACTCTGGCCATGGAGGAGGCCCAGGACAGAAAGGTCGGATTCGGAATGGGAGGGGGAGTTGAAGTGCTGAGCCACCGGGAGATCAGGTTCGTTATTGCGAACCGAGCGGAGGTGTTGGGCGAAGCGATCGCCAAGCCTACGCTTGGTCTCACCGATGGAGATCAGCTGACACCTAGAGCAGCGGATGCAATAGATGAGGTTGGGGGAGGTGCAGGTGAACCTCTGCCGGACCTGGAAAAACGGCTTGGGTTCTTGAATGGAGTCAAGGGGGGAGGTAAAGCGACAAGTGTAGCATTTACTGCAGTTGCAAGGGAAAGTGCCCGGAGAGGAGGTGGTTTGGGTGGGAAGGTACAAATTGACCAGGGAGTTACGGAGGGAGCGGTCTCTGCAGAAAGCAGACAGGGGAGGAGATGGGAAGATGTGGCAACTGGTGGGATCACGTTGGAGGTGGCGAAAATGTCGGAGGATTATTTGTTGTATGTGACGGCTGCTAGGGTGGAAGGTGAAGACTAGGGGGACTCTGCCCTTGTTACGAGTGGGGGGGATGGGGAGTGAGAGTAGAGTCACGGGGTATAGAAGAGACCCTGGTGAGAGCCTCATCTATGGTAGAAGAGGGGAAACCCCATTCCCTGAAGAATGAGGACATCTCCGATGCCCTGGTGTGGAAATGTTTTTCCGAAATGAAAATAAAGTATGTTGGAAATGCACGTCAGGCAGCATCTATGGAGTGAAAAACAGTCACTGTTTCAAGTGGATAACCATTCATAATTTTCTTTATTGCTGCTTTTATTCCGATTTGATACTTTGATCCCCAAAGTTATTCCAAAAATGTGCGGCATTGAAATTAGTTCTGAACTGTTATCTTTTACTCTCTACAGAAAAAGCGCAGCTTGCTGAGAATGTCCATTTTTCCGTTTTAATTGCAGATTTTCAGCAACTGTGTCAATTAGCTTTTGATGTGTCCAATTTGCCTTTGTTCTGTATTCATTCCTTTCGGATAGTATTGATCGAAAAAGGGTTTGGTTTGGTTTTCAGGTGTATCTCTTCTAGATCGCAATTCTGAAAAGATCCTTTGCAAATTTTTTTTCGGATTTGAGTAATGTATAGTGGCAAATTATTGTGGCATTCTTACACTTTATTCTATTTTTGGAAGTGAATGTAAAATTTATTCTGGTGATGTGACTTTGAAAGGAATTGTTTGAACCCAAAGGAGAGTGCAGTGAGATGTGCATTTGGCATAATGGCCACAGTGGGAGGTGTCAGTGTTTCCAGGATTCCTTTGTGCTGAGGAGATTGCAGGGGGCAAATGCGTTGGTTCGATTCATTCTGCTTCAAACCGCATCTCACCGTCACATATGAACGGAGGACAAAATATCTGGTCTGACAGTGAGATTGTCGGGGATGGAGAAAGTCCACACAGGGGAACGCGCTTCATTCACTTCTCCGCAGGCTATCAGCTCCAGAGGACTGTAAAAAGATGCAAATTACACAAGGTCAAATGTGTCTTTAATTTCCTCTGTATGGCTGCATACGCTCCCTGTGATCAATAGTATCACACAGAGTACAGGGAAAGATCTTGGTCTGGTATGGTGCTGAGTTCCTGCAGCAGTCTGTGTGTGTGTGTGTGTTTTTTTGCTTTCAGCGGATATCTGGATTGATCTTTGATTTGCTTTGTATTTCTGGCATGAGTCATGCAGCTTGGACCATGAACTAGACCATGAGGTCCACCACATCCACACTTACCAGTGGGCAACCATTCAGTACAATCTCACTGTGTCATTGGAGTCTTGGAGTGGCCATTCCCAGTGGCCCAGCTGCCAAGGGAGGAACAGTGGAGTGGCCCAGGGGCACTCCCGCTGGAGTGGTCCAGCTGAGGTGGAACAGCTCACGTGGGGGGGGGGGGGGGGGGGGGGGGGGGGAGGTTGAGCATGGGCTAAATTATCACGCCCGGTGGGGAGGCACATATAACCATATAACAATTACAGCACGGAAACAGGCCATCTCAACCCTTCTAGTCCGTGCCGAAACACGTATTGGCTGGGACCCTGGCGGCGGTAGTCACATATACCTGCGTTCACCACCCCGGGCCGCATAAACCCGTCCATGAGCTGCGGGACCTTTTTATACTCGTCAGCGCATATGCAACCCTATCCTCCACCAATTTATTTTGGATGTTAATTTTGTGTTTAATGTATCATTAAAAGGCACACAATTTCGAGACCTGCCTCCTACCAACCACATACAATCACAGAATGGGGATATAGCTCTCAAAGGGTTTTGTGCACATATAACATATAACAGCACCATCTTCTCGTCCGTGAGTACACGAAGTTCCCCCTAGTCCCATATACCTGCGTTACCCCCTCCATTCCTTTCTTGTCCAAAACTATCCAATTTATTTTTAAATGATCCCTGCCTCCAATTCACTGGAAGCTCATTCTGCACAGTCATGTCCCCCCTCATGTTACCCCTAAACTTCTGTCCCTTAATTCTCAAGCAAGTCATGTCCCTTGTTTGCCTCCCTCCTCTCAGTGGGAAAAAGCTTATCCACGTCAACTCTGTCTATCCCTCTCATCATTTTAAAGACCTCTATCAAGTCCCCCCTTAACCTTCTGCGCTCCAAAGAATAAAGCCCTAACTTGTTCAACCTTTCTCTGTAACTTAGTTGCTGAAACCCAGGCAACATTCTAGTAAATCTCCTCTGTACTCTCTATTTTGTTGACATCCTTCCTATAATTAGGCGACCAAAATTGTACCCCATACTCTAGAATTGGCCTCACCAATGCCTTGTATAATTTTAACATTACATCCCAACTTCTATACTCATGTGTAATGTTCTGCTTTTCCTCTTCTCCCCTCTGCGCCAAAGGAGCCATGCTGCTGATGAATGGTCTTTGAATGGAAGTATCAACTTGTGTTTACCTTGCTACAGATGTTGCCAGTTGTGTGTTTCTGTCGCTTTCTGTTTTCACTCCAAGCGTCTAGATTGCCGACACTTTCAGGGAGTCCACTTCAACAACTCACTGACTGTGAAATGCAAGTCCCTGGACAGCTCCAGGGAGATCAGACTGCCCTCTGCAGTCAATACTGATGACGCCTGTGCAGTTTTCAATCATCGGATACGCAACTGGAATTGTGCCAACAGGATTTAACAAGGCACAATGGAGACACAAGAGTCCGCAGATGCTGGAATCTTAAGCAAAACCAAAAGCAAAAACTGCTGGACAGATTTAGCAGGTCAGGCACTTCTGGGCGTTAGTTCGCCCGTGTGTCAGATGACGTAGCTCGCTGTTGGCTTCTGTCATCGTCCAACATGTTGACAGAATTGTCGCCCGAGCGTCACAGAGCGCATCACGTTGCCGCATCCAGGAATCACCACGAGGAGGCTTCTGGACAAGAAATGGGGAATGGACACTGTCTGTCCATTCCCTTCCACAGATGCCTGATCCGCTGTGTTCCTCCAGCAGTCTGTTTGATTTGCTATAAGCAGATACCTGGATTGATCTAAGATTGTTTTGCTTTGTATTCCTGGCCTGAATCACACAGCATGAAGATAGGCCATTTGGTCTTGCATCCATTCCATCCATGCTGACCACTGTGTTGCCATCCATATTAATCTCACCCTCCAGCACTTGGCTTAAAACCTTCAACATCTAGATGAGTCAAGTGCTCATCTTGACACTTCTTCAATGCTGTCAGTGACTCTGAATATAGCTCTCTCTCTCCTGCAGTGCATTCCCAGATACTCACCCCATCCAAGTTAAAAATGTCCCCGCTAAATCTCTTCCCCCTTATCCCAAGCCTATGTCCTCTAGTTTTACTTACCATGGATATGAGGAAAATGTTCCTGAATTTACCCTATTTATTTCCCTTATAATGTTAAATACGTCGGTCATGTTCCCCTCTCCCACCTCCCCTGATCTCCTCAACTACAGGGAGAAGAGACTTAGCTTCTCCAGCCTCTCCTCATAGCTGAACTCCATTCATGGCAACATACAGGTAATTGTCCAGGAAGTTGATTCTTTGCCAGTGCTATCACATCCTTATTATAACTTGTTGATCAAAGCTGCTGGCTGTGCTCCAACTGTGGCCTGCTCACGGTTTTATAAAATTGGAGCACCAACTCCCTACTTCAGTATTCAAAGCCACGACTAATGTCCAGCGTACCATACACTTTCACACCCAAGATAGACACAAAAAGCTAGAGTAACTCGGCGGGACAGGCAGCATCTCTGGAAAGAAGGAATGGGTGATGTTTCGGGTTGAGACTCTTCTGAAACGTCACCCATTCCTTCTGTCCAGAGATGCTGCCGGGCCTGCTGAGTTACTCCACTTTTTGTGTCTATCTTTGGTTTAAACCAGCATTTGCAGTTCCTTCCTACACTATACTTCCCCGCCCATGTTATTCTGAATAAGGGTTGCCTGAAGAAGGGTCTGGACCTGAAACGTCACCGATTCCTTTTCCCCAGAGATGCTGCCTGTTCCGCTGAGTTACTCCAGGTTTTTGTGTCTACATTATCTTCAGTTTAAACCAGCATTTGCAATTCCTTCCCACACATGTCATTCACCTGCAATGCCACCATCAAAGATTAACTGACTTGGATGCCAAGTTTCTCTCTGTTGTTTAATACTCCCTAAGACCCGCGCATGTTGTATGCTGGAGACTCATATTCAAACTGCATCCACGTCATTCACCTGCATCATGAGCAGCAAGTGTCCCAGAACCAATCTGGGATACCACCTGCCACAGGCATCTGACTGCAAAAACAACCCTCCACAATGACCCTTTGTTTCTTATTGAAAGCCAATTTTGGATCCAGTTTGCCAGCTTGCCCTAACCCTTTCAATTATTCTCACATGTTAAAAGCCTTGTCCTTATTAAAATCCATGCTAATCTCGCCTGCTGCCTTATGCTCATTGTACAGTACAGTAGGCCCCCCTCGGTCATGACTGACCATGGGTGATGCATCCTGGTCGGATGCAAGCCTGGGCGATGTCATATGGAGGACAGGCTGTTGCCCATGCAGCACGTCCCTCCCTCTCCACGTCGCTGATCGATCCAAAGGAACAGCAGGGCCGTTACAGTTTGGCACCAGCGCCATCGCAGGAGCTGCCAGAGCGAGGTTGTAGACAACGACGAACTGCCTTAGGGGCTCCGACTCCGGATTTTCATGAGGTTTACTCCAGGAGCCTTTTCCATGACTGGATATGGCCACAAGGCAGTGGAGGTTTTAAATCAGAGTTCTCCCTCTCCTAGATGGACTGCCTTCCCAGGCTGACGAGCCCCATCTGCCCGAGACTAGTGAGGGTGGGAGCGTCTACCATCCCGTGCAGGTCTATAGCACCTGCTCGCTGCCCTTCTGGCTCAGCAATACAACTTATGCTCATCAATACATCTATAACCTCTCCAAATAATTCAATCAACTTGGTCAGACAGGGTTGTTTGTTGTTTCTGATTAGTTCCTGAGTCTTTCCAAGTACTCATTAGTCCTTTCCATCATTTGTTTTTCCAGTATCTTCCCGCCCACAGGTCTATAGTTACCAGGCTGTCTTTCGTGTAAAGGCAGATCACATTTTCCGTCTCCAATTATCTGGTACCTTATTTTGCTGTAGCAAATATTTTAAAATCTCAGCCAGACCGCCAGCATTCTCTTCCCTTTGTTTCCTGTAACAGTCTGGGATAAATCCCATCTGGCCATGTGAATGTATATACCTTAAAACCTGCTAAGACCTAAAGTACTTTTTGTTGACATGTGCCCTGAACCTCACTGAATTCTTCAACTACTTCATTGTTTCCTTTGTAAATACTGATGTAAAGTGTTTATTTTGGACTTCACCCTAAATGTTCTGGGTCCAAGCACAAGTTGCCCATGTTTAGTTCAGAGATACAGCATGAAAACAGGCCCTTCAGCCCACTGAGTCCATACTGACCGTTGACTGTTGTTTCTAATGGGTTCTATTTTTTCCCTGGTTATTTGTTAGCCTGTAATACTTCTATGTAATGCCTTCAGATTTACCTTAATCCTGTCTACCAGTGATTTTCATGACCCTTCTTAGCTTTCCTAATTTTGGTATCAAGCATCCCCCTACACTTGTTATACTCTTGATGAGCCAGCCCTGTCATCAGTTCCCTAAACCTGTCATATGCTTCCTTTTTTCTCTCTTTATTCAACACTTACTATCTCTCAACCTATACTTGTTAGCCCTGCTTTAACCTTAACAGGAATATGCTGGCCTTGAACTCTTGCTATTTCTTATTTCAATACTTCCTACTGTGCAGATGTGGAATTGCCTGCAAGTAGATGTTCCCAGTCTAACTTGGTGATGTCTTCCCTGGAATTAATGAAATGATCCTTTCTCCTATTTAAGTCGTTTATTACTGGTCCATCCTTTTCCATGTGCAGTTATGTCACTATCTTCAAATGATTCCCCTCTGGTACTCCTTCCACGTAACCGGCTGTAGTTCCAAGATGATGTCCAGTCATGGGCTGAAGATGGGTCTCAACCCGAAACGTCACTCTATGTTCTCCAGAGATACTGCCTGACCTGCTGAGTTACTCCAGCACTTTGTGTCCTTTCACCTTCCTTCCTTCATTGGTCTATTTACAAACCGCATCAAAAAGCTCTGTTTGACACACCTTAAGTATCTCAGTTAGTATTTGGGAAACAGCAATACTTCAGTACAATAACCCCATTTTTATTGCATCTCTCTGATATTTGCCCTTATATCCCCAATGCTCATGTGTTGTTATAAACTGGGAGTTCTCCCCTGGGAGGTTATATTCTCTCACCCCAACCTCTCTGTTTCTCTTAACACCCCTCCCCCCATCTCCCATCCCCAAACAGTATCCAACACAATATACTTTTTGGGAGGGGAATGACACACATAATTCCTGCATTATGCCGCCCTTCCTGCAGGTTGCCCATCATCTCACCGCTCCCGGGGAGTGAGCAGCTCATTAAAACGTACTATCTAATCCATTCCCCGCATCCCCTGAACTCATCCTCAAATTCCACATCTCCTCCATAAATAATTAGCGCCTTCTTGAGAGTTGCAAATTACCTGTACCTGATTATAACAACCTTTTCTGGACAGATCACCATACCTTCTATCACCATTAAAGCAACAAAAAAAAGGCCTGCAGTCTAATAATAGTAATTGAGACTTAATTCATTCCTATGAATGAATAGGCTGTACAATGGAGATGCATGGTGTTCTGGTTAGAATTAGAGATACCAAGTTGATAACACACGCTGCTTCTTGCCTTTTTCTTCAATGAGTTTCTGTTCGTTAATATGTTTTTGGAAAATGCTGTGCCCAACGTTATATTAATTAGGCCTTAATGGACAGTGATTCAGTATTGTGGTGTCAATTTTGAAGAAAAGTTGAGTAAATATATTGGCTTGTACATGAAAAAATACCACTATAACAGTGAGGATAAATGTAGAAACTAGGACCTTGGTTTAAAACTAGAAACTTGGTTTTTAAAAAAAGACACAGTGCTCGTGTAATAAAGTAAATGCATTGCCACTTAAATGCTTTAGTTCTCTGACAACATAAGGTCATAACAGGAGAAGAATTAGGCCATTTGGCCCAAATGTCTACTCTGCCATTTAGCCATGGCTGATCCGTCTCTCCTTCCCAACCCCATTCTCCTGCCTTCTCCCCATAATCTCTGACACCCGTACTAATCAAGATCAACAGTGGTTCCAAAGTGTAACCAGATGGAAGGTAGACAAAAATGCTGGAGCAACTCAGCGGGTGCAGCAGCATCTATGGAGCGAAGGAAATAGGCAACGTTTCGGGACGAAACCCTTCTTCAGACGGTAACCAGATGGAACTGGTATTCCTAATGTTGCCAAAATTACTAGACAAATATCAGAAAGCAGAGGCAGTCGGCTATATTTTGCTGCTTTGAGAATCCACGTAAAATATAGGCCAACACTCAGCAGAAAGATATGATCACAAATGCCAGTTTTACTGGAAGCCTTTTTCTAGGTATGTTGCAAAGCCTACCTGAAGCGTCGCTGAAAATCTGTCCCAGCCCGTGTGCGCGATTTTGGCGCCGTTTAGAGGGGGCGGGTTTAAAACGCGATTTTCGCTAGGCTGTTCAAATCGCGGTTTTTCAGCCTAGTTAATTATTAACGAAAAATCGTTGGAAGATTCCCTCGCTTGAGCTATTATTAGTTTTAAGGGCTTTCCTTACTTGTTATAGTAGGTTAAAAATTAACCTCTAAACCCCCGACCACCGACAACGGGCCAGATCTCATAAAGGGGACAACAGAAGGTAGGCTGTTTATTTTTACGTTAAAAAGGGCTTCTTAAGATCCCTTTATACAAAGTTTAATGTTGCAAGTAGCTAATTTTGGGCCCATTATATCCCGCAGTATTTTTCTGGGCATTTGAGGGCACAAATCTACCGCAATGTGAACGTTCTAAAGCAGCGCGTTCACAGGATCCCACTAGAAAGCTGATTTAAAATGGACTTTACAGCAATTTACAGCAATTGAACACTAAATTCCTTCCATTTGGCCTATAAATTAATGTAAATGAGATTTAAAAATCATGTTTTATTGTGAATTATTTGTGAATATTATTTGGACACTTATGCTATTTAAAAATGTTAATCATTTATTAAGAAATGGATAGATATTTAGATCTAGTAATTGAAGTCTGAAATTAGCTACAATTATACAACTAATTACATGCTTTAATTTCAGGTCATCCAAGTAAGATTATTTTATATTTGTTTCAGAATGCTTCAATCTATGATAACTGAAAAATGCATTCAGTTCTCTTAATTTTTAAGAAAGTTATGGGCTTTTGACTGTCCACGATCACAGCTTTTTTGTTATGTCCATAGAAAATCTATAGGGAACAAGATGCTAATTTCCGAGTATGGAAATGGCCATAACCTTTTAAATACTTGAGATATGAAAGTGAATTAGGTGTCAAATTAAACTTATTTTTATGCTTTATCTGATGGGATAAATTGGAGACTTGATTTTTTAAATCTCAAAATTTTGTAACATTGCTACTTTTTCGGACCAACAATGAATGGCACATGGTTTAATTTAGGCTGGTACTTCAATTGCAGCATTGAGCTCTGTTGTTCTGCCTGCATTTTACCAGGTGCTAGCTTCTGGGCATGTACTTCATGGAAAATCTCCCCTGGCATCAACACAGAGAAGGAGGTGATGATCACACATGCTCTGGCCAACGCATCCTATTTTCACTGTCGTGTCATAGAAACATAGAAACATAGAAAATAGGTGCAGGAGTAGGCCATTCGGCCCTTCGAGCCTGCACCGCCATTCAATATGATCATGGCTGATCATCCAACTCAGTATCCCGTACCTGCCTTCTCTCCATACCGCCTGATCCCCTTAGCCACAAGGGCCACATCTAACTCCCTCTTAAATATAGCCAATGAACTGGCCTCAACTACCCTCTGCGGCAGAGAGTTCCAGAGATTCACCACTCTCTGTGTGAAAAAAGTTCTTCTCACCTCAGATTTAAAGGATTTCCCCCTTATCCTTAAGCTGTGACCCCTTGTCCTGGACTTCCCCAACATCGGGAACAATCTTCCTGCATCTAGCCTGTCCAACCCCTTAAGAATTGTCAACTATATATATTTTTTTAAAGAACTCCCTAAACGTTTTCAAATAAAACGGAAAGATGAGTTTCTTAATATTTCAAAGTTCTCCCTAAATTCATAGGGCTTGGTATGTTTTGCAAATTATATTTCTATTTTATAAAAAAACCTGACAAATATTTTTGGATGCAACATCTAAGGTGGAATTCTATGGGCAGTCTTTGAGTTACTTTGGGTGAAACAAACATAGAGGTATACCGTTTTAATTTCAAATTAGTAAGGTTTTCAACTCTAAAACATACTTCTGCAATTGTTCAATAGTGTCATAATTAAATTAGACTGAAAAACATCTCTTAAACATTTGTAAGCATTTTTCCATGGCATGTCTGAGTCATTTGTCTGCATCATGTTCTCTGTGAGTTACAAGGTCCACTAAGAAAAGTAATCAGACTTAGTAAACATGTAACTAAATGTGTTATTCTCAGTGGATTGTGTCTGTGATGTACTTGTCGAGGTTAGATAGGCTCTAATGTCTTGTGTTACAAGTCACATTGGTAATTATTGACCCAGCCATAAATATTCACAACCATCTTAATTGTTACTCTAGACTTGTGCGCAAATGATAGAAGTGAATCCAAATTAGATCTTTATTTGGTTTTAATTTGTATTTGCCAAAGTAAAATATGTTAGCACTTGGAGGAAGAATAAAATATTTCACAGGATGTATAATGTACAGTTGGTTGTATATTAGACACTGCATGATGATATCCAAGCATTCTATGAATTCAAAGACTTGAGATTGATTGGATTTTGAGTAGGGCTAGAAGAGTATAAGGAGTCTAAGCAAGAATAAGCCATGTCCTTGTTGAAGAGCGGAGCAGAGCAGGCTCAATCATAATGGCTTCCTCCTGGTTCTCTTACTCAAATTCTTATTTTTTATATTTTATTGCAGTTGACAACATTCTCACATTTAAGATTGTGGTTTTGAGTCTGACTCAAGGACACACGGTAGTGGTTGATTTTACAGTGTGTCATTGAGGGCAGAGAGATACTATCTTCTGATTGAGGTACTAAACCAAACCCCATCTGCTCTTAAAGACCCAATTTGGTCTCGCAAATATCCGACTAGACAGATGCAGAGGGGGATGGTTCTGGGACGCCAGAATGCACCACTGAGCCTACTGGAGATGTTGTGGGTTCAATCAGCGAAACGTCGATGAAAGTAGGTGCCCACTTGATAACCCCAATGACGTGCCTGCCTAGCCTTTCTCAACATCGGAGGAGCATAGGTGAGTGCAGAAGGCTCCCATCACCATCGGGAGTAAATTGCTATTTGGCACTTTGGAGTTTTAACATCTAGTCCTGTGTATTTGTAAACATTACGGTAGATGTAAAATTGAAGAAAAGCTACAAATTCTTTGGATGTTATTTATCTCCTAATCAATATCTTTAAAATGTTATCCAATCATTATCAAGTTTATTAGAACACTGTTCACATTAGCTGTATTTCCATTTATTATGGTAATGAAAGCACGGTGGCATGATGGCGCAGCGGTAGAGCTAATGCCCGCGCCAGAGACCCGCGTTCGGTCCCTACTACGGGCACTGTCTGTATGGGGTGTTGTACGTTCTCTCTGTGACCTGCGTGGGTTTTCTCCAAGATCTTCGGTTTCCTCCCATACTCCAAAGACGTGCAGGTTAAGGATAAGGGGGAAATCCTTTAAAATCGAGATGAGAAGAACTTTTTTCACACAGAGAGTGGTGAATCTCTGGAATTCTCTGCCACAGTGGGTAGTCGAGGCCAGTTCATTGGCTATATTTAAGAGGGAGTTAGATGTGGCCCTTGTGGCTAAGGGGATCAGAGGGTATGGAGAGAAGGCAGGTACGGGATACTGAGTTGGATGATCAGCCATGATCATATTGAATGGCGGTGCAGGCTCGAAGGGCCGAATGGCCTACTCCTGCACCTAATTTCTATGTTCTATGTTTCTATGTTTGTAGGTTAACTGGATTGGTATAAAAATGTAAATTGTCCCTTGTGTGTGTAGAATATTGTTAATGTGCAGGGACCGCTGGTCAGTACGGACTTGGTGGGCCGAAGGGCCTGTTTGCACGATGTATCTCTAAACTAAACTGAACTAAACTAGACAGCTTTTTTTAATAAGTATGTAATTAAGATCTGAAATTGTGAAAAGTGCTTTTCACATGTCCCTTCTGGATATGCCTTGTGAGATCAATCAGAATCTAGTAATAGGCATTCTACCATAATTACCTTCCAAAATTCAATGTAGATGAAATGATTACAATGTTACCTACGTTCAGGTTGGATTGGATTTAAATTGAGGTACCAGGTGTAAAGGACCATTTACAATCAAAATGCTGGAGTAACTCAACGGGACAGGCGGCATCTCAGAAGGAATGGGTGACGTTTCAGGTCGACACTCTTCTTCAGAATGTCAGATTAATCAGATGTCAGCTTGATAAGTCGGCCAGGCAGAAAAGGTTTGAGTCCCTCTCCACACTGTTTGGTTGCATGGAATTATGTATTCCAAGGACGTTATGTGTAAAGAAATCACTTCAAAATTCATCTTTTATCATTTTTTTCTGCAATCAATTGAAATTTGTGGTACCTTCTTCACTGTCTCACCGATCAATTGAAAGTAAGCATCACTGTTTATCACATCATAAACTTTGCTTCCCTGAGGACAAGCCTGACATCCAACATTATGTTGTACATACAAAACATACATTTCAGCTGCTTTTATCCAGATGAATAACCAGAGATATTGTGAATCTGTTGCAGAGTAATATCTTGTATTGACAGATTATTATTTGGAACCGTCGCAGTAGTTGTCACATATTCTCACAACCTCGTAGAAGTCACTAAGATCATAACTCTGAATCCTTGCCCAATGCAACCTCTTAAGAATATATATTTAATTGGACTATGTAACCATTGGAAAAGTCAGCTGAAGAGATATTTTCTGCCCTATTTCATTCAGCAGTTCCACATAAATCCAGTTGGCCTTCCTCCCTTCAGAGACTAGACGCTTTCTCAGCATCAAATTTTTCATTTCAGAAAAAACACTTGTCTTTGCCTCAACCGTTTGTGCAGTAGATTGTCTTGCTGCAACAACCATCCGCCTGATTTCCCTTAATCTCCCCTGTAGTTCATTTGAATTCCTTTTCAAGATGGCACTACCCAAGACCTGTCACCTATCCATGTTCCAGCTTTCTTTCACTCTTCCCCCACAATCAGTCTGAATTGTCCCGACCCAAAGCGTTACCATTCCATGTTCTCCAGATGGAAGAAATGGGTGACGTTTCGGGTCGAGGCTCTTCTTCAGACTGAGAGTCGGGAGAGGGAGATACAGAGATGTGGAAGGGTAAGGTGTGAAAATGAGACATTAAAAGGAAACAAAGCTGAAGGAAAATTAGCATGGGGAGGTGACAACAAATTATACAGAGACAAAGTTTAATAAGGTTTAAATTCATTATTAAATTAACAGGAGGTTTAAATTTAGATTTAAATCAGGAGGATTAAATTTTATCTTTGTCTGCTTTGTTGTGAGCCTCCCCTAGCTAATAATGATCTATTTCCCTGAACTTCGTCCTCTTTGATGTTTTGTTTTCACATCTTACCCTTCCATATCTCTGTGTCTCGCTCTCCCCTGACTCTCAGTCAGAAGAAGTGGCTCGATCCGAAACATCACCAATTCCTTCTCTCCAGAGGTGCTGCCTGTCCCGCTGAGTTACTCCAGCATTTTGTGTCTATCTTCAGTGTCACCAATCATCTGCAGTTCCTTTCTACACAAATGCTCTCCAGAGATGCTGCCTGATCTGCAGAGTTACTCTGGACATTTCACATCTTTGATTTGTAAACCAGCACCTGCAGTTCCTTGTTTCTACATTCCAGCATTTTTATTGTTGTTCCCCCTATTACGCTTGGTACAGTTGTGGTTAATCTTCTCTGGTGAAGAAACACATGTAGTGTCGTTTGGAACAGAGGTTCAGAATTTAGACCCAATTATCATTGACGTCTCAGTTCAACCTTAAAAAATCCTATTTCACAGTGCTGCTATTGAAACACACACCTGTGAAAACAGCCTTGCGTCTTGGGCTTGTTCAGAACATCCTTCTGGTGATTCTACAATGTATCCTGTTTTATAACCTGTGGAGCGAAGGAATAGGTGTCGTTTCGGGTCGAGACCCTTCTTCAGACTGATGTGGCAATGTGGGGGGGGGGGGGAGGGAGGGGCTGAAGAAAGGAAGAGGCGGAGACAGTGAGCTGTGGGAGAGCTGGGAAGGGGAGGGGAAAGAGGGAGAAAGCTGGGACGAGCTGAAATTGGAGGTCAATGTTCATTACGTTGGGGTGTACTTTCAATTATAAATGATTTTTGAGATTATGCGGATCGATGGAACAAATGACCCGAAACGTCACCTATTCCTTCGCTCCATAGATGCTGTCTCATCCGCTGAGTTGCTCCAGCATTTTTGTCTTCCTTCGATTTTTTCAGCATCTGCAGTTCCTCCTTAAACAACTGTTTCATAACCTAATGCTTTTTCAGAGCCCTGAACTATACACAATCTATATTTACGTACCTGGTTCTTTACTTCTTTTCATTCCATATTTATAATTTCATTAGATATTTTTAAAAGTGTAAATTGATAGGTTCTTGATTAGTAATGACATCAAAGGTTACGGGGAAAGGTTAAGGCAGGACAATGGGGTTGAGAGGGAAAAATAAATCAGCCAAGATCGAATAGCGGAGCAGACTCGATGGGCCGAATGGCCTAATTCTGCTACTTTGCCGTATGACCTTATAAATCCTCTCTATATGAATTGCATCTGGCCTTTAGGGACAGTTTAGCCAAGAGAATGGAATCTGACATCTCTGCCAGATCTAGCATGGAATGGCCAGCCCCACATATGCACAATGAATATTCAAATCACTACGTCTTTGACTTAAAAGGGTGAGTAGGGTGTTGTGCCAATGTGAATGACCATTTGGGGTAAGGATTTTACTGAAAACAATAGACTGAAACATAGATGGTGATGACAGTATGATTCAGCAGATAGGTACCTGCAGCGAGAGTCAAATGCTATTGCAAGCAATGAAGCTGTAAATGTAATGCCCCTGTCCCACTTAGGAAACCTGAACGGAAACATCTGGAGACTTTGAGCCCCACCCAAAGTTTCCGTGCAGTTCCCGGAGGTTTTTGTCAGTCTCCCTACCTACTTCAGTCTGAAGAAGGGTTTCGGCCCGAAACGTTGCCTATTTCCTTCGCTCCATAGATGTTGCTGCACCCGCTGAGTTTCTCCAGCATTTTTGTGTACCTTCCACTACCTGCAACCTCCGGCAACCACCTGCAACCTCTGGGGACCACAGGGAAAACCTTGGGTGGGGCGCAAAGTCTCCAGAGGTTTCCGTTCAAGTTTCCTAAGTGGGACAGGGGCATAAGTGAATTTAGAAGTGGATAGTGTTGAAAGCAAGACAGGTGCTTGAAGATGTAGCCAAGGTACAGGGGTGCTTAATCAGTGTAGACATTTGTTCCATCAATCCGCATAATCTCGAAAATAATTTATAATTGAAAGTTTTATGTAAGCTTGGCGTGAAATATTATTTAATTTTTCTTTCGTAAAGCTTACTAATGTTGCAAATGGCTTGAACCCAATTTTGGAGGTGACGGAACAGAACAAATTGCCACATGAACCGTGTTCCAACCCCCCGCTTGATAAGCACTGGAACAGATGAAATAAATAATTGCAACTTCCTTTCACTTCCACAAGACTCCTCTTACGTAGTCGCTGACACTGTGCAATGCTTGCTGGGCCTCTTAAAGAAAATTCAGTCAAAAGGAACCCCACTGAGTCGGTTCTGCAGATGTAATTGCAAAGAATATTGTTCCAGCTGACAGCGCCATGCACTTTATGTCACCTCCACAATTCAATTCTCCAGCTGCTTAATGGACAAACTTCAAATGGTGTCGCAGAATGAAATGCAGGTGCGGAACATATAATTTCAAAATCATTCTGCTTTGAGCTTAGATTTTCTGAATGTCCCGACGGTTTTGTAAACGGTTACTTTTTCTTCCCCTCCCTGTCAATTCTCTACCATTTCAATGAAACTGTTCTTGGTTCTTGGTTTCTTGGTCCTCCAAAATATTCCAAATGAAATTTAAACTGGAGGTGGTGGAGGGAGGACTTAAGCCAGAAAGGGTTATTTGGAAGAAAGAGCTACTTTAAATTTAGTTGCACCTGGTTGGGTAACCATGGTTGATTCTTCAATGGAGAATGGTTCCAGAAACCAATATGCTCTCTGATATCCCATTCAAATACTGAGTTAACCGTAACACTGGCCATCTGGATAGTCCATGTACTTGTGCTATTTGGCATACGTGAGCCACAGACCCTTGTTGTCTGACAGTATATGCAATTGCAGCAGAGGTTGATGGATAATGAAAAAGTGAGAATATTGGCCAATTTTGTCATTTAAGATAACGAAGGGCAATTGTAGTGCTTCAAGCAACAGAGACATACATTGGTGGTGTGGTTTGTTGTTGTGGCCGTCTAATTGTCCAATCTTTTGACTACTGAGTGATAAGTTGAAGACAATAATCATTCTATATTTTGTTATTTGTTTAAGACATTCTGCTATTGCTTCCTGGTTTTGTATGTCTTTGATCCAAAGCGAGCTTTACATCGGTGAGACCAAACGTAGACTCTGCGACCATTTCACTCAACACTTGCGCTCGGTCCACAAAGGGTCACTGAATCTCCCGGTTGCAAACCATTTTAACTCCCCATCCCATTCCGGTACTGATCTTACTGTCCTGAGCCTCCTCCATTGCCAGAGTAAGGCCACAAATAAATTGGAGGAACAGCACCTCAGATTTCACTTGGGCAGCTTTCATGTTGGATGTTGGATTCTCTAATTCTAAGTAACTTCTACTTCCACTCTCCTTCCTCCTCCCTGGTTATTTAACCCGTTCCACAGTTCACCATGTTGTAGCCCTCTTCCTTGGCCAACAATGGCCTACCAGGGCACCTCCCTGCCTGATTGGTCCTGGTCTTTTCTCACCTCCAGCTCTTCACCTCCTCACTCCACACCCCACTTTCAGTCTGAAGAAGGGTCCCAACCCAAAACATGATCAATCTTTCTCCTCCAGAGATGCTACCTGGCTTGCTGAGTTGCTCCAGCACTTTGTGTCCATCTTTGACACACTTGAACTGAGGTTAGCTAAAACAGTAAAGACCAAATGACATCAGAGTGCTTCCTCAACTGTCTATTCCTTCAACACAAAGTGGAATGTGCCGTGTAAATCTCAAGAACAGCCACTCCAAATAAATGGGCTATTTTTAAACCCCTTAAATCAGCATGGATCTGAAATTGAAATGGATTCATGCGATGATAAATAACTTGAGGCCATGACCTCCAATTTGTCTTAAACCCAGGAGGGATAAGATCAATCAGGATCAATATGTGAAAAAAAAACATTCTCTCTTTGAATCTAGCGAATTCCCATGGTCTGGGAACTGTTGCGTGTGTATATTCAAGGCTATGTATTGATATGATTAAGGGAATATAGAGATCAGGAGGGAAAGTGGACTGTGTTGTTGATTGGTCATAATCCCATTGAACGGTACAACTTCAAGGGTCAAAATGACTTTTGCATCTTATATTGAGGCAATGCAGTGCTTTCATGAGTTAAATATAGCATCAATCTTTCCATTAGCACTGATAACCAGAGGGTATCAATTTAAGTTTATTTCATTTTAATTAAATAAAGAGAGAGAGAGAGTTTGGGAGTTTTTAAAATTTACAACCCATATCCCAGGATGCATAACACCACTCGATTTTGAAGGTCTCTGCCTAAGATTTATAGTGATGAGCTGGTCAGGTTGAAGGCAGGCGTGTCAACTGGGAACCCTCCACACTGTTGGTTCATCCCCAGCGGATGCTGAGAGTGCTGCAGTCAGGTCACTTGCCAACCTTGTCAGTGGACAAATAATTTATGGACATCCAAAGGAAACAGAGCAAATAAAGTGTGGTCTCGCTGCATAAAGAAGAAAAAGGGAAATGCAGGGAAAAATTATGCAGCTACAATTTTTAATGTATTTATTATTCATATGTTTTGCAGCTGTTGATCTATCTCTTAAAAGCCCCAGGCAGATCTGTCATATAATGATGACCTAGTTATAATATCTGGTAGTGCAGTGGTAGAGTTGCTGCCTAACAGCGTCACAGATCCGGGTTCGATCCTGACTGTGGGTGCTGTCTGCACTCGTTTGTACATTCTCCCTGTGACCTGCATGGGTTTACTCCGGGAGCTCCGCTTTCCTCTCACACTCCAAAGATGTACAGCAGGGGTCGGCACCCTACGGCCCCCGGGCCAAATGCGGCCCCTAGCCCGAAATCATCCGGCCCACAGGCGGATTTTTTTCCCCATAATAATCTGGCTGGACCGCATCCTGCGCAAAGCCATCGGCACGACCGTGCACCTTCTGTGAACAAAAATCGAAGGTAGACAAAAATGCTGGAGAAACTCAGCGGATGAGACATGCAAGGATTGCATGAGGCTGCCTCACCAGCTGAGCTTCTCCAGCTTTTATGTCTACCTTCTGTGAACACGTGATTTGATGCCTGCCATCCGGGGCGGGATGGGGGCGGGATCCGTGTGTACACGTGATAGATGTGGCCCGCCATCCGCTCACAGACATGCGTCCCGGCCCCTATGCAGAACAAGGTTGCCCACCCCTCATGTACAAGCTTGCAGGTTAATTGGCTTGGTAAAATTGTAAATTGTCCCTAGTGTGTTTCGGGTTGTGTTAATGCGGGGATTGTTGGTTGACGCAGACTGGGTGAGCCGAAGGGCCTGTTCCCATTCTGTATAAACTAATAAACTAAACTAAAACAGTTAAAATCATTTTCACTAGGCAGTAAGCTCAACAAATGAGAATAATATGATGTATTTGGCGGCGTTGGCGGCGCGACTCACCCGTTGCAGCGGCCCCTACAGCCTGTCTGTCTTTTTTTTTATTTTTTGTCTAGTTAAATGTAGTGCTTGGTGTTTTTTAATAGTATTTTTAAATGTGTAAATGTGGGGGGCGGGGGACTGGTCTGGGGGGGGGGGGGGGGGGGGGGGGGGGGCTATTTGCTTCCCTGTCCGGGAGACCCGACTTTTTCCCTGTCGGGTCTCGGCTGTGTCGTTGGGGCCTAGCACCGTGGAGCAGCCTCAACCTGAACGACCCGGGGGCTCCAGTTTGCGGACAGCGGATCTGCGGACTCACCATCGTCGGGGCGTGGCCGGCCTCGGAGCGTGGGGAGCGGTGGTGGTGACTCGCTGCTGCGACTCGACTCCTGGGGCTCGGAGGCTCCAGCAACGCAGCCACAGGTCCGGTGGACTGTGACATCGGGAGCTCGCGGGTCTGGGAGGAGAGAGAGAGACCGCTTCCCGGAGCTCCCGCAACGCGACTTCTCCAGCCGGTGTCACGGGGTTGGAACGACCCGGACCGGGACAGTACATCACCCGGCACGGCTTCATGGCCGTGGGACTCACCATCGCCCGTGGGGGTTCCAACCTTGGACTTTCAGACCGGGAGCGGGGCCGTAAATCGCCCCGCGCGGCCTAAAATGGCCGTGGGACTCATCATCGCCCGCCTGGGGCTTGGACATCGGGAGAGACACGGAGAACAGGGGAGAGAAAAGACTTGCCTTCCATCACAGTGGCTTCACTGTGATGGATGTTTGTGTGAATTTAATTATGTGTATGTCTGTAAGACAGTGTCTTTGTTTGTATGGCTGTGGAAACAACATTTCGTTTGAGTCTCACTGGGGCTCAAATGATAATAAATTTGTATTGTATTGTATTTGAGACTGGCTTTGCCCCGTCAGATGCGGGGAATCTGAAGCTGAATCGTTGCATGGGACTGTCTGTCTGTGTAAGACAGCTTTGCTTCAGTTGTGACCATTCGTTAGAATTCTGTTTGTTCATTCAACATGCTTTATTTTACACAGGCATCCGACAATTCATTAAATAGGTAAATTGTCACAATTCTCTGCTTTAAATTTTGTTGGCAAGTGAAGAATAAACTTGAAAACTTTTCCAGATGTAATTACTCTGTAGGTGTAATGACAGAAAATTGATTATGTACAGTAGCCAAAAGCAACAGGGAATCTCCAGGGGCTGCAGTAGGCAAATTGATGTCAAGTTTCTGTCTGTGTCACATTTACTGATCTCACATTTCACTGACATAAAATGTGTAACTTTGCCAATTTCTAACTGGAAGGCAACATTTTGTACAAAATCATTGACAAAATTGAGCTCTGTCTGACTCTAGGCAGAGCTCAATAGACTATTGTCAGGGGATATGGGGAGAAGGCAGGAACGGGGTACTGATTGGGGATGATCAGCCATGATCACATTGAATGGCGGTGCTGGCTCGAAGGGCCGAATGGCCTACTCCTGCACCTATTGTCTATTGTCTATTGACCCAAAGATCGTAGAGTGGAGCTATGATCTTTGGTCTGACCAATGCTGAGATTGCTACTTGACTGATGTAGCAAAATGATTTATTTTATCCCATTGATAGAAAAAACAATTGGAGGTCGTGAACAATAAAACTAGTTGCCTTCCATTTTATTGGTAACTTGCGACGATAATTAGTTATTTGTATCTGTTAATGTTCTGTCACAGCTCACAAATCATTTCAATAGATAGTGGAAGAAAGCTTCTGGATAGGAAGGAATTCCACAGTGGAATTGTTGTTTGGCTTTGGGGAGAGGTGGAATATAATTAATCACGCAGATTATCACCAGTTGCATAGTTTGTATTAGAATTCTACCAGGCTCAGTGTTATGATCATTGTAACAAGTGGAACAGCCTGGGTAAAATATATTTCATAGAATTTGTCAGGGTGTATAACACACTTCTGCAATATAGATAGTGAGACCAAGGACAAATCTAGATGGAGTGTAGACTTCCTGTCCAATTGTGAGTTCACAAAAGAAGGACCCAAATTCTACAGATCCTGTAATTCTGATAATAATACAAGTGTTTTTTAACCTGAATATCAACGGTTTCCCTCTCCACAGACACGTTGAATATTTCCAGCACTTTCAGTTTTACATTGTAATTGGGACAGCTTAGTACAAGTTCTGGATATGATGTGATGTGGGCCAAATATGAGTTCACCAAGGCAAAGTGTGATTTTTAACAAATCAATTTACAGGAACGAACATTAAATAGTTTTCACAACGTAATTCCTTTATTTTGACCACACGCACTGCTACATAAACACAAAATGCTGGTGCAACTCAGCGGGACAGGAAGCATCTATGGAGAGAAGGAACGGGTGACTTTTCAGGTCGAAAGCATTTGCTTTCCTTGAGCATCTTCTGCATTGATCTGTTCTTATCACACCTTACCCTTTCATAACTAGTCTCCTTCTTCCCTGACTCTCAGTCTGAAAAAGGGTCTCGACCTGAAACATCACCCATTCCTCCTCTCCAGATATGCTGCCTGTCTTGCTGAGTGCCTGCATCTGCATTTCCTTCCTACATACTATAATATATAAATTGTTGTAAGCTAGAAATTCAGCCATGTTCACTGAACTAAAGGTTGCTGAATATATATATATCAGCTTCTTGTATCCTCAAACTGCCGCTGTAAAGACATTACGGTAACAGCGTAAATAAGCTGCGTTGATTAGATCACATGTTTAGTGCTATCAACTAGGAATAAATATTTGGCATTGATTCTCTGAGTCAATCGCATGAATTTTTTATTGAGGTAAGCAGATACTATGTCAAGATCACTTGTTTACTGTTAAAAGCTGCACGTATTGGTACATCAGTCTGCGTCTGCCCTGGTATCCAAATCTCTAAAATCACCAAAATAGGGAACACTTATAGCAATCTTAAGATCCCTGTTCGAATTCTCTTTGCCAAGAATGGATGGCCAAGCTATCAATTTATTTGTCATATGAATGATATGTTACTTCCTTAATGTTGGTCAAAACTGGCGAACCGAATTCCTAGATTACAAGTTGGATTCCGTAATCTAATTCAGTTAACTCTCATCCCAGCTAAACTCGCTACTCGATACTAAATGAAAAGCATTCATGCACAATGGAAAAAAAAAAATGTGATTAGGATCAAATTTAATGAAAGCATTGTTTCAAAGTTAACGCAGAATGACAAGGCAGGCAACTTGATTGGCATAACTTGAGTGGTGAATCTGTGGAACTCTGCCACAGAAGGTAGTTGAGGCCAGTTCATTGGCTATATTTAAGAGGGAATTAGATGTGGCCCTTGTGGCTAAAGGGATCAGGGGGTATGGAGAGAAGGCAGGTACAGGATACTGAGTTGGATGATCAGCCATGATCATATTGAATGACGGTGCAGGCCCGAAGGGCCGAATGGCCTACTCCTGCACCTATTTTCTATGTTTCTATAACTAACTTTCTAAAATTGTAGAATTAAAGATAGTTTTTTGTACTCAGCCTTTTGGTAAATTGGAGTTACCTTATACCTTGGTATAGAGTTGTTGAGTTATACAGCAGGAAAAAAGACTCTTCGGCCCAACTTGTCCATGCTGTCCAAATTGTCCACCTGAGCTGATCCCACTTGCCTGCGTAATTTAAAATAAAAGCCGTTGTAATCTAAATAAATGGAAGTTAAGGAATAGAAGCAGAAACTAGCATGCCAAGCCAACTCCACCATTCAATCAGATCACAACTAATATTCTATCTCCATGTGCCCACAAAATCCCCATATTACTTAATGCAAGATAAAAATTAACAAGTGATGTACTCAGAACAATTTCATTCCTTTTCTTTATGTACATTCTACCTTGTTCATGAGTGCTAAATTATGGTGCGAATGTTCATCCCTCCAATTGCTTTGCCCGTGAATCCACATAGAACCACAAGGAACAGCAGATGCTGGTTTACAAAACAAAGACAAGGTACTGGAGTAACTCAGCGGGCATAATGCTGCTTGAGTTACTCCAGCACTTTGTGCGAATCCATGTCATTTCTGTACCAATTCATATTTGATGAGTTAACTCAGATGTCCTTGATTTTTCAAAAAAATCAGTGCGGTAATAGGCTTATAACTGAATGGTGTTATAGTTTTTGAAATATGTACACGTGCTTAAGATTTAAAAAATGGGAACGTTATTTGAGTATAATGTTTCTTGGACCACTGCCTAAAGAGATAATGAGGCAGGATTTGTCTGATCCTCGTTGGAAGGTCATAAAAGTATGGATCTTAGAATGTGATTAGAAATTTGGATTGATGAGTGGATATTCCACCATGATAATCAGCGGAGAATTACCTATCAGTATGCATGATGGAATGCAGTAGTTCATGGAAATAGTCTTGGTTTATTCATAACCCAATTGTCCAGTTGATGTGGACAAGCTTTTCCCTTTGAGAATAGGGAAGATTCAAACAAGAGGACATGACTTCAGAATTAAGGGACAGAAGTTTAGGGGTAATATGAGGGGGAACTTCTTTACGCAGAGAGTGGTGGGGGTGTGGAATGAGCTCCCAGTGGAAGTGGTGGAGGCAGGTTCATTAGTATCATTTAAAAATAAATTGGATAGGCATATGGATGAGAAGGGAATGGAGGGTTATGGTACGAGTGCAGGCAGGTGGGACTAAGGGGAAAAAATTTGTTCGGCATGGACTTGTAGGGCCGAGATGGCCTGTTTCCGTGCTGTAATTGTTATATGGTTATATGGTTAACCCAAGTGTTACTTTGTTATTGGTTTGGTCATTAATGATAGGAGTAGAATTAAGGGCCTGTCCCACTTTCACGACCTAATTCACGACTTTTTCTACTCGTGGACATTTTTCATCACGCCCCGACCTACTTGATGCCAAGAGTACCTACGACTAGCATCACGACCTACCTACGACCTCCTACGACCTCTTGACGACCATGCTGCGAGTATGAGTCAAGGGCAAACTCGGCAGAGGTCGTGAATTAGGTTGTGAAAGTGGGACATGTCCTTTAGGCATTCGGCCAATCAAGTCTACTCCACCATTCAATCATGGCTGATCTATCTCTCCACTCCTAACCCCATTCTCCTGCCTTCTCCCCATAACCTCTGACACCCGTACTAATCCAGAATCTATCTATCTCTGCCTTCAAAATATGCACTGACAACCTCCATAGCCTTCCGTGGCACAGAATTCCACAATTCACCATACTCTGCCCAAATAAATGGCTCCACATCTCCTTCCTCAAAGAACGTCCATTAATTCTGTCACCTCTAGTCCTAGACTCTCTCATTAGTGGAAATATCCTCTACATTCAATCCACTCAGTCCAAGCCTTTCACTATTCTGTACGAGGTCCCCCTCATTCTTCTCAACAGGCCCACTGCCAACAACCACTCATCATAGGTTAACCTACTCATTCCTGGGATCATTCTTGTAAACCTCCTGTGGACCCTCTCCAGAGCCAGCACATCCTTCCTCAGATATGGTGCCCAAACTTGTACACAATATTCCAAATCAGGCCTTACCAGTGCCTTATAGAGCCTCAACATTATATCGCTGTTTTTGTACACAAGCTCTCTTGAAATAAATGCTAGCATTGAGTTTGCTTTCTGGAGTATGGGAGTCATACAGAGATGCAATGGTCCACCCACGCAACCCTAAAGGTCGGCTTATTCTGCTTTACATCTGAGCATGTCTCCTGTCCTTGTGAACCAGGCAGTGGCCTCTAGTTCTTCGCCCCCTGAATGACAGTGCACTGATTTGATAGGCCTTTACATATTTTTGAAAAATGTAGTGTTCTTGGAAAGGCATGAAGGTTGTGGGATAGAGGACATATTATGACACTGATATTTGATAATTTTGGCTTTGACTGTGGCAAGTCCAAGTGAACAATTAAAATAATTCCTACAAGCTCCTGAAATATGGAAGCAAAATGTTTTATTCATCTCATAACAAAGTAGCTGTAGTATAGTTTAGTTTAGAGATACAGCATGGAAACAGACCCTTCGGCCCACCGAGTCCATGCCGGCCCACGATTCCCGCACATTAACACAATCCTACAATTTTACATGGATACCAAGCCAATTAACCTACAAACCTGTACATCTTTGGAGTGTGGAAGGAAGGCGAAGATCTCGGTGAAAACCCACGCAGGTCACGGGGAGAATGTACATCCTCCATACAGACAAGCACCACAGTCAGGATCCAACCCGGGTCTCTGATGCTGCAAAGGGCCTGTCCCACTTGCATGTGACTCCATGCGGCAAGCGCGATCCTAAAGGGCCTGTCCCTTGAGCATGAGACTCCATGCGGCAAGCGCGACCTAACGTGGTCGCTTGAGCCGTACGGCCTCGCGGGGCCCGGTCCCACTTCGATCACCGGAGCCGTATGGAGTTGTGCGGAGCTGGTCCCGACATCGCGCGGGGCTCCGAAAACTGACCGTGTTCAAAAATTCCGCGCGGCAACGGCCAGCCGACCCGCAGCCGCCTCGACGCCGTACGTCACGCTGCGAACTTCCCGCGGACTTCGTTCAAACTTCATGTCATTTACTCGACCTCCGCCCGGCCCCCGCTTCTGGTTTGGTCGCCCTTGCCGCATGCAGCTGCATGCTCGTGGGACAGGCCCTTTAGGCAGTAGCTCTACCGCTGCACCACCATGCCGTGCTGTGCCATGCCGTGTATGTGTATATACACACATTTGCAAGACTGAATCACAAATGAAATGTTTCAATTTACAAGCAAAATGTAATACTAAAGCTTGACTTTGTGTTGGCACTGAATTGAAGTTTGAAATAGTGTGTAAATTATTGAACATAATCACATTTGTCAAAAATGAATTGATAGCATCCATGGTTAATATCATTATGCTGATCTTATCAATTAGTGATGATTCACTACATTTCTTTTCATTGACACCTTGTTAATTTCAATTGCCAGTCTTCAAATTGTAGACGTTAAAACTGAATCAAGGTCACAAGTGATGGGAGCAGAATTAGGCCATTCGGCCCACCATTCAATCATGTCTGATCTATCTCTCCCTCCTAGCCCCATTCTCCTGCCTTCTCCCCATAACCCCTGACACCTGCACTAATCAAGAATCTATCTAACTCTGCCTTAAATACATCCATTGACAGCCTCCACTGCCTTCTGTTGCAAAGAACTCCACACAACTCCCCCCTCATTCGTCTAAACTCCAGCGAGTACAGGCTCAGTTCTGTCAAACGCTCATCATTTGTTAACCTACTGAATTCCACTGGACTGCAAAGATTGATTTCTATGCTGTATTTTATGTGTAGGAAAGAACTACAGATGCTGGTTTAAATTGAAGGTGGACACAACATGCCGGAGTAACTCAGCGGGACAGGCAGCATCTCTGGAGAGACGGAATGGGTCTGAAGAAGGGTCTTGTCCCGAAACGTCACCCATTCCTTCTCCCCAGAAATGCTGCCTGGCCCTCCGAGTTACTCCAGCATTTTGTGCCTGCCTGTATTTTATGTACTAAGGTCTAACAAATTATGAGTCCTGTCAACTATTGGAAGAGTTGTGGTTATACTTGAAGTGCATGGAGATCACTGTACAGTGTTGATCAGTGATTCAGGTGGAGAACAAATGTCTAACACTCAAAAATAACATCAGGCCCTTGATGCTCACCTCTGTGCCTCTTGGACTTGAGGGATTGACGATCAGGGTTGGCCCTAGTGAGACAAACCTGAATGGAAAACAGTAACATTATTTCTTGTAGACAACGATGGTGGTGAGTGAGAGGTGGCAGGAATGTTGCATCAATAGGGGCCAAAGGCGGCACAGTTGGCAGTTTGAAACTGTAGCTACAATTGACTTGCTCGCCACTTCTCATCTCCCACTGGCAGATGCCGAATACAATAGGTTAGGAAGAGACGGGAGGACAGGAATGATGAAGAATAAAAAGGAGCAGTCACGGTGTGAGTGAGAAACAGTACATGGAATTAGGTGAAGACATCTCGTTTATTTGTTGCTCAATTACAGCTTACTTTGCACTATTATTACCCATCAGCAGCAAATTAATATAAATTTTAGTATTTTTGGTCTCTTAATCAAGATTGATTAATTGTGTATTATCATTCTCTCGCTCCCTCTTCCTCTCTCTCTCTCTTTCTCTTTCTCTCTCTCTCTCTCTCTCTTTCTCTCTCTCTCTCTCTCTCTCTCTCTCTCTCTCTCTCTCTCTCTCTCTCTCTCTCTCTCTCTCTCTCTCTCTCTTTTTTTTTTTCTCTCTCTCTTTCTCTCTCTCTTTTTCACTCTCTCTCCCTTTCTCTTTCTCTCTTTCTCTTTCTCTTTTTCTCTCTCTCTCTCTCTTTTCTTCTTTCTCTCTCTCTCTTTTCTTCTCTCTCTCATCTCTCTTTCTATTCTCTCTCTCTCTCTCTCTCTCTTCTCTCTCTCTCTACTCTCTCTCTCTTCTCTCTCTCTCTCTCTCTCTCTCTCTTTTCTCTCTCTCTTCTCTTCTCTTTCTTAGTAATACAGTCACAGAGCTGTACAGAATAGAAGCTTGATCCATGTCCCGCTGTTGCCAAATTGAGCTTGTCCCGTTTGCCTATGTCTGGTCCATATCCTTCCAGGTGTTACCATTCCAAGTATCTTTTAAAAGTCTAATTGGACCCATCTCTACCACTTCCTTTGCCAGCTCATGCATGGACTACCCTCTGTGTGGAAAAAGTTGCCCGTCAGATACTTTTTAAAACATCCCCCCTCACCTTAAAATCCTCAGATTTTTCATGCTCCTTATACCTCCAAAAGGTTACCCCTCAGTCTCCAATGCTTCAGAACAAAAATACAGCACATCCAGCCTCTCTGTATGACTTGAATCTTCCAGGACTGAACACATCCTCATAAATCTATTTTGCACCCTTTCCAGTTTAATAACATCCTTCCGATAGGAAGAACTGTCTCTAGTGTTCTAAATGTGGTCCTGTCAACATTTATACAGCTTTAATATGACATACCATGACATACCAACTACTGTACTCAGTACCCTGAACGATGAAGGCAAGAACGTCATTGCCTTCTTCACCACCGTATCTACCTGTATCGAAACAAATAGAATTATGTAATCCCTGGGTCGCTCTGTTCTACAGCACTCCCAAGAACCATATCATTTACTGTGTATCTTCTTGCATATGGCGTGCACAGCCTAAAGTTGCAGGGCAACTTGTTCTATTTGATCTTATTTGATTGTGCACGCCAGGTTGATTGCATTCGTCGAAACAGGGCGGACCACGTGAAGGTTGCAATCTCCCACCCCATTTACTGTGTATGACTTCCCCTGATTCGCCTTACCAAAAAGTAGCACCTCGCATTTATCCAAATTAAACTCCATCTGCCACTTCTTGGCCCATTGGCTCAGTTGATTGAGAATCTGTCGTAATTATATACAAAGTTTTTCACTGTGCACAATACCACCTATTTTAGCGTCATCCACAAACTCTCCAAGCAGGCCATCAACATTTGCATCCAAATCATTAATATAAATAGTGGACCCAACACCAATCCCAGTGGCAGGCCATTTGTTGCAGTCTGAAAAATAACCTCTAACACCACCCTCCATCTCCCACCTTCCATCCAATTTTGTATTCATTTGTCTAGCTTGCCCTGAATCACACATGACCTTTCCTTCTAGATGAACCTACCATGCAGAGTCCTGATAACAGATTTGCTAAAGTCCATGTGGACCAATGCACTGCGGTCGTCGATATTCTCAGCCATCCTCCCAAAAGACTCAACCAAATAGACAATAGACATTAGGTGCAGGAGTAGGCCAGTCGGCCCTTCGAGCCAGCACCGCTATTTAATGTGAACATGGCTGATCATCCCCAATCAGTACCCCGTTCCTGCCTTCTCCCCATATCCCCTGACTCCGCAATTTTTAAGAGGCCTATCTAGCTCTCTCTTGAAAGCATCCAGAGAACCTGCCTCCACCGCCCTCTTAGGCAGAGAATTCCACACTCACCACTCTCTGTGAGAAAAAGTGTTTCCTCGTCTCCGTTCTAAATGGCTTACTCCTTATTCTTAAACTGTGGCCCCTGGTTCTGGACTCCCCCAACATCGGGAAAATGTTTCCTGCCTCTAGCGTGTCCAAACCCTTAACAATCTTATATGTTTCAATGAGATATCCTCTCATCCTTCTAAAATCCAGAATGTACAAGCCCAGCCGCTCCATTCTCTCAGCATATGACAGTCCCACCATTCCGGGAATTAACCTTGTAAACCTACGCTGCACTCCCTCAATAGCAAGAATGTCCTTCCTCAAATTAGGGGACCAAGACTGCACACAATACTCCAGGTGTGATCTCATTAGGGCTCTGTACAACTGCAGAAGGACCTCTTTGCTCCTATATTCGATCTCTTGTTATAAAGGCCAACATGCCATTCGCTTTCTTCACTGCCTGCTGTACCTGTATGCTTATGTGGGATTTAATTTAAAGCCATGCTGGTTCTCTCCTATATATATAAGTGCTTGTCGGTCCTGTCTCTCAGATTCACCTCCAATAACTTATCCACCACTGATGTTAGACTCCCAGGCATTCCCTTGTGACCCTTTTTAAACAGGGGCACAATGTTAGCCCCCCTTCAGTCTTCCGTCACCGTCTCTCTGGTTATCGATGATACAAATATCCCTGCCAGGGGTCGTATCTTCTTCCCTAGTTTCCCACAAGGCCCTGGGATATACTTGATCCAACACAACTCCTTCATATCCCATCTAAGCTGGTCCCATTTGCCTGCATTTAGCCCCTATCCCCCTCAACCTATCCTATCCATGTACCTGATCAAGTATCTTTTAAATATTGTTCTTGTACATGCCTCAACTCCCTCCTCTGGCAAACTTCCCACATACCCACCACCCTCTGAGTAAAAAGGTTGCCCCTCAGGTTCTCTTCTCCCCTTACACCCATGTCCTCTGGTTCTTTATTCCCCTACCCTGGATAAAAGATTCTGTGCATTCACCCCATCAATTCCTCTCACAGGTGTATGCACCTCTATAAGGACCCCTTAGCCTCTTGCACTAAAATAATAAAGTCCTCGCTTCCCAATCTCTCCCCATAGCTCAGGGCCTCGAGTTCTGGCAATATCCTCGTAAATCTTCTCTGAACTCTTTCCAGCTTATCAATATCCTTCCTATGACCAAAATTGAACGCAATTCGGACATTCGGCCCTTCAAGCCAGCACCGCCATTCAATGTGATCATGGCTAATCATCCACAATCAGTACCCCGTTTCTGCCTTTTCCTCATATGCTATCTTCAATAGCCCTATCTAGCTCTCTCTTGAAAGTATCCAGAGAACCTGCCTCCACCGCCCTCTGAGGCAGAGAATTCCACAGACTCACAACTCTCTGTGAGAAAAAATGCAATTTAGTCAACTGTATAGGGTATGTCTAGTATCAATTAGTGAAACATGTATGACACATACGTCTCCCATTGATAAGTCATTGGCTCATATTTCCATGGACACAGATGTTCTCATCTTGTTTATAGCGGTCACCTATTTCTAAGACCACTACCAAAGTGGAGATGCCCCAATTATAGATTCACCACTGTTCATCCACAAAGTGAGAATAGACGAAATGAAAGTTGGCCTCTTTCATATCTCGGCTGCTGCCCATTCCTTTTGGTTAATGTCTCTTATGAAAGAACTGGCCTTAATTTCCGACATGCTCCACACATCCCTACCAAGATGTGTGATGATCTAGCATAGCACAGCTGCAATATAGTAAATTATTAAATTTTAAATGAAAAGTATGGCCTCTCCTGAGATTTGCATCAGCCAATGCATTAATGATTGAAGGGAGTAAAGGCATCACACATATCCCATCAGACAGAGAATTCACAGTATATAAAGATAAATTAACTGACTGAAATCTTGCTGTTTCAGTTTTAGCTCAGAAGTAAAACGATCAGCATTGCACTTGATTCTGGCTTTTTGGACTTCAACTAAGAATTCAGACATCATGTGTAAAGGGACTTGGGAGTACTGGTGCATGATTTCAAAAAAGTTAATTTGCAAGTCATATCAAGTAGTAAGGAAGGCAAACACAACGCTAGCATTTATTTCCAGAGGACCAGAATACAATAACAGGGATGTAATGTTGAGGCTCTATAAGGTGCTAGTCAGACTGGATTGTGGAATGGTGAGCAATTTTGGGCCCCATATCTGAGGATGGATGTGCTGCTGCTGGAGAGGATCCGGGGGAGGTTTATGAGAATGATCCCAGCATTAGGAATGAGTGGGTTAACATATGATGAGCATTGGGCCTCTACTTGCTGGTGTTCAGAAGGATGAGGGGTGTTGCATTGAAACTTATTGATGTGAAAGGTCTGGATGGAGTGAACATGGAGAGGATGTTTCCACTAGTGGGAGTCTAATACCAGAGGTCATAGCCTTAGAATTAAAGGACGTTTCTTTATGAAAGAGATGAAGAGGAATTTCTTTAGTCAGAGGGTGTTATTCTATGGAATTCATTGCCGCAGAAGACTGTCATGGCCAAGACAATGGATATTTTTAAGGCAGAGATTGATAGATTCTTGATTAGTATGGGAGTCAGTGGTTATGTGGAGAAGGCAGGATAATGGGGTTAAGAGCAAAAGATAGATCACCCATGATTGAATGGCGGAATAGACTTGATGGGCTGAATGGCCTAATTCTGCTCCTATCACTTATGAACTTATGAACAACAGGAGCTGTCTTTCCTGTACAGAATCCAAACAGAATACCTTTATCTTAAATTTTACTGAAATGATCATCCATCTAACGAACATTAAGACCCAGCCAGCCATGGGATGAATGACTTCAGGATAGTGTTTGCTTCCGAATATTCCAATAGAGACACTGGCTGGATTTATGCTTTGTGGTAAATATTGTTGGCTTGCTGCTGACCTAAATTTTCCCCAGCTTATTTTAAGCTGTTCCTCTCAGCAAGAACTCCCAAGACCCATTGGATGAAACACACACTATTCGCACACCTTTCACGACCCTTTCAGTGGAATCTTGGACTGTCAGCTTCTGAAAGAGCCAGAGTTTGCAGCTGTCAAAACCTGTCAATTATCTGTTGTTACCGGGAGAGAGGAGGAAGAAAAACAATAACCTGGTCTTTAATTTTGACCTAGAACATTAGAGATGATTGGTACAGCTGGGGATATGCAAGATTTGTAGAGGCAGATGTGACCAGAGAGGAGGGCAGATTAAAAAACACCTAGCTATTCACATCGATCTGAGGGCATTATTGTAAGGCTGCTTCACAGAGCCACCAGGTGGCTGAAACAGGAACATGTAGCAGGTTCAGTTCCCACAATGTGCCAACTTCTCACAAGAGTATTGGAATCTCGTACTGGACAGATGTTGGATGAAAAATAATTTACATTGGTCCATTCCGTGGAATTTGACGAGACATTATAAAATTATAAAAGGACTGGACAAGCTCGATGCAGGAAAAATGTTCCCAATGTTGGGCGAGTCCAGAACCAGGGGCCACAGTCTTAGAATAAAGGGGAGGTCATTTAAGACTGAGGTGAGAAAAAAACGTTTTCACCCAGAGAGTTGTGTAATTATGGAATTCCCTGCCACAGAGAGCAGTGGAGCCCAAGTCACTGGAGGGATTTAAGAGAGAGTTAGATAGAGCAGTAGGGGCTAGTGGAGTCAAGGGATATGGGGAGAAGGCAGGCACGGGTTATTGATAGGGGACGATCACCCTTGATCACAATGAATGGCGGTGCTGACTCGAAGGGCCGATTAGCCTCGTCCTGCACCTATTATCTATGTTTCTATGTTGGACTTTGAATTGTGTAGGTAACATCCAAGTTTCAAGGTTTTCACTGCAGTTTTCCTCCCCGCAACAGTGTTCACTCTACCAGTTGCTTCTGTGGTTGTGGTGGATTATTGGCTCAGGTCTGTCAACCAGCACCAGTCTCAGTTGGATAATGGAACACAAAACGAGTGCTGGGAGGTTAAACAGTTGTAGCATAGCTCGTAAGAGGTTACATCACAACAAACGTTCACCCAAGAAATGTAACACTCTGTGAAAGGCTCAGATAAAGTGGATGTGGAGAGGATGTTTCCATTTGTGGGAGAGTCCAGAACTAGAAGTCATAGCCTCATAATTCAAGGAAGTTCTTTTAGGAAGGAGATGGGGAGAAATGTCTTTAGTCCGAGGGTGTCGCATCTGTGGAATTCGTTGCCACAGAAGGCTGTGGAGGACAAGTCAGTGAATATTTTTAAGGCAGAGATGGATAGATTCTTGATTAGTACAGGTGTCAGAGGTTATGGGGTTGAAGACAGGAGAATGGGGTTTGGTGGGAGAGATAGATCAGCCATGATTGAATGATGGAGTAGAGTTGATGGGCCAAATGGCCTAATTCTACTCCTATTCCTTATGTCTTTATGTGATATATAATGGGATTTTGATTACGTTCATTTAAAACAAATATGAGTAATTCCATAACACTCTGCCAAATTATTCACAATCATCTATACTGAATTGTGTTTAATGTGCCCTGATTGATCTGTAAGAAAATGGAGATAGAATTTCCTGTAATCAGCAGAGAGATGCATAACTATTAAGTTGTGTGTGCTTGGTGCTTGTTAGGAAAGAATTGTTGGTCAAAATACTGAGAAGATATTGCACTTCCATAAACTGTGTTGTGAAATTGTTAATGTCCATCAGAGTGGAACCATACAAATGTTTGACTTGAAGAGAAAAATCTGGCAGTTTTTCAGCAGAAATGTGAGATTCCGATAACCTGAAAGGCAGTTTAGATCAGCTCAAGAAGAAGGGTCTCGTCCCGAAATGTTGCCTATTTCCTTCGCTCCATAGATGCTGCCTCACCTGCTGAGTTTCTCCAGCATTTTTGTCTACCTTAGATCAGCTCAAGGTATCTCTTTAGCTGTCAGTGTAGGAAGGAACTGCAGATGCTGGTTTACACCGAAGATAGACACAAAATGCTGGAGTAACTCAGCAGGACAGGCAACATCTCTGGAAAGAAGGAATGGGTGACATTTCGGGTCGAGACCCTTCCATAGACTTCAGTCTGAAGACTGCTGAAGAAGGGTCTCGACCCTAAACGTCACCCATTCCTTCGATCCAGAGATGCTGCCTGTCCCGCTGAGTTAGTCCAGCATTTTGTGTCTATCTTTAGCTGTGTTTGTTGTAAATGGGCAATGGGAGGCCATTAAAGTGGAGATATTGCAGCTGCCATCTAGATACATTGGAATGATGGGCAAGGGTTAGGGAAATACACAGCTCCAGGGTGACGATGAAGGTAGAGCAGAGAATCATATAAAAAGCATGTGGCAGCTGCCTGGTTGTTGATACTGGCTGCTACAGACGGCTCTGGGGCAAATCAGAGGCAAAGACTGAGTATGAGAAAAGACTGACAAGCATAGAAGGGTAAACTGAAAAATATCCTCTCAGCATGTGTGAAAAAGAGAAGAGGTGGGTCCATTCAGATACCTAAAAGGCAATGAGTTTGCATTGGCGAAGAATTCTGAAACAATATTATTTGCACGGGGGCAGAGAATACAGAGAAGGACTGGATTTGTACTTTACATCAGACGTCACCAAGGAAGCAGTTGTTGTTGGAGTCGCAGCTAAGAAGCATTTAGCTGAGATTCCGGTTGGGCTAAACATTGAATAGAGGAAGTATTAGTAAGGCTAGCTACACAAAGTGGATACACTATCTGGCATCATTTGCTGAAGGAAATAAGCAGACAGAATTCTAAAAGAGATACAAAAACAGAGAGATCTGGAAATTTGAAAGGTTTAATAAAAGAGGGTTGATAGATTGTTTTTTTAATACATGGCTTTATAAATAGAAACAGAGTCTACAAGAGCGAGTCAGACGTGATGAATGGTTCTCAAACACTGGTTTGATCACAACACCCGGAAGGATGTGAAGCTTCGTAGAGAATTGTGGATGAGATTTATCAAAATGATTCCAGGCTTGTGGGACTTTGGTTGCGTGGACAGACTGGATAAGTTTGTGTTGGGCTCCACAGGGGATAATGTAGAGATCTACATTAAAAACATGTTAGTAGTAGACAACGTTGATGGAGAAGTACCTGTGCCGATTGGGAGAGGATGAGCTATTGAACGAACAATGAAAGTGAATGGAAAAGAACCGTAGGTGATAGTAGGAATTTTTTAAACAGTGATGTGGTTAACGGCGACTACAGGCGACTGCTGCAAAATTTTCACCATGTTGAAAATTTTTTGGCGACATTGGCAACAATTTTTGCTGTCGTAGGTTGCTGTAGGTGCATCACGGCTTGTCGTAGGTTGTCGTAGGTGCTATCGTAAGTGGAGGCCGGGTGTTGTGGGT
Organism: Leucoraja erinaceus; assembly: GCF_028641065.1. Classification (NCBI taxonomy): domain Eukaryota; kingdom Metazoa; phylum Chordata; class Chondrichthyes; order Rajiformes; family Rajidae; genus Leucoraja; species Leucoraja erinaceus. The sequence goes on along the minus strand of NC_073392.1, from coordinate 42,405,403 downwards.
GAATTCCATTAAAACTAGTCCCTGGCAGTCGCCTGGAGAGTCGCCTAAGTGGGACACGCCCTTTAGGGACTGAAAGGGAGTGGCAGTTTTAATAGCGATCAGCCTTGGAAAGGGATCAGGATATATATCTGAAAGGAAAAGAGTGGCATGGTTAAGAGGAGGGGAGAGTTGTACAGTATCCCTCACTGCCTGGATTAGCACAGGGCCAGTGCAAACTCAACAATGCCTTACCTTTTCATCATAATCATCATGATACTGTCTTAGACAAGTATGTTTTGCAACATACGAGGAATTGGATTTGCCATACAGTCACACCAATAAAAAGCAACAAAACACATTTTAACATGAACATCCACCACAGTGACTCCTCCACATTCCTCACTGTGATGGAAGGCGAAAAAAAATGTTCGATCTTCTTTGTTCTCCCGCGGTCGTGGGCCTCGAGCCTTCCGTTGTCGGGGCTTCCATTGTCGGGGCGATCTTGGCTCCCGTAGCCGGCGGTCAGGCCCTCCGCGTCGGGGCGATTAAGCTCCCGCTTCAGGGGGATCACAGCTCCGCCATGCCGGGGGATCGGGCCCTGGGTCGGGACGAGTCGATCCTCCTGCGACTTTGGAGCTTCCCGACACCAGTCTCTACCCGAGACTGCGAGTTCCTCATTGATGAAATCCACAGGCGTCCATCCGTTGGAGCGTCGATCCCATGCAAGGAACCGCAGGCTCCGAAGGTAAGTCCACGGCCCTATGTGACCCAGAAAGCAATCGCATCTCCGGCAAGGTAAGGGATTGAAAAAAAAAGTTTCCCCCAACCCCCCCACACAAAACAAACCATTACCAGGTAGACAAAAATGGTGGAGAAACGCAGCGTCTATGGAGTGAAGGAACTAGGCGATGTTTCGGGTCAAGACCCTTCTTCTGAGAATATTAACATATACTTTTTAAAGCACACTAAAAATAATAAAAATGAGGAAAAGACAGACAGACCATTGGCGAGGCTGCCATCGCCCAGTGTTTTCCAGGATATTCATGATGCATAAGCAGTGCATGTAGTTCTTTCAGGCAAAATATTGGATGGACATCATTTCTGCGTTGGTGTGAAACGTCTCCTGACAGGCCTCCAAGTGAAAGCTGACCTTGCTTGCACGTTTCACGCTGAGGATGAGTGGTGGAGCAGCTCCAGGTTCCCAGCGTCTACCAGGACTGTGGAAAGAGTGGTCCTTCCCCTGTTCCATTTGGAGCTGGAAGCAGAGCAGAGAGGACAAATTCTGTAGCTTGCACTGAGACCAACTTGTTTAGCTGATCTGACCATTGACAGGATCAGAACGTCAGCAGACGTTTCCCATTTGCAGAGCTGTCAGGAACAGGAAGGGTAATATCTATTGTGTCCTTCCATCCTTATGTTGACGAACATTTAATGGATGAGCAGAGAAGACCCATTTGGTACTGAGGAACTATATAGTTTGCCAGATATCAAAACATTGAAAATAGGATCATGAGTAAGCCTTGACCCAGCCCCATGATTCAACATGATCATGTGATAATCTACATTTTATATCTTCTTTCCAACGTTCTCCCCAGATCCTTCATTCTCTATTGCCATCAGAGCAATATCTAACTCCTCCTAGAATTAATTCAATAACTTGGTTTCCCCTGCATCTGGTGATGGGGGACGTGGAGGTTGGCTGCTCTCTAGGAGATGACATTTCTCATCTCCGTGTGAAAGAGCTTACCAGTTAAGGTCAGACCGTGACCTCTGGTCCGAGACTCCCCAACCATCAGGAACATCCTGCATTTTGCATTTAAAACTTCTTCTTGTTGACCGGTTCTGTCCTTTTCCATAGCCATTTAAAAACTAATGGAACTGTGTGATCTCTAGTCCTGAAGTGTTCCCCTGTGACACCTCAGTCTCACGCCCTGCCTAATTCCCTAAGACTAGGTAACGTGTTGCCCTCTTCTTTGTAGGCCCCTTTATATATTGCCCGAGCAATCTTTCCTGGATGCTCTTAAAAATTCAGCTCCATCTATGCCCTTTACATTTCGGTTGGGCCAGTCTACATTAGGAAAGTTAAAATCCCCTGATATGATAAACATAGAAACATAGAAAATAGGTGCAGGAGTAGGCCATTCGGCCCTTCGGCCCTTCGAGCCTGCACCGCCATTCAATATGATCATGGCTGATCATCCAACTCGGTATCACGTACCTGCCTTCTCTCCATACCCCCTGATCCCCTTAGCCACAAGGGCCACATCTAACTCCCTCTTAAATATAGCCAATGAACTGGCCTCGACTACCCTCTGTGGCAGAGAGTTCCAGAGATTCACCACTCTCTGTGTGAAAAAAAAGTTCTTTCTCATCTCGGTTTTAAAGGATTTCCCCCTTATCCTTAAGCTGTGACCCCTTGTCCTGGACTTCCCCAACATCGGGAGCAATCTTCCTGCATCTAGCCTGTCCAACCCCTTAAGAATTTTGTAAGTTTCTATAAGATCCCCTCTCAATCTCCTAAATTCTAGAGAGTATAAACCAAGTCTATCCAGTCTTTCTTCATAAGACAGTCCTGACATCCCAGGAATCAGTCGGGTGAACCGTCTCTGCACTCCCTCTATGGCAATAAAGCCTCTTCTTCTTGTAACTCTCCACAATCTCCCTTGTATTTGTACCCACATTCCTGGTGACTATTTAGGGGCCTATAGTACAGTCCCAACAAGACGATCATCCCCTTCTTATTTCTCATCTCCACCCAAAAAGCCTCACTGGATCATCCCTCAGTAATTTCATCTCATTTTCTGCTCAAAGATATTAATAACCCAGCAGTGGAATTGTACAGTGGAGAAGGAGATATTGCTGTCATCTTTATCACAATTAATTTAATTATGCTACCCAGCAGTACAGAAGCTTCTCTAATGCATAATTTATAAAATGCTGAATTTCAAGTTATTTGTTTGAATTGTCAAGTGACAGGCATTGAATATTAACACAATAGCAATATACCACTGACTCTGGAAATCTGAAACAAACGGAAAAAGCGAGAACTCTTCAGAAGGTCACAATATTCTTTGGGGAGAGTTCATTGCAAATCGCTGATATTTAAGCCAAACTGAAAAAAGTAACTAGATTTAAGCGAGGAAACTGTACAAAATCTGCACAATCTAAACTTGGTAGAAAGGCAGAAAATCTCCAATAGGAAAACTGATGGGGTCGGTCATAGTTCAGGTAGCAGGACACTTGCCCATGAGTCATGCAAGGCCCAAAAACCTAAAGAGAAAATCTAGGCTGACATTCCATCTTAGTTTGAATGTATTTCTGTATTTTTGCACCTTATCTACGCCCTTCCTGAACAGGGCCATCCTCAGTTGCTCAGCAATCAAAGGAGGACATACTCTGCCTGGCAACCGAGGGGAGAGGGATAGAGGTGGAAGGATGAGGAGAGAGCTCCCTGGTTTATTTTAAATGACACTGAATTGGTCAACAAAATAAAGGTCTTTAGGGAAGTCTTGTGCATCAGGAAGACAGTGGGAGTGGGTGGGTTATGGTGGGAAGATACTCAGGTGACCATGGCAGTGGTTCTGAGATACAATAACGGCACCATGATAAAAATTGGACAAGAGATAACATATCATTTTCATGCCTTCATAAAATACATAACGTACCCATGCATATGCACACACACACACACACACACACACACACACACGCGCACACACACACACACACACACACACACACACACACACACACACACACACACACACCACACACACACACACACACACACACACACACACACACACACACACACACACACATGATTATAGTGTAGAGTGTTGAGTTCTGAATTATGTGAGGGAAATAGCCTAAAATGATTAACTACATTATGTGGTCCATGCAGTGTGTCTGATTTACCAACCATTCTAGTGACCGGAAGTGGCCAGTCTAAAATTACGTCTGAAGTGATTTCATCTGAAAACAATCTTCCAGTAAAAACTGTTCTGGGTAAAATCAAAATTGAATCATGGATCAAAGCAGGAGCTCTTTTTCTCAAGATGATTTACATTTTATTTCTTCTATTTAAATTAGTTTAGCTTAGAGACACAGCATGAATACACCCGCCGAGTCCACACCGACCATCAATCACTCGTTCACACTGGGCCCATGTTCTCCCACTTTCTCATCCACTCCCTGCACACTGGGGGCAATTTACAGTGGGCCAATTAACCTACAAACCTGCATGTCTTCGAAATGTGAGAGCTCCCGGAGCAAACTCACACAGTTACAGGGAGAACATGCACACAACACACAGACTGCACCCGAGGTCAGGATCGAACCTGAGTCTCTGGCGCTATGAGGCAGAGGCTCTTCTAATTGTGCCACTGTCATGTTAAGTATTTCTAGGTTTTTGTGGATGTAATTTTATTTTCAATTGTTTGTTATAATAGATTTTTTTTTTCATTTTGAATCATTTCTAATTATGTTTGAATTACAAAGACATGAAAAACTGTGACAGCATTGATAGGCTGTGTAGGTGGGGCAGGGACTTACTTGTGTTCAAGGTTTCTTGGGAAGTGTTGGTTTACCCTCCCCTTGTCTGGACTAAGGCCTTGTCTGGACTGAGACCTGGACTAAGGCCTTGTCACTGGTTTAGGCCTTGCCGTACTACTTGGCCAGTAAGCTTCTAGATCCTTGCAGATCTGAAGACTAAGTTCAGGGAAATGAGGTTGTCCGTGCTCCCTGAGGACAATTCAGGCCGATACCATTGAAACAAGACACAAAATGCTGGAGTAACTCAGTGGGACAGGCAGCATCTCTGGGGAGAAGGAATGGGAGACGTTTCGGGTCGAGACTTCTTCAGACTGTGGCGGCGAGTGGAATGGCGGCGTTGCCTTGGCAGCTGCTGCTCGCCTGCAGTCTGTCTGTTCTTTCTTTTTTTGTTGTTTTATGGTCCTTTTATAGCGAGTTAATTTGAGTTATTAGGTTGTGTATGTGTGGGGGGGGGGGGTGGGGGGGGAAACGTGTTTTAGTCTCTTCCTTCGGGGGGATGCGACTTATCTTGTCGTATCCCTCGTCTCCGTCTCCATCTGCGCTGAGGCCAAGCAGAGGCAGAGCCAGCCGGGACTTACCAGTGCAAGGCTGGACGACTTTGGGGCAGTGGGCGGGTTCTGGCGTTCCAGCGGCGGCGACCCGGCTTCGGAGGTTCGGGCACGGGCCCAGTAGATGATATAGTTGGGAGCTTGCAGGTCACAGGTTGGTGACCTGTTTATCCGGAGCTCCCGCGGCAACAGCTTCGTCCGCTGGACTGGAGGGCGGCAGCTTCGACCACCCCGGGCCGCAGAGATTGAACCGGCCCGTTCGCGGAGCACGGTTGAAGCCGCGGGACTTACATACCATCACCCAGTGGGGGTCACAACATCGGAAGCCTGGATTGCCTCAGCGCAGAGGGAGAACAAGGAGGGAAGAGACAAAGACTTAAGATTTTTGCCTTCCATCACAGTGAGGAGGTGTCTAGTGAACTCACTGTGGTGGATGTTAGATTTGTGTTTATTGTGTGTTTTGTTATGTTAATATATGTATGACTGCAAGGCAACGAAATTTCATTCAGACCGAAAAGGGGGGGGGGGGGGGGGGGGGGGGGGGGGGGGGGGGGGGGGGGGGGGGGGGGGGTGGAGGGAGAGACACAGAGATACGGAAGGGCAAGGTGTGAAAACGAGACATCAATGAGGTTCAAGGAAAATGGAGAGTAGATCATTGTCAGCTAGGGGAAGGTGACAACGCAGCATACAAAGATATAATTTAATCAAGATGACAGTCAGTCATGTCAGAGAACTCAGATGGGGAGGGATGGTGAGAGGGGAGGGATGGGTTACATTGAAGTTAGGGAAATCAATATTCATACCAAAGGTAGGTATGTTGCAAAGCCTACCTGAAGCGTCGCTGAAAATCTGTCCCAGCCCGTGTGCGCGATTTTGGCGCCGTTTAGAGGGGGGCGGGTTTAAAACGCGATTTTCCCTAGGCTGTTCAAATCGAGGATGTTCAGCCTAGTTAATTATTAACGAAAAAATCGCTGGAAGATTCCGTCGCTTTAGCTATTATTACTTTTAAGGGCTTTATATAATTGTTATAGTAGTTTAAAAATTAACCTCTAAACCCCCGACCGCCGGCAACGGGTCGGATCTCATACAGCGGACAACAGAAGGTAGGCTGTTTAATTTTACATTAAAAAGGGCTTCTTAAGATCCCTTTATATAAAGTTTAATGTTGCGAGTAGCTAATTTTGGGCCCATTATATCCCGCTGTATTTTTCTGGACAATTGAGGGCACAAATCCACCGCAATGTGAACGTTCTAAACCAGCGCGTTCACAGGATCCCAGTAGAAAGCTGATTTAAATTGACTTTAATTTACAGCAATTGAACACTAAATTCCTTCCATTTGGCCTATAAATTAATGTAAATGAGATTTAAAAATCATGTTTTATTGTGAATTATTTGTGAATATTATTTGGACACTTAGGCTATTTAAAAATGTTAATCATTTATTAAGAAATAGATAGATGTTTAGATCTAGTAATTGAAGTTTGAAATTAGCTCCAATTGGGTAACTAACTAATTATATGCTTTAATTTCAGGTCATCCAAGTAAGATTGTTTTATATTTGTTTCAGAATGCTTCAATCTATGATAACTGAAAATTTAATTCAGTTCTCTTAATTTTTAAGAAGGTTATGGGCTTTTGACTGTCCATGATCACAGCTTTTTTGTTATGTCCATAGAAAATCAATAGGGAACAAGATGCTAATTTCCGAGTATGAAAATGGCCATAACTTTTTAAATACTTGAGATATGAAAGTGAATTAGGTGTCAAATTAAACTTCTTTTTATGCTTTATCTGATGGGATAAATTGCAGACTTGATTTTTTAAATCTCAAAATTTTGTAACATTGCTACCAAAGGTACACAAAAAATCTATGGAGCAAAGGAAATAGGCAACGTTTCGGGCCGAAACCTTTTTTCTGACTGATGGGTGGTGGGTAACTCATTATTCATACCGCTGGGTTGTAAGCTGCCCAAGTGAAATATGAGGTGTTGTTCCTCCATTGAAACTAGTTGCTTGTAAGAAAGTTAAGTGGTTTACTCAATCTTGTTGTTCCACAAAAATGTGATTAACTAACTCAGTGCATGACCTCTGTTCCACAGGAAGCAAATAATCACTGATTAAATGTAGTCATCCACTGAGAGAACCCAAAGGATGCATTCCACCCGTATCGTTGCTTACAGCTAACTTGTCGGCCTGCTTGTTCTCTCTTCTAGCCTCCAGAGAAAGATGTTGGTCTACCCCGTCAGGTTGGTAACAAGACTGAGTGTGGGCTGTTGGGATTTGTCTTGGATCTGAAACGAGATTATCAAGCCGTCCGCGATCTGACCCCAGAAGAGAAGCTCTACAAAGTCTACACTTTCAACTCTGAGCGGAAGTCCATGAGTACTGTTATCAGAATGCAAGATGGAAGTTTCCGGATGTATAGTAAAGGAGCCTCAGAGATTGTCCTAAAAAAGTATGTAAAATAATAGAGAAATATGCGTGTAAAATAATGAAGCCATATTTTGCTTGATTTCATTGTGTGATTGTTGTAATTCCAAGGCGTATGTTTGTGGTACTAGAGGTAGCATTAATTAACCTTAAAATGCAAACAGTTCCCACACTGAGAACGTAAAGAATAGACAGAAATAATGGCTTTGTCATCCTAATGTGCAAATATTGTAAGGCTTAGTTGTTTGTACTGACTTTTGTGGTTAACATCTTACTCACATCATGTGAACATGGTATTAATGCATGGTGGAGATGATTTAGCTGGTGTCTTGAGGAGGCTTTGGTGAGATGCTATCTAATGAACCAAGAGCGATGACTAGCATTGCAATCTATGTGCTGATTCTCACATGCTACCCATCGACACATCCCTGTGGTTTCGATAGTTTTACATGCCCATACTGAGTTGACAAAGCAACATGTTTCTCTGCTTTAGGTGCTCCAACGTCCTAAACAGCGCCGGAGAGCCACGTATGTTCAGGCCTCGTGACCGTGACGAGATGGTGAAGAAGGTCATTGAGCCCATGGCTTGCGACGGACTGAGGACCATTTGCATTGCTTACCGTGACTTTCCAGGTAGTCCGGAGCCCGACTGGGACAATGAAAACAACATTTTATTAGACCTGACGTGTATAGGTGTCGTTGGCATTGAGGACCCAGTAAGGCCTGAGGTAAGCAACAACAACAAAATGGATTTGCTGCTTGTTTTGCAAGAAGATTGAATGAGTAGATCAAGGGTCACAATGGTAAGCTACAGATTCAATCAAAGAAACTGGTCCATAGAAATAACAGGATAACATCAATGGACCATGTTCCCAGTTTATGGGTTGCAATATTGTACGCATCTGTTTTTCACATTTACTGAATTAAAGGAGCTATAGTTGATAATAAAAGGTTCTATTCCCAAAAGGAATTCTGAACGTCCAATTGCTTTGATTCTGATACATGTGATTATAATAACTGAAGAATATCCTCTATCAAGATTTAAATGCTGAATTGTTATTCAGTTCATACACAATGCCAAGCTGATCAACTCGGAACTCAGATCAGCTCAGTTTTTGTTAAAATATTTAGCAACAGAGACACATCTCAAAGTCTCTGCCTTCTAACTTTGTTCCATGAATATTTATTCTCCATGACCTTTTCTGCTCAAATAAATAAAGTGTAGATCAGAGCGATCTTTTGGTTCGTTTAAAATAAACAGAGAAGATTTATGAGGATCAGAGAAGATTTATGACGATGTTGCCAGGACTCGAGGGTTTGAGATGGAGGGAGAGGTTGAGCAGGGCCATGGCTCTTTTCCTTGGAGAGCAGAAGGATGAGGGAGGTGATGATCTGAAGGAGGTGTACAAAATCATGAGAGGAATAGATCGGGTAGACGCACAGAGTCTCTTGCCCAGAGGACATGTGTTTAATGTGAGGTGGAAAGATTTATTAGGAACCTGAGGGATTGTTTTTTCACACAAAAATATGGAACGAGCTGCCGGAGGAGGTAGTTGAGGCAGGTACTATTGCAATGTTTAGGAAACATTTGGATAGGTAGGTGAATAGGACAGGTGTAGAGGGATATGGGCCAAACGCAGGCAGGTGGGACTAGTGTAGATGGGACATGAAGGTGGAGTAGAACGCACTCTGCTATCAATGGGAGTGAATTTCAAGGAAATGGACATTAACCAAATCAGGGAGTTGAGGTTGTAAATCTAACTTGGTTTTAAATGTATACAAGAAGCAAAATAAATATGAAAAATTGTACATGGGATTTCAGGAAAGGAAGACTGTCGGAAAAGGTATTAATTTTCCAGTATTATTTTTCTTCTGAGGCATGAGCCTTCACAGTTATGGAAATAATTGTCCTTGCTTATGACATTATACGTTTGCTCTGTATTGAATGCAACAACTTTTTCAGCTGTTTCTACTGTGGAAGTTAGTGGACGTGTGCCCCAAGTGCTGATGGCAAGGCAGAGGCTGGGACTTTCATGGTTCTTACCAATTTTTAAAGCGTCTACTGAAATAAATAAAATAAATATTAAAAATAATTAAAGGTAACTAAATAGACACAAAAACTTCAAAATGGCAAAGAAAAACAAAGTAATTTCTAAAGGAACCTATCTTCATATTATCTCGTGTATCTTTTCCCTTCAATGTCTCAGCAGCAATTTCCTAGTAATTCTGATCTCCGCCTGTGGATCCAAATGCAGTCCAGCAACTGGTTCAATGGCGTGATTGTCTGAATTTCCAAACTGTCCTCATCTCTCAGCACATCCATAGATGTCCAATTCTTTCTTCCAATTCAATTCAATTGCCCTTTATTGTCATTAAAACATGCAAGATTTGAACGAAATTTCATTCCTGCAGTCATAACAGCAGAAAAAAGACCAAAACACACAATTAACACAATTCCACATAAACATCCATCACAGTGAATCTCCAAACAACTCCTCACTGTGATGGAAGGCAAAAGTCTTATCTCTTCCCTGTCGTTTATACTTGTACTTATCAGGCAGCCAAACTGCAACGTTGAGGCGACCGGAACTCTCGATGTTAAAGCCCCCGGCAGGCGATGGTAAGTCCCGCGACCGTTAAGAAGCGCCAGGTGATGTAAGGCCCTGCTCCGGGACGATTCAACCCAAGATGGTGGAGGAAAAGCAGGGAATGCAGTCGAGGATTTCAGGTAGAGGGCTGCATCAACCTTGTCCATTCTGTTGGGTTTTGCTGTTCCGAAGGCCAGCATTACATTGATTTAGCGCAGGGACCTGTGAGCTCCCGACTCCACCGACTCCACCGACTATAGGGTCCACAGCCTAAACTCCGAAGTCGGGTCGCAGCCACTACCGCAGCGCCGCCACAGCTCCGAAGTCAGCCAGCTCCGCGATGGTGAGTCCACAGGCTCAACAGCTGGAGCCCTCAGGTCGATCCCGGTTGGAGGCAGCCAGCTCCGTGATGTTAGGCTCCAACGACAACGGAGACACAACAAGGGAAAAGTTGCGTCTCCCGTTCAGGGAAGAGATTAAAAAGATCCCCCCCCCCACATATACACAGCTAAAATAAAACCAAAAACATACTCCCAACAGACAAAGAAAGATTAAAAAGCCCGACGGGCTGCAGTTGGTCGCATCCACAAGGCGCTGCCACCCCCAATTGTTTCAACTGCTGAATGCTGGCAGCTTGAACCAAAGCTGCTGGCAGTTATCATGTTAGGTGGAAACCGAATGCCAGCTTGTTCTTGGTGAAGCAGTCTCCTCGCTGATCAAACGGAAGCAACAAGTAATGCAACGACCGATCATCGGGATGTTTTGGACGCAGAAAAATGAGCTAACTGATTATTTAAGACCATTTTTGTCATTTTTGATCTGCAAAAAGCTTTTGTTTTAGTTCTGAGTTTGGTTGGACCATATCCACAAGATTTGTAGGAAGGAACTGCAGATGCTGGTTTAAATCGAAGATAGACACAAAAATCTGGAGTAACTCAGCGGGACAGGCAGCATCTCTGGAGAGAAGGAATGAGTGACATTTCTTCAGACTCGACCCGAATCGCCACCCATTCCTTCTCTCCAGAGATGCTGCCTGTCCCATTGAGTTACTCCAACATTTTGTGTCTCTATCCACAAGATTCTTCTTGTATTTATAATCCCCTGCACATCCATGCTATAATGGCTACCATTGTTAAATATCGTTTCTCTCCCCATTGTTATTTAGGTTGAAGATAATTGTGCATGAGGAAAGCAGCACATCTTGACCTTTAGACTTGTTTCTCTTTACCGCTTGGGCAGTTGAAATGCTTGTGAGGTGCTCTCAGTTATTGCTTATAATGTCAAACCGTTGCTGCTGTGGACAGCTAATGGTTGGGCTGAAACTCAGCAGTGTCAGTAATGCCGAGGAAACAATGTAGGTGCTTCTTTGGAATATATTTATGTCTCTGCACAATTCATTATGGTTATAAAGTAGCACAAAATTGAGTACCTTCCACCGACAAAATCATAGCTTCAGGGGAGATTCACCAAGCTGTTCCCCATATGGGACAGATTACATTGGCATGGTTTATTTACCCTGGGGCAAAAGAGGCTAAGGGGTGACTGATAGAGCTATATAGAATTATAAGAGGCATGGGTAAGGTAGTTAGTCCGAATCTTTTTAAAAAATGGTAGCAGTATCAAAATCACGATTTAGAGATTTGAGGAGAATTTTTTTTTCCTGTACACAGTGTTAATTGATATCTGGAGTTCATTCCCAGAGGAGGCAATGGAGTCAGATACAATCAGCACATTTACGAGATAGTTAGACATCCACTTAAATAATCAAGGCATTGCACAGATAAACACCCAACCTAGAAATGCAAAAAATGTCGGCATATTGGTGGTTTGCTGAAGGGCCTTTCAACTCAACTCGACGAATCTATGATTCGAATATGATCCAGAATCATAGCTGGTGATCAGTGTAAATTCCACATTTAAAAAAAAATCTCACCTTTGTGATGGTGTTATTTTTGCTCTGCTGTTTGCTGGAAGTGTGAATTGATAATGGTGATCGTCAGGGATGTTTAGCACCCTAAACGACAGATATTATTTCCTGTCCTTGGAGCCAATTACATTTAAAGATGAAGAGAAAGAAACTGAACAAATGACAGTGAAGGAAATAAGGGAAATTAGTGTCAAATTAGATATGGTTATAGAAAGACAGCCAATAAAGAGACTGATTTATTTTTGTAATGTACTAATAATGATAGGTGCTGTGGGCTCCCTGGAATTTTCCCAGCAATTTTCATGCTATTAAAGTTGGGATTTCAGCAAATGAGAATATTTATAGTGATGATTAGATAGGTATTTTATTGTTACACTGATGTATGCCACAGATTAAAAGCAAACACATAATTATCTGAAAGAGTCGACTAAATTTAGTTCCAAATACATGCTGTGTTTATGATCATTTTGTAGCTATTATTTAATAACATAAATATGTAGGAATAGACACTTTTTACTCATATTATTTCGCCATAAAAAATGTCCTGAAGCTAGGGGGATATATGTTTGAAATTAAATATAGAAGTCAAGAAGGCAATAAAATGTATAACCTGCTGTCGCTTGAGAAAGCGCAATTAGTATCTAATTATTTATTAACTTTGGTGCTGTTGCCATCCACTTAATAATTGCCTGCATTCTGCATTGAGCTACTAACTAGGAATTACTCTTTTGCTGAAACAGTTTGTACCAGAAAGGACTAAGGCAGTAAAAGGGGCTTCCAGGTGATTATAGGACATAGGAGACACAGGAAGCTGGAGTAACTCAGCGGGTCAGACAGCATCTCTGGAGAAAAGTAATAGGTGACGTTTTGGGTCGAGACCCTTCTTCAGACATACATCCAATGATATAAGCAATCCAACTCTGCCTAATTGCCGAGAGGCAGAAGAGGATTGTGCACAAAATCAATGCAATGCTGGCCTTCGGAACAGCAAAACCCAACTGAATGGACAAGGTTGTTGCAGCCCTCTACCTGAAATCTTTGACTGCAGTCCCTGCTTTTCCTCCACCGTCTTGGGTTGGATTTGAAGAGCCTAGTTTGCTGGCCTCCTGCATATTGGACTTTGGTGGAACGGTGACTCAGTCCTGTCCTTCACGATTCCCTTGTCAGGAGGCAAAGTTGGGTGGGACCAGAGTTCTGCCTTCTGTCTCAGCCACCATTGATGTTAGCATTTTTAAATAGTTATGAAGCTTAAATAAAGAAATATTATGCCATTTTGAAAAGCATTTTTAATGTTAGATAAAAATACACAAAAACGCAAGTCAAATATTTTAAAATGAAGGGCGTTGATTTTTAAATAGGGACAAACACACCAAACCTGTGCACCACAAACACCATTGAATTTAGGAGAGTGGGATTCTGCATTAGGTATGACCTACTGCTGGGTTTGTGTGGTAATTCCACGTTGCAATATTGAGGAATCCCAGCAGAAAATTGCTGTTTCATCTATCGGGATGCAATACAACTTGGGTTGGCAACAGCAATGCCCAAAACCATAAGAGACAGCAGATAATTGTGGATACAGCTGAGTCCATCACACAAAACATCCTCCCCATCATTGACTCCATCTATACTTCACGCTGCCTCGGTAAAGAAGCCAACACAATCACGGTCATTTCTGCTTCTCCCCTCTCCTCTCGGGCAATAGAAACAAGAGATTGAAAGCACATTCCACCCGATTCAGGAACAGCTTCTTCCCTGCTGGTATCGGAGTACAGAACAAACATATTTAACCATATAACCATATAACCATATAACAATTGCAGCACGGAAACAGGCCATTTCGGCCCTACAAGTCCGTGCCGAACAACTTTTTTTCCCTTAGTCCCACCTGCCTGCACTCATACCATAACCCTCCATTTGGTTTTATTTAAACCAATACCAGTGGTAGGGCAGAGCTGTGGATCTGTCTGTAAATCCCAGACTTCCACTTCTCATTCTCCTGGTCCCAGCCAGTATTATTCATCTCCATGGTTACGCAGTTGAACCTAGGTCATGCACACCTCGAAAGGTTGTTGGAGCATAAATCCAGGTTGTGTTGTTTGTGCTAAATGTGCAATGCAGTAGAGGCTACATGTTATATTTTGCGTCTAAAACTGAAATCCATGGATCTGAATTTCAGAAGCATTTTACAAGCCACTGCAAGACTGTGCATTAACAAAACCATTGAATTTAATTTTAAAATGAATCATTATATATCTAGAGAAAGTTTAGTTTAGTTTTAGTTTAGTGTAGAGACCCAGCATGGAAAGCGGCCCTTCGGCCCATCGAGTCTGCACCAACCAATGATCACTGTAACGAACCAATTTATAGATTTACGAACTAGATTTATCCTACACATTGGGAACATTTTACAGACACCTAGTAACCTACAAGCCTGCACGTCTTTGGAATGTGGAAGGAAACTGGAGCACCCAGAGAAAACCCATGTGGTCACAGGGAGAATGTACAAACTCCATATAGACAGCACCCATAGTCAGGATTGAACCCAGGTCCCTGGCGCTGAAAGACAGCAGCTCTACCGCTGCACCACTTTTCATTGTCTTTCATCAAAGCCGTTCAATGGTGCAATGTACAATCTGTCATAATAAAATAATATTTCAGGACTGAGCTGCTACATGCCAGTCGGTCAGTTCAAGAGAGCCACGTAATCCATAAAATACAAGAAAATGAAACTTACAATTCGATATCCCAAACATGTTTCATCTTTACATCGAAGAAATATCTTGCCAACGTCTCTCTCTGTCAGGATTAAGATTCAAAGAACGGCTATCGCTTCAGGGCAATTATTCCCAATGTGGAAAAGAAGGGTGTAATTGGTAGGGCCACAAGTCAGAAAGATATAGTTAGCAATTTCACAACCCTCTGGTCATTTCCAATTAATTTACTTTCATTCATTCTGGTGCCAGCACCATTTAAACGCTCCCTACCCCTTTAGGCTAGTGATCTATTTCAAGTAGGAACATTCTTCCCATGGATGGTTATTTAAATATTACAGTTTTCAAACGATGTAATTCAACTGTTTCACATCAATAAAGTTCATCTTTAATTTCCCTCAAATACAAGTTTAGAAACTCTCTGTTGATCTATTAAAAAAAGATAGATGCTTAATCCTAAAAGCCCTGTCCCACCCACAATACGAGTTCATTCCAAGAGCTCTCCCGAGTTAAAAATAAATCAAACATGTTGAAAAATGTCCATGAAAGCCCCTAGTACCTACGAGTGGCCATTACCGTAAATCTCCGAGTTCAAATCGGGGCAAACGGGAGAAATCTTGGAATGAACTTGCACCGTGGGACAGGGCTACAAAGGTGCAAAAAAAAAACTACAAGAGCGTATGTTTGGTTTAAAAAATATATTTTAATGTTTTGAAATGATTTGATGCATTCCGAGGAAAGTATCAATAAAATTGCTACTTTACAATTTTGGTCATCCACAAACAGTGGGCCCATCCAATAGTACTCTGAGCGATGAGACCAGTTGTTCATGTCTGAACAGATCTATTTTTTTCATGAACTATTCATCATGCTGCATTCACAATGTCATGATGTTTCATTACGAGAAGCAACCAGAAAATGGTGAAGGCAGAAGTAGGTGGAGAGAAACAACCTCCGGTTAGAATAAATGTTTCACTCGCAGTTTATTTTGTTAACATTCCCACTTAACAATGAATATTTTGTGCAAAAGGCAAGTCTAGGATTCTGTGAACAGGTAGAAGCTAAAGCTAGTGTGTAAGAAGGAACTGCAGATGCTGGTTTAAACCAAAGATAAACACAAAAAGATGGAGTAACTCAACAGGACAGGCAGCATCTCTGTAGAGACATTTCGGGTCAAGATCCTTCTTCAGGCAATCAGATCTGAAGAAGGGTCTCGACCCAAAACGTCACCCATTCCTTCTCTCCAGAGATGCTGCCTGTCCTGCTGAGTTACTCTGGCTTTTTGGCTCTATCTCCAAGTTAAAGCTAGTATCAGATTGATATTGGTGCATGGCACAGCAGGCTCAGAGGCCAATTCCTCTTCCTATTTCTTATTGTTTCAATTTGTTGTTAGAATGCACACTTATTCCACGCACAGAAAGTAGCATTCACAGAATATGAAGATTTAAGAATGCTTAAACCAAGGTTTTGAGAACAGAATCTTTAAATCTGACTGTGAAATTCATAAACATTCTGCTTTTACGAAGTGGTTCAGGTCAAGGAGACAAGAGAATACAGGGTAGCTCCCAGACTTCAACGCTGTTGCTTGTCTTTAGAACCAACATCATTTGCTTCACAAACAGAGGGAAGAAATTGCTTTCCATAAGGCTGGTTCAAATAAGTCCATTCCAAATGTATTAAGTAGTCTGAATATGTTGGCTGTGAAATAACAGGCTCGATCTGTACATAATACAGCACAGACTGAATTATCTCATTTTGATAAAGTAGCAGTAGATGGGATCACTGTACAAATCGTTGGTGTGACTGCACTTGGGCTGAAGGCCTGATATTAGCCTTAGCGACCAGCAAAGAGGCAATGGAGTTTGTTATGGAGATAAATGTATTGTGGAAATAATTAATGGAAAAGGTTGTGCTTAACTGACTGCACCTTGAGTTCAATCCAGTTTGAACCTTGTGGCCACATTGGGCTGTATGGCACCATAGATCAAAATGAACATGGATGGAACATTTTTGCTGATGGGAACTCGGTGGCACGGTGCTGCAGCGGTCAAGTTGCTGCCTGACAGTACTTTCAGCGCCAGAGACCCAGGTTCGATCCTGACTACGGGTGCTGCATGCACGGACTTTGTACGTTCTCCCCGTGACCACGTGGGTTTTCTCCGCGATCTTCGCTTTCCTCCCACACGCCCAAGCCATACAGGTTTGTAGGTTAATTGGCTGGGTATCAATGTAAAATCGTCCCTAGTGTGTGTAGGGTAGCGTTACTGTGTGGGGATCACTGGTCGGTGCGGACTCACTAGGTCGAAGTGCCTGTTTCTACGCTGTATCTCTAAACTCAAGTGTCTGAACCTGAGCCAAGACTGCCCTTGTGAGACATTTAAAAACAATTCAAATAGATATCAATAATTTTAAGAAGTTAAAACTTTTTTTATGTTTAATAACTTAATACATTATATTTAAAACAGATTTGGCTAATGTACACTTATTCTAAGCAGTAATATTAATTGAAGTAACAAGAAACGCAAATGGCTGGAATTCACTAATTGTTTCTGTACAGGTCAGTAATGCCATTCATATAAATAGTGCCGTCTTAGGTATTGGCCAGATTTGAAGATTTATTTGGCTGCCTGGCTCACAATGATTTGGCATCTGATCTCCAGTGTACTCTAGTTTCACGCTACACTGTGCAGCTGCAGGGGACAAATAGTGCAGATAATGGGGCAAGAAAGCACAGTCTTGTCTATAGTGATGCCTTCACCGGCATTGGGCTGAGTGTGTTGGCATATTTGTAGCCTGAGCTGTTGGTTCATTTATTTGTGTAAAAGGTCCAAGGTATGGTCTTGGTTTTCAAAATTTCCAGTATTGTTGTGAACCCTTCTTTAGGATATGTAAAGCAAGCAATTGACAAGAGCTAAAGTGCTGCAAACAATGTTTTGTTGCAACGGGGAGTTGTTCCGGTGCAGACAAGCATGTTCAAAGGGCTTTTAATTATTCAATTTCAACTCCAGAGCAACGTTCAAAAACTTTGCTCATATAAAACGGATGCATTATTGATCACGGACTTTCTTCAAAACTAGAAGGGTGGCTGGATACATTTGTCTACATTTATCCATTTGGATAAAAGCTTTTATTTTGCAACCAAGGCACCCTGCAAATATTGTAAGTTACCAGTAAAAATTACTGACAGAAGCAGCCATGGAGTCTGCCCAATTCAGAGGATGATGAGGGTGATTTCATGAAAGTCGGCACATGGAAGTCTACTGTGTAATTACTTTCAGATCGTCTATCAGTTGATCTCAACAGTTCTGGGTTTCTGAGATGACTTTCCACCTCAAAAGTGAGGTTATTTCAAAATAAAGTCAACTGCTGACAAAGCCAAGACCTTTCCCCATCACTGTAAAGGTCACTACTTCCCCTAGGTTCTAAATCATAGGATCCATTAGAACTCCAAAATGGACTTGCACTAAAGAAAGGAAATATGCTGAAGGAAAGTGAAAAAGTGTCAACATCAGCCAACATTTTCACATTACAGTATTTCCAATAGACCACAGCATGGTGGATTATGTCTGTTTGGACATGGGCATAGGAACAAATTGTAATTATGCTGTGTTTGAAACTGTGCTCTGACCAGTGCTGTGCCTAGAATTAGCATGTGTGCTGAATTTGATGTCGGGACATTGAAATGCAGCACGCGTGCTACTTCTGGGTCTATTACAATCTTTACCAGAGAGTGGTAGCTGTGCCTTCCAGAATTAGCAGGTTCGTTTTTATCATTTAAAAATTTGATAGTCGGGATGGGAAGGGAAAGGGTTATGGTCAGAGCGCAGGTATATGGGACTAGCGTGCTGGACTTCTGGGTCCGTGCTGAATTATTACAATCTATTCCTGAGCCCACAACATACAACTGTCCCACAAATTATAAAACAAATCAAATCTAAAGCATGGAAAAAATGTCTTCACAGCTTTTGTTTTCCCCTTATAAAGATGGAAAGGTTCATCATTTATATTATAGATTCTCTTTCCCCGGGTACAAATAACACGTGTAAAGAAGACACTCTGGTTTTGCCACTCTCTTTAATACCAGATACTTTTTCAGAATGTGACATCTTAGATATTGCACTACGCATTTTTCTTGTCTGATTCAGGCAGCTTTTGACCTTGCCTTTAATGGGAGGGTAGACTTTATCTAGTCAACAACAATCTCAGTTCCTACATTTATTGCACCAGGATTCAGCCGACAAATGGGAGCCTGTTTGCCACTTTCCTCAGTCGTCATATAACAGGAAAAACCTTCAAGATAGTGAAAGACGGTAACATTATTCTTCAGTCAAGTTTTAACGGACCTTTAAATGCCGTTAGAAACCCTCCAGATGCCGTTGCTCCGTTGGGTTTCCCACCCTTGACATTGCGTCACTGACCTGGCACCACATATCCATTTTATCTTTGGTATTATTATGCTGAATGGGATGATGGCAACACACATCTCCCTCTCAGTAACAAAACACATTCTCAGAAAGACAGCACCTCACTACAATGCGTGCAGTTTAAAAGCCTGAACATTAAATGAACTTCCAAAAATGATATCATTTTAATGGAGAAAAAGTTCTACTTTGATAGTCACTAATATCTGAATTTGCAGAGGTTATTATAGATACATAGATACATAGAAAATAGGTACAGGAGGAGGCCATTCGGCCCTTCGAGCCAGCACCGCCATTCATTGTGATCATGGCTGATCGTCCCCAATCAATAACCCGTGCCTGCCTTCTCCCCATATCCCTTGACTCCACTAGCCCCTAGAGCTCTATCAAACTCTCTCCTAAATCCCTCCAGTGATTTGGCCTCCACTGCCCTCTGTGGCAGGGAATTCCATAAATTCACAACTCTTTGGGTGAAAACGTTTTTTCTCACCTCAGTCTTAAATGACCTCCCCTTTATTCTAAGACAGTGGCCCCTGGTTCTGAACTCGCCCAACATTGGGAACATTTTTCCTGCATCTAGCTTGTCCAGTCCTTTTATAATTTTATATGTTTCTATAAGATCTCCCCTCATCCTTCAAAACACCAGTGAATACAAGCCTAGTCTTTTCAATCTTTCCGCATATGACAGTCCCGCCATCCCAGGGATCAATCTCGTGAACCTACGCTGCACTGCCTCAATCACAAGGATGTCCTTCCTCAAATTAGACCAAAACTGTACACAATACTCCAGATGTGGCCTCACCAGAGCCCTATACAACTGCAGAAGAACCTCTCCACTCCTATACTGAAATCCTCTTGTAATGAAGGCGACCATCCATTAGCTTTCTTCACTGATGTTTTGGATTGAGTAACAATATAATACAAATTTCAAAAATATCCTGCATAGTTTTCTCAGGATAAATGTTATCCCTTCAGCACCTTTGCACTTTGCTTAGTAAAAGATGTTTAAAATGAGTTACTGTACTAACTTGTGAAACTCGATGAGCTAAAACTCACACATTGCGCTCAGGAATGTCTAAACCAAAGACACTTTTCTGATTGCACAACACCAACTTTAATGGCGGGTGTTTTGCATTTGGCAACAATGTCATTGTGCCCGGCACTGACCTTGATGAAAACTGCCCACAAAGGTGTAATACACTTTGTGGCACGGACATCTTCTCTGTCGACGTTGATCATTGTCAGCGGCTAGGAATCCCTGGAGCCTGGCATTAGTGATACTATTAAACTGGTTGAGCAGCTAATCACCTTGACTATCACTCAGAAAGAACAAACCTCAAATTGCATAATATTTTATTAAATTTACAGAATACAAAATCACAAAATATAGAGAATAGAATTTAAAAAATATGTACAGAATACAAAATCTGAAGAAGGGTCTCGACCCAAAATGTCACCCATTCCTTCTCTCCAGAGATGCTGCCTGTCCTGCTGAGTTACTCCAGCATTTTGTGTCTACCTGCGATTTAAACCAGCATCTGCAGTTCTTTCCTAAACAAAATTAAGGATTGAAACATACACAAGTGACTAAGTTGGAAGCTGGAAAACTGTAAAACAATGACAAACTATTCTTATTTTGCTGTAAAATCTGCATTTCAAAATAATTATCCGGGCGGATTTATGTTTAGATTCAGAATGGATGCTAATCTTTAATTATTGTTTAGAATATCATTAAAAACTTGCACCTTCTGTGACAAAATGAAAGGCAAAGAGTGGATGTGAAAAGGATGTTTCCACGGGTGGGAAGAGTCTAGGTCCAGAGGTCATCGCCTCAGAATTAAAGGGCTCTCTTTTAGAAAGGAGGTGAGGAGGAACTTCTTTAGCCAGAGGGTAGTTAATCTGTGAAACTCATTGCCACAAAGGGCTGTGGAGGCTGTCAGTGGATATTCTTAAGGCAGAGATAGACAAATTCTTGATTAGAACGGGTGTCAAAGGTTATAGGGAGAAGGCAGGAAAATGGGATGAGGAGGCAGAGCAAACCCGATGGGCTGTATGGCCTAATTCTACTCCTATAGCTTGTGAACATTTGTTTTTTAAGGAGAATTTCACTGTGAGAATATTTCATAAATATCTATATTGCGTGTATAATTTCAAGTTCAGCAATAAAAACCAAAAATGCAAAAGTTACCTATTGTCTTCAAAGACAGAAAAAATTTCCTCTTTGACTAAATTATAGTTCAAATTTCCTGAGCGATTATTTGGTTTTACATTGAATAAAAACCATACCAATTCAATGCAATTTCATTTTTTAATTGTTTGATGTAAATGTTTCTACCTTGTGGTATTTTGAGTCATAGAGTGATACAGTGTGGAATCAGGCCCTTCAGCCCAACTTGCCCTCACCAGCCAACATGTCCCATCTACACTAGTCCCACCTGCCTGCATTTGGCCCATATCCCTCTAAACCTATCCTATCCATGTACCTGTCTAATTGTTTCTTAAACATTGCGAGAGTCCCTGCCTCAACTACCACCTTGTTTCAGCTGGTTCCATACACCCACCACCCTTTTTATGAAAAGGTTACCCCTCAAATTCCTATTTTGCCCTTTACCTTAAGCCTATGTCCTCTGGTCCTGGATTCCCCTCCTTTGGGAAAGAGACTTTGTGCGTCTGCCCGACCTATTCCATACCATTTGTAAGTTTTGTTTATAAAATTAGAGGTACAAGCAAATCTCAGTTTTGAGAAGCTGAACGTTTATGGGCAGTACCAACTTGCCATTGAGTGGGTAGCGCTGAGCTGCCAGCTTGATCCACGGCAGTCTATGTGGAGGAATCATCCCAACATTACTGCGTGAAGGATTTCCACGATATTGTCTCCATATAACCATATAACCATATAACAATTACAGCACGGAAACAGGCCATCTCGACCCTTCTAGTCCGTGCCGAACACATATTCTCCCCTAGTCCCATACACCTGCGTTCAGACCATAACCCTCCATTCCTTTCCCCCGTCCATATAACTGTCTAATTTATTTTTAAATGATAAAAATGAACCTGCCTCCACCACCTTCACTGGAAGCTCATTCCACACAGCTACCACTCTCTGAGTAAGAAGTTCCCCCTCATGTTACCCCTAAACTTCTGTCCCTTAATTCTCAAGTCATGTCCCCTTGTTTGAATCTTCCCTACTCTCAGCTTATCCACGTCAACTCTGTCTATCCCTCTCATCATTTTAAAGACCTCTATCAAGTAGCTCCAAAGAATAAAGCATTGTTCAAGTAAATCTCCTCTGTACTCTCTCATTTTGTTGACATCCTTCCTATAATTAGAAAATTGTACACCATACTCCAGAATTGGCCTCACCAATGCATCAATGGCAACAAAGGGAACATTGATGCATGTTCCGATCAGGATGTTCAAATATTGTTCCAAAGATCTGCAGGCATTGTTATAGAACATAGAAACAGTAAATAGAAAAGTACAGGGCAGGAACAGGCCATTCGGCCCACCATGCCTGTGAAGAATATGATGCCAAGTTAAACTAACCTCATCAGCTTCTGTGTGATTCATATCCCATCCATTCCCTGGATATTTAAGTGCCTATTCAAAAGCCTCTTAAATGCCACTGTTGTATCTGCCTCCACCACCACCTCTTACAGCATATTCCAGGCATTCACCATGCTCAATGTACAACAAACGCCCCATACATCTGCTTTAAACTTTGCCCGTTTTTCCTTAAACCTTTGTCCTCTAGTCTTTGACACCTCCAACCTTGCAAAATGGTCTGGCTTGTCCTGGCTGATCTTGCATGTTTGTAAGGCTCAGTGAACTGCTGGACTGCACACAACACATAAAACACAGTGCATCTACAAAGTGCCGGTGCTGAAAGAGCTACCAGTAAAGCAAGCTGTTTTTTTCCCTGGATGGAATTGACCTTTGCGTTGTGCATCTGCATCCATCCAGGGAAGTGAAAGTGTTCCATCAAAATCCTTGTGTGTACCATGTGCATAAATGTCGAGAGACAGTGAAAAAGAGAACTATTTCTAAACTCGTTGAGGGAATGCAGAGGTGGGTTTAAGATTCAGCTTCAGCTCTGCATTATTCAGTTAGTGCTCTTTCAACTCACTCTCATGGGCTCCATCATATTATATCTGTCAGCCTGTTGGAACGGCTTTAAAGGACTGAAGGGCATCACATATTTATAAGAGAATGTTAAAATCATTGCCCAGCTCGCATCTTTATTCACTAACTGGAAATCCCAGTCGTGACTTCAAAGGAATGACAAAGTTGTGTAAATAACAAAACATCCAAGTTGCCTAAATCAACTAATGTAATTTGCAAAGACGTTTGCCAATATAATGCACTATATTAAGAATAGTTCACTGTAGATCCTGATGTTATTGTCCTTGGTTCTGAGATTATGACCATGTGCAGTCATTGAAAGTGCACAGTGGAGCATGCAACAGTTATTATGATCAGATGACTCATGCAAGCCAAATACGGTTATGTCCCCTTTTTAGTTTGCGTACATTTGGAAGTGCATAAAATATTTGCTGCAATTCTGTAACATTTGAAGTGGAATATAATGGTTTAGCGTAGGGGACAAAATAATTTGAAATTGTTTGTACTGTACTGACATTCCTCCGACCCTCAAATGACTCCAATTAAAAGATAAACACCAAAAGCTGGAGTAACTCAGTGGGTTAGACAGCATCTCTGGAGAAAAGGAATAGGTGACATTGCAGTCTGAAGAAGGATCTCGACCCGAACGTCACCCATTCCTTTTCTCCAGAGACGCTGTCTAACCCACTGAGTTACTCCAGCTTTTTGTTTTTATCTTCAGTTTAAATCAGCATCTGCAGTTTCTTCCTACACATTTAAAAGTCATCCAGAATCTTTATGCATCTTTTTCGGACTGGAGGCTTGTGACTAAGTGGTGTGCCTCAGGGTTCAGTGCTGGGCCCATTGCTGTTTGTCATCTAGATAAATGATTTGGATGAAAATGTACAAGGCATGAATAGTAAGTTTTGAGATGTCACTGACGTGCGTAGATTTGAAGATAGTGAAGATGGTTGTTAAAATTGCAGCAGGGTCTAGATCGCCTGGGCAGTTGGGCTGAGGAATGGTTAAAGGAATTTAATACAGAGAAATGTGAGGTGTTGCATTTTGCGAAGTCAAACAGGCAGGACCAACACAGTGAATGGTAGGATGCGGAGTGCTGTAGATCATAGGGATCTAGGAGTGTAGGTGCATAGTTTCGTCACAAGTGGGTATGGTGGTCAAGAAGGCTTTTGGCACTTTGGCCTTTATCAGTCAGAGCATTGAGTATAGAAGTCAAGAAGTAATGTTACAGGCATCGGTGAGGCCACATTTGGAGTGTTGTGTTCAGTTTTGGTCAGCCTGATATAGGAAAGATGTTGCTAGAATTTAGAAGATTGAGGGGGGATCTTATAGAAACTTACAAAATTCTTAAGAGGTTGGACAGGCTAGATGCAGGAAGATTGTTCCCGATGTTGGGGAAGTTCAGAACAAGGGGTCACAGTGTAAGGATAAAGAGGAAATCTTTTAGGACCGAGATGAGAAAAACATTTTTCACACAGAGTGGTGAATTCACACAGAGAGTGGTGAATCTCTGGAACTCTCTGCCACAGAAGGTAGTTGAGGCCAGTTCATTGGCTATATTGATTGAAGAGGGAGTTAGATGTGGCCCTTGTGGCTAAGGGGATCAGGGGGTATGGAGAGAAGGCAGGTACGGGATACTGAGTTGGATGATCAGCCATGATCATATTGAATGGCTGTGCAGGCTCGAAGGGCCGAATGGCCTACTCCTGCACATATTTTCTATGTTTCTATGTTAAGCTGGAAAGGGAGCAGGAAAGAGTTAGTAGGATGTTGCCAGAACAGGGCGTGAACAAAAGGAGAGGTTGAGCAGGTTAGGAATTTATCCCTGAAGTGCAGGAGGATGAAGTGATCTTATAGAGAGGTGAATACGACCATGGGAGGAATAAATAGGATAAATGGCACAGAGCCATTTACCCAGAGTAGAAGAATCGAAAACCAGAGGACATAGGTTTAAGGTAAACGGGAGAAAGATTTAATGGGAACTTGAGTGGCAACTTTTACACAAACGGTGGTAGATGTATGGAACAAGCTGCCGGAGGAGATAGTGGAGGTAGGTACAGTCACAATGTTTAAGAAACATTTACGCAGGTACATGGATAGGATAGATTTAGAGGGATATGGGCCAAATGCAAACAAGCGGGGAAAGGGCATGCTGGTTAGCATAGGAGTGTTGGGCTGAAGAGCCTGTTTTCCTGTTGTATGACTTTATGAATCTATTAATGGTAATCAATTTAATCACATTTGATGGGAAATATGATTTGTGAGGGTTTAAGAAAAATAAGCTTCCACCCTTCAGGTTTAATTCTTAAAATAGAACATATTTTAATAAACACTTAAGGGATTGCAAGCTTATTCTGAAAGCAAGATCTTATCTGCACCTATACTGTACAATGGCTTTACTTCCTCCCAGAAGTTTTCTTTTAAGTTGAAGGATGCTCTTAACAGAAATGTACATTGTGATTGCGTGGGGTGTTTGGATAGACACAGAGAGAGCCTTCTCTACTCCCCCCACATCATTATTTTATTATTCAAACTGTATCCTCAATACAAAAAAAACAACAGAACAGATTGTCACACCGACTCATATTTATTCATATTGTGATTTACTTTCTGGATTATTGTTACTGTAAAGTTTCCAGTAAAGAATTCAGCTCTTGGCCGTGCCAAGACCAGTGCACGCTCATTGGAAGCTGTGGACAAAGCATATTTCCCCAGCGTTCCTCTATTACAACAAGAAGATCAGATGGAAGTACTTCAAGGATGTGCTCAAGACCTATGACCCACAAGCAATCAAAATGGAGAAAGAACATTGGGTTAGCATTGAGGACCTGAAGTCTCATCATCAGGTGTTCCCGGAAGCCCAGCAACAATGATTGAAGAAGTGGACCACCTACTATACTGCCCGCTCACCTGCCCCATCGAATACCTCCTTCTCCACGTGACAGTCACAGGCACAAATGAGTCAAAGCTGAAAACAATTGAGTCTGCTGCAAAGTCGCAAGATTCAAGAACTTAATTAAATTTACCTTGATATTTTGAATTTTATTAATGAGATTTTGTTTTCTGAATATCCATTTCCATTGTCTTGAGAATCCCTAATTTTAATACTCCACTTAGTGATGCCTTGCTTTCTTCCTTTCCGAATTTCCTTTAAACCTCAATCTCTGACCAAACGTTTGGTTTTGGACAATTTATTTTAACGTTACTCTATCAATGTCTGTATGGTGGTGCACCTGTAAGGAGTGTTGGAAATTTCCACAGGAAAATGTTAACTATTTGATACCATAATTCTATTTTGCCAGATTGCAATGTAACATGATACCAGCATGTGGAGAGATTCATAGACATATGTTGCATTATCATTGAGGTGTACAGAAAAGACTGTAATAATCAAATGTGCATCATTTAGCTTGGTATAGTACCCTTCAATGTGGATAACAAAAATTCATCCTAAAGATCTGGAGAGATTTATACAAAGTGAGTTACTTCGATAAAGATAATACATTAAATTAACTGATGAAATGTTAATTCATGTGAAAATGTAACATTCTTCTCTCCACAGATCATCTTCCAGTTTTATTTTATATTTCCAGATCCACACTATCTTGTTTTCATATTAAGCGACCCATAGAGTTGGAATAATAAGCTGGAGAGAACAATGTCCAGAGAGATATATATCTCTTGCGGTTTACATGCATCACATCATTTTTGTTGTAACGTTATTTAATTTGACCACATCATTCGCCTTCATTTGATTAAATAAGTTAACATTTTGTATAATAAACAGAATAGAGTTGAACAACCTTGATTCCTCAACTATATTTTTGTGTAGGTTCCTGACGCCATCAAAAAATGCCAGCAAGCTGGTATTACAGTGCGCATGGTTACAGGAGACAACATTAATACAGCTCGAGCCATTGCTATTAAATGTGGTATCATTAATCCAGGTGAGGACTTCATCTGCTTGGAGGGCAAAGATTTCAACAGGAGGATCCGGAATGAAAAAGGAGAGGTGAGTTAAACTCAATATATTAAAGTATGTATAATGATGTCTGATCGTACTCTATCATTGCAGTGGCATTCTGGTAGACCTTGTTAGTGTCATCTCCAGTTTATTATACTGCCAGTATTACCATATTTAGGATGGCCTGAAATATGACAGAAATCTGACAGGAAAACCAGCATAATATTACAGAAGCCAGTTTTAATATCTCTGTATGACACTAGTCTATTCCTTGGAGCACAGGAGGACGAGGGGTGATCTTATCGAGGTATAGAAAATCATGAGAGGAATAGATTGGGTAGATGCACAGAGTCTCTTGCCCAGAGTTGGTGCATCGATGACCAGAGGACATAGGTTTAAGGTGAAGGGGAAAAGATTTAATAGGAATCTGAGGGGTAACCTTTTCACACAAAGGGTGGTGGGTGTATGGAACGAGCTGCCAGAGGAAGTAGTTGAGGCTGGGACTATCCCAACATTTGAGAAACAGTTAGATATGTACATGGATAAGATACGTTTAGCGGGATATGGACCAAACGCTGGCAGGTGGGACTAGTGTAGCTGGGACATGTTGGCTGGTGTGGGCAAGTTGGGCCGAAGGGCCTGTTTCCACACTGTATCATATAATTCCATGACTCTATGACCCAATTCTCTAGTATGTGCAGGGTTAACACACGCTGTTGATTTAGGTCATTAGGATTCTGCGGGTAAATGATAACATGCGGAGCTATTAAACTCCTTTGCTTACAGTATGTGTTTGCCATTTATACCATTAACAATATTTCTATTGTTAATGAAATCTATTATGCAGTGTTGGGTTAAAGACAGTATATGGAATAATTACAATGCAATCATTTTGATATAATTCTAAGACATATAATGTAACAAATGTCACTGGTTATATGCTGTAGAATCATAGAATGATACAGCACATAAAGTAACCTTTGAAACTGCACCAACATTCACACAATAGTCAAGTTAGTTTCACACCTCTACTCTTTCTCATACTCGTTAAATATTTATCCTGTTCCCTTGTGAAAACTATTTTTATTCTGCCAGTCAGGTAGTGCTTTTTAAAATAAATCACTCAATCCAAATACACAAAGAATCTCACCTTTCTTTTGGTTCCCTTGATAATCAACTTAAAATTCTGCCTGCTAATTATTGGAGTTCAGCCATTGGAGAGTTTATTTTTAATTAATCTAATTGAAGAGAAACCTGTATGTTTTAAAGATACTGCAATCAAGTCCGGACTCAGTCCTCTCTCAGAGAGTGCAGTCTCGTGACCCTGCATTTCACAAGTTACAAACGGACTGTCGGTTTAACAGGGTATCATCTATTTTACTTCCATTAACTGCAACCAAATTAAACTTTTAGAGACTAATTGTGTATCTTTCATTGTACGGCAGCATATTAAGTGTACTTCCAAATATCTAATTATAAATCCCAGGATCACATGTACTTTATTGTATTAACCTGCCTTAATACCTTCAATATCTTCACTTCCCCTCTAGCTGAATTTCCTCTTTTCGTTTTCTCTTTAAGAATGTGCCATTGAGACTGTGTTGTTTCTCTACCAACATGTATCAACCCACACTTTTCCGAGATAAATATCTGCCATTTGACAAGGCTACGTTCTAGCCTATCCACGCTATCTTTCTTTATGTTTACTCCCCAGTCCTGTACTTAACAAGTGTGTATTATACTGGGCTCCTGGTTCCTGGGCCATCTGGTGAAGCAGAGTGAGGCCTCAGCAGAGGTTAAAGCTCAAACAATGCAGTCTGGTGGCCCTGCATCCCGAATACTCAGACAAGATTTGACAGGAGGCAAAGCTGGAGCAGAGCATTGTTTGACTAGCGGGACAATGTGGAGCCATCCCAGTTGGTTGGTCAGGTTAAGGAACTGGCTCAATTAGATGGAGATGGAGGTTACATTTTAACAAGTTGCACTGAGGGCCATACCTGTAAGTGTAGTAAACATAAAGGAAGATAGTGGATCGGCTAAGACATAACCTTATGACATGGCAGAAGTCAATAGTGCCTTATTTGTCATGTATGCAACTGCATAGTGAAATTCTTATGGCTATGAAACATAGACCTTGTATAGGAATCACATCCATCAACTTGAGAAGGTCCATATGCGCTCGTTGTGGTCCATCATGGGCATTCGCTGGCAGGACAAAGTACCCAACCTAGAAGTATTGGATAGACCCAGCTTCACAAGCACGGAGGCAATGATCATCAAAGCACATCTTCGATGGACTGGGCTTTGGATGGATGGATGAAACCCGCATGCCTCGACAGGTCCTCCACGGTGTGCTCTCCCCCAGGGACAAAGGAACCGTGGCTTCCCAGGAAGCGGTACAAAGATTGTGTCAAGGATCATCTCCACTATTGTGGTCTTGCGCCCAAGCGACTGGAAGCCTGCACCAGCGACAGAACACGCGGCGTGCAGCGGTGCGAACAGCAGCCAGCAGCATCGATGAGCACCACCTAGAGCGACTTACCAAAGCCAGGGAGAGGAGGAAGGCTGCTGCCCACAACCCGCTAGCGATGGCCTTCACCTACCCCCACTGCCCTCTAGTGTACGCTTCATGAATTGGACTCGTGAGCCATGTCAGAACTCACCAGAGTTGAGACTGCACAAGCCGCCATTGTCGTTACCATAAGTTCCGAGCTTATTTGCGGTTGCTGAGATCAGTCAATGAAAAACACAAGCTGCAGTTTGATCTTCCTGGTCTGTATCTCTGGCCAATTGTCTGTGAGGTGAATTTCTACTTTTCACAGTCAATACAGGGACATTTTCTTTTTAATTTATTTTCAAGTGTTTAAGCCAATTTTACTTGCTGCTCTGAAATAACCTGGCTATTATGTTTAAGATATTCTCAGTAAAGAGAAGTTTTCCATGGTACTGACCAATAAACTGTGCAGCTGGTTTTAATGTGCTGGTGTGCTATATAAATGACGGAATGTAGTCAGTACTTGTGGCAGAATGAAGCAATGACCAGCATTCATAAAATGACAGAATGTGTCAGGCAATTAGTTTAGTGTCATGAATCACACTTAATTATACATGTGTGCTGTTTTACACTGCTCTTTAAAATTTGTAAATTACGACTTTCATCTTGGTGAATCAACCATATTTAAAATTATTGTTATTATAATATAGTAATCAAATAATTAATCTATAATACCACAGCAAATCTATTGCCAATGAACAATATACTGAAATGTAAAATAAATAATCTTATCAGAAAATTGAATAATTTCCCCATTAAAACTAAAAGTACAGCTTTTTATAAGCTCTGTTCCAAAGTTATCAATGGGGAAGATGCTTGCATTTCCAGGACTGTGTTAGTGCTGGTTACACAGAAAAGCTGGAGAAACTCAGCGGGTGCAGCAGCATCTATGGAGCGAAGGAAATAGGCAACGTTGCCTATTTCCTTCGCTCCATAGATGCTGCTGCACCTGCTGAGTTTCTCCAGCTTTTCTGTGTAACCTTCGATTCTCTGCAGTTCCCTCTTTAACACTGTGTTAGTGCTGCTTTCACTAGCCACATAGAACCACTTGAGAGTATGGGAATGTTTGAGGATATTGGCATTCCGTTTCTGCGGTGAGTGGTTTGACATATATTTGGAGTTTCTCCACAACAACGCTATTGAGCATTCATTATCTGCAGATTTCTTTTGTGCAAATTTAAATTATTTTCCTGTAAGGATACCAGTTTGCTATTTTGCAGCCCATAGGATCAATACATTGACTACTGATTGTGCCATGTTTAATTTGATCTCGTGTCGACTGTGGCTTCTTCAAGTTAATTCTTGATAAAATATTGGCCTATTTTCATGATGTGTTTTCAAATATGGGACCGGCACAATGGTGCAACGTGTAAAGCTGCTGCCTCACAAGCCCAGTAACCCGGGTTCAATCAGGGCCTATGCAAGCCGTCCATGCAAGGTTCATACATTTTTGCTGTGACAAGATAGTTTTCTTTCAAGTACCATGGCTTCCTCTCACATCCCATGGCTGTGCAGGCTGATAGATGAATAGAATTGCCCCTAGAGTGTATGTGAGTGGTAGAATCTTTGTGTGAGAGTAAAATAGGTTTCACCAAAGTGGATCCTTGATGGTTGGTGCTAAATGGGCCGAAGGGTCTGTTTCTGTGTTTATGATAATAAACCTTATTACAGACTCGAGGTCCCGACAAGGGGCAACATTACATTAAAAAAAACAAATGCATTGCATATTAAATATCATAAAGTACATATAAAATCTTAGTATATTACTTATAAAAACATCATAAATTATATATTTTTTAAAACACAATACATAAGTTAAAAATCCAGATTAAAAGAATGATCAATGTCCTACAACGAGACAACAATACCAGTGTCTCCACAGCTGGGATTCGTAGCGTGTAGTGCTAACCCTTATGTTCGACAAGGCCACAATAATTACATTTTTAGAGTCATTTATCCTGCAAATGAATTTATGCATGTGATTTCTTAGGATAGCTTCTAAAGTACTGACTCCTGCAGCCACAAACATATTACTGGCACTTCACCATCTAGGTTTCCTTAGCAGTGTTCCCATGGCATTGTTATATGCCACCTTTAGTCTCTGCAAACTTGTTTTTCCATAGTTCGACCACAGGTGCGCAGTGTAGAGTGGTGTGCAGTATGCTCTAAATAGCGACATCTTCACCACATCTGCACACGCACCAAATTTACGCAAGAGAATATTCGCCTTATAATTCCATGATATGTTTGTTGGGACTGGCCTGCCATTTGGCTTCACTACAAGCTCAGACTCAAGAGATCTGTGTTCAGATTCATTCCAGGTCTAAAGAGGAAAGTTTCTCCTGTCTTTCAATTGTTAAAGCCTGAAATATTATACACTTGCTCCTGGAAAACCATGTTTTTATTCCGGATGGATATCGAAGGATAGCTGGTTCTGTTACGCAGATTCACAAATTCAATAATTCAGAATTTGTTAACAATACAGAAATATTTATTTGACCCTTGAGAGTAATGCAATGAATGTATCGGAAGGAACTGCAGATGCTGGTTTAAACCGAAGATAGACAACAAATACGTGGAGTAACTCAGCGGGTCAGACAACATCTGTGGAGAAAAGGAATAGGTGATGTTTCGGTTCGAGATCCCTCCGACTTGAAATGCAATTAATGCAATTTGTTACAGTTGCATGAATGTAAAAGCATTGAGCTCATAACACATGTCTAAATTTTATTTTAAATGAATAACTTCAGCACCCATTTAATTATTTATTTTACTTTAAGGTTGAGCAAGAACGTATTGACAAAATCTGGCCAAAGCTCCGTGTACTTGCTCGTTCATCTCCTACCGACAAGCATACTTTAGTGAAAGGTATGTAGATTTCTCAGCCTCTCTCGGTCCTGAATTTCTTCCACAATGTATTGAGTTTTATAACCATTCTATATACCGTGAACCTGTGAATAAGAAAAAATGTACTCGTCAATGGCCAGAATGATTCCTCTGGTGATTTATTCTAAACAACCTTTGGCAATCATTTCCATCCAATACATTAGACCGTGAACAAGTGTTTTTATTTGAACATAATCCAAGTCCACCAAATTATATCTGAAGAAGGGTTTCGGCCTGAAACGTTGCCTATTTCCTTCGCTCCATAGATGTTGCTGCACCCGCTGAGTTTCTCCAGCTTTTTTGTGTACCACCAAATTATACCATTGTGTTTGGCCATTATAAGGCTAAATCCCACCATAGCAGCTGGGGAATTTCAATAGCAGCGGTTACATCAATCTGGAACGAGGAGATAAACAGTATCAGTAAAATTGCAGGATTATATTTAAACCCGTTTATTGATGGCATTCACGGAAATAAATCCTTGCCATTTCCATGACACCAGATGGGTTGTGAAGATGGGGCGAGTAGAGCATTATGCTTGGGGGAGCTTAGTATTTGACAATAAGCATTGATCTTTCTTGACACAGTACAGTTGTTTAGATATTTAGTTAAAAAAAATATTGTTCAAGATTCTCAATGTGTTGAAGAATGCTAACTTGGTGGATGTAATGAGGTGACACGGACACATATAAAGATACAACACATGTTTATTACATCTACTTACAGCAAGGATATGCAGACATTACATTTCCTAGCAGTTACTCATACTAACTAGCGTAGGCAAGCTCTTGATAATATAAAGCACATACTAGGCAGAGTCACTACTAACAAGCACTATAATTGGCTAGTATGAAATAGCCAATCTACATCTTTCCTTGTAGAAACAAAAGAAGCATCGGTGGATAAGCAATATAGGTGGAATGTTAATAACACATTTGGGAAAGTTTGTAAAATTACACAAAATCACCGTATCTAATGGGTGGCCTGTAAACCCGTCTGGCCCATGTGCAGTATGAATCCACCTCACCTCCTTTCTCCAGAGAAAATACCGGGGAGGGAATTGGGGAAACGACCGGGGACCCAACAGGCAGGGAGGGTGATGAGATAGGCCAGCAGGTTGCCAAACGCCACGCGGAGACTGCCGTGGAAACGCTAGTTGGCAGTGGGGTTGCGGGACCGACCGTGGGAGGGTATACTAAACACGAGACATCTGGATGCGCAGTCGCAGGGCGCGGTTCCTTCACCGGAAGGATATGATGACGGTTGAGTCTGTAGATGGCTCCGTCGGCTTCAACCAAATAAAAGCGCAGTTCTTTAGCAGGGCCGTAGATGTGACCCAGACGTGCATGGCCCTTGTTGGTCTGCAGACGGACCACTAGTCCACGTGCGAGAGGTTGAAGTCGCTTGCTGGATTTGTCAAAGAAGCGCTTCTGTGTGTCTCGTTTGAATTGTAGTTGTTTCTGGACAGCAGGCGGGGAACGAACCTGCGGCTGCAAAAGCTGCTGGGACACAAGCAGGGGAGCACGGGTTTGGCGAGACATCAATCGTTGGGCTGGGGAACCCAGTATGAGATCCCGTGCAATGTTCTTTAGGTTGAGCAGGTCCAGGTATACGACCGATTTTGCAAGGTAGGACCGCTCCATTAGTTGTTTTGCGTTTCGGACAGCGCATTCGGCGAGTCCGTTGGATTGCGGGAACTCAGGGCTGCTGGTAATATGTCGAAAGTCCCATCGTTTTTACAAAGCTTTTGAAAGCTTGGCTGGTGATCAATTTCTATAGTCACAGACATTCCAAAGATCAAATCCTTGAATTTCATGCAGGTGAAAACCACTGCGAGCAATTCGTTTTCGATCTGAGCATAACGTTGTTCAGTGTCAGTGTTCTGGTCTCCAATTGGAGGCATGGGTTCGAATCCCACTTCTGACACCATGTAATGAGTTGAGTCGAACACATATCAAGATACAACACATACTTATTAAATCTACTTCCAGCAAGGATCTGCAGGACATTACATTTCCTAGCAGCTACTCATACTAGCTAGCGTAGGCAAGCTCTTGATAATATTAAGCAGATACTAGGCGGAGTCATTACCAACAAGCACTATAATTGGCTAGTATAAAATAGCCAATCTATAGTGGAGTTTTGGTAGTTGCTCAAGAAGATGTCACACTGTCACTTTCTCAATGAGGAATAGGTGATGAATATTGGCCCTCAAATCAAGTATTTAATGTCACGGGTATGGTGAGGTACAGGTACAAAGACATTCTTGCTTGCAGCAACATCACAGGTATATAGGCTCAGATACTACATAAAGACATTGATTATCCGTAACTTACATATAAATTATCCAATACAGTGAAAAAAACGACGTGCAAAAAAACCCCAAGACATTAGTGCAAAGACACAGTGGAAAAACACGGTAGTGTAAGAGGTGATTGCCAAGATGGGGTTTTAAAGCAAGTTTTTTTGTAGCGCTATGTCTCAGTGTGACGTGCTGTCACCTTGAAAAAGTCAAACGTCATTATTTCATTTTCCAGCCAAATGACGCATATGTTTATTAATTGTTCTGCCATCTTTTTGGCTACAAAAAAGTACTGGGATTAAGGTAGTGCAGCTCAGTTCAAGAGCCTGATGGTTGCAGGAATTAGCTGTTCCTCAGTATGGGAGTGTGGGACATAAGGCCACTGTACCTCCTGCCTAGTGGCAGCAGTGGGAAGTGGGCATGGGCCAGATGGCAAGAATGCTTGAATCCGCCTTCCTGAGGCAGCACCTCCTGTAGATGCTTACGATGGTGACAGGGCTGTGCCAGACTGAGCTGAGTCCACCAGTCTCTGCAGCCTTGTTGAATTTTAGTTTAGTTTATTATCATGTGTGCCGAGGTACAGTGAAAAACAGTCAGCAGAAAGACAATGCATGATTACATTTTACAGTGTATAGATACTTGATAAGGGAATAACATTTACCGCCAGCAAAGTCCGGTCAAGTATAGTCTGAGGGACAGCAAAGAGGTAGATAGTAGTTCAGCACTGCTCTCTGGTTGTGGTAGGATGATTCAGTTGCCTGATAACAGCTGGGAAGAAACTGTCCCTAAATCTGGTGGTGAGATTTCTTGCTGGAGAAGCCCACATCTTTCAAAATGATATTTTGTTCGTAAACAGCTAATATTCAGATAATTATTTAAAGCAGACAATTTTAATCATCCTTATTGTTTAAAACTATTGCAATATGTCACAGAAATTCAATATACACTAAACATAATTTGTACATTATTGGTTTGGTCTTGTGATGAATTGCATTGGAAATATTTGTCCATAAAATTTCCAGCATTTTTCAAAGTGTTTCTTTCATCTGGTTCTCTGTATATATCTAGAGGAACTACGAAAACTGCACAAACAAATTATTTAACTTCTTTTATCTAAAACATGCATTTACAAGGAAATTGTTGAGCAACTTCGAATGCCTATTCATAAATGCAATATTAAACATATACTTGGCTTATCTTTTCATTTTTCTTAAATTGTCCAAACCCTTTGCTTTCAATACCATTCTTTTATTTTCTTTTTCTTTTAGACTTCTTGTCATTCAGACTAAGAGCTAAGTTTAAACACATACATGCATATCTAGTGAATCTCAGAGGCCAACTTGGAATTGTGCAGATGACCGCATCTTGAATATCACTTAAAATTTGTACTTACTCCTTTACTGTCTGTAGATGTTCCAATGAGTTTCTCAGAAGTTTAGACAGAAAATAATAGATGATGTGCCCATGAAGAAGACAATGGAAGGGGTGACTAATAGCTCAGATAGATCTGTAGGCTTAACTAAGAATGGTGTTGGGGGGAGGCAAGAAGATTGACCCATCAAAGAGGAGTTCCAGAGCACAATGGCCAGAATGAGAAGAGAAGGTTGCCCTGGATTGAAGTGTGGGCAGCTGGTGGCACTGATATACAGGATCTATATTAGAAGGATTCACAATTCAGGACCGGGGTCCAATGGAAATGGTAATGGAGGAGGGAAGATTCAACAGGCCAGGTTGAAACATTTAAAATTCATGGAATGGTGGGGAAGGTGAATGGGGACACTATGGAACAATATAAAACAATGATGTTGGGGTTAGACGCAAAATGCTGGAGTAACTCAGTTTGACAGGCAGCATCTCTGGAGAGAAGGAATGGGTGATGTTTCGGGTCGAGACCCTTCTTCAGACTTCCTACACAATGAAGGTGGGATGATGATTGTTCCCTGATGTGTTCAGAGTGAGGGCCCTTAACATTGATGCCATGTTAAACAAGGCTTTCCTCACTCTTCTAAACTCCAGTGGGATATTTTGTTCATTTTGGTGTCACCATAAAGACCTCCAGTTAAGAATCTGAAAACATTTTGGCCAGAATTACCTCCAGGTGGTAGATAAAGGTCCACATTGCAGCCAATCATTTTTAGAAAGTTGGGCCATTGCATTAACCTCTTTGTTTGTGTCAGGTTTCTGGTCACTTGTCACCGTTTTGCTTTTCCCTGATTGTTCTATCTTTCACCCTAGTGCTGTTCTCACATGTAAGTTGTATCTGGGTAAGAGGATTTTTTTTAAATGTCTATCAATAGAACTGTCCCTGTCCATGGCAGGTTTGATGTGGTTAAGTCTGCCACTGCACATGATAAAGTATTAAGACCATAGGAACAGAAATCGTCCATTCAGCCCACCTAGTCCACTCTACCATTCAATCCTGGCTGATCTATCTTTCCATCCCAACCCCATTCTTCTGCTTTCTCCCCGTAAACATCGACGCCCTTACTAATCAAGAGCCTATCAATCTTCGCTTTAAAAATACCCAATGCAGTGGCCTCCACAGCCATCTGTGGCAAAGAATTCCACAGATTCACCACTCTCTGGCTAATGAAATTCCTCTTCATCTCCATTTTGAATGTGCATCCTTTTATTCTGAGGCTGGGTCCTCCGTTCTAGAAAGTGCAATTACTGGAAACATACTCTCCACATACTTCTCCACGGCAGACATAATTGCCGGAGAAACTCAACGGGTGCGGCAGCATCTATGAAGCGAAGGAAATAGGGAACGTTTCGGGCCGAAACCCTTCCACACACCCACTCTATCTGGGCCTTCCATTATCTGGCAGGTTTCAATCAGATCCCCCCTTATCCTAAACTGTAGCAAGTACAGGCCCAGAGCCTTTAATCATCCCTGGGATCTTCTCGTAAACCTCCTCTCAACCCACTCCAAAGCCAACTCATCATTCCTCAGATAAATATTCAAACTGTGACCTCACCAATGCTGGATAACATCCCTGCTTTTATATTCTAGTCCTGTCTAATGGAAACATTGCATTTGCCTTCCTTACCACTGACTCAACCTTCAAATTAACCTTTTGGGAATCCTGTACCAGCATTCCCCAGTCCCTTTGAATCTCTAATTCCTGAATCCTCGCCAGATTTAGTAAGTTATCTACGGCTTTATTCCTTCTACCAAAGTGCATGACTACACACATTGCTTTGCTGTATTCCATTTGCCACTTCTGTGCCCACTCACCCAACCAGTCCAAGTCCGTCTGCCCGCTTGGTTCCTCGACACCACCGCCCCCTCTACCTATCATCATATCATCCACAAACCTGACCACAAAGCCATTAATTCCCTCATCCAGGTCATTAACATTTAATGTGAATAGTAGCGGACCCAACACCGACCCTTGTGGAACACCACTAGCCACTGGTAGTCAACCAGTAAATGCTCCCTTTATTATCACTCTTTGCCTTCTGCCAGTCAGCTAATGTAGTACCATGCTAGTACCTTGATTTTAATACCATGGGTTTCTGTTTGTTTAGCAGCCTCACACGTGGCACCTTCTCAAAGGCTTTCTGAAAATCCAAGTAAACAACATACTGATTCTCCTTTGTCTATCCTGCTTGTTACCTCCTCAAACAACCCCGACAGATTTGTCAGACAAGATCTCCTTTTAACAAAGCCATGCTGACGTCGACCTATTTTAGCATGCATTTACAAGTACCCCAAAACCTCATCCTTAATAATGGAATCTAAAATTCTACCCACCACAGAAGTTAGACAAACTGGCCTATAATTTCCTTTAGATAGACGCAAAAAGCTGGAGTAACTGAGTGGGACAGGCAGCATCTCTGGAAATAAGGAATGGGTGATGCTTCGGGTCGAGACCCTCCTTCAGGTGAAGAAGGATCTCAACCCGAAACTTCTCCAGGGATGCTGCCTCTCTCACTGAGTTACTCCAGCACTTTCATCTACCTTCGATTTCCCAGCATCTGCAGTTCCTTCTTAAAAAATCTTTTGGTTTTGTCATTTATATTATTGGCTAACCTTCCTTCCTATTTTAAGTTCTCCCCCCTTATTGCGTTTTTTAGTTGCCTTCTGTTGGTTTTTAAAATCTTCTCAAAACCTAATATAGAGGTATATTACGGGTAAAAGGGTGGTGAAGGAGGTTCGCTTAAAGATTAGCATAACAACCTGTATATAGAGACACGGAGGATGGGAGCGATTTTTGATGTTTCCATGCAGTTTTTATTGTGGAGAAGTTAATAAAGTTGAGGAATTGAATCCAATGAATTGTGATGTCTCGAACCATAAACAAATGAACAAAGGTGAGGCATTGATGGCATGAAAGGACATTACGGTGGATAAATCCACAGAGTCTGATCACGTGCATCCTTGGTACTCGTGTGAAGCTAAGGAGGATATTGTAGAGTCCCTTGCAGAGATGTTTGCATCATTTTTAAGCCAAAGGTGAACTTCTGGAAGACTGGAGGGTAACTAATGTTGCACCTTTAAGGCCGGATGGGGGAACTAAAGGCGGTGAGGCAAGGAGCAGTAGTGGATAATTACTAGAAGAGATTTTCAGGGACAAGATATTCCAGCATGAATGTGTTAGGAATGGATGAGAAAGTGGGATAACATAGAACCAGTGTAAACAGGTGATCGATGGTTGGCATGAACACAGTGGGCCAAAGATACAGCCTGTTTCCATGCTGAATCGCTCAGCTCAATTAAACTATAGCTAATAATGAATGGTAGGCACACAAAAATGCTGGAGAAACTCAGCGGGTGCAGCAGCATCTATGGAGCGAAGGAAATAGGCAACGTTTCGGCACGAAACGTTGCCTATTTCCTTCGCTCCATAGATGCTGCTGCACCCGCTGAGTTTCTCCAGCATTTTTGTGTACCTTCGATTTTCCAGCATCTGCAGTTTCTTCTTAAAAACAATGAATGGTAGGCACCTGGGGAGTGTTGTAAAATAGAAATACATGGTCCCCTGAAAGTGGTGTCGCAACTAGATAGCGTGGTTAAGAAGGCTTTTCCCTCATTTAGCTTCATAGGCACAAAATGCAGGAGTAACTCAGCTGGACAGGCAGCATCTCTGGAGAGAAAGAATGGGTGACGTTTCGGGTCGAGACCCTTCTTCACACTGATTAGTCAGGGATTCAGGATAGAAATTGAGACGTTATTTTACAGTTTTACAAAATGCTGGTGAGGCGTCACTTGGAGTATTGTGTTTAGTTTTAGTCACTCTGATATTGGAAAATTGCTACTTTCCGGGATAGAGTGCAGAGAAGACTGACATGGAACCAATGCAGTCAATGCGACTTAAATGGTCATCTTAGTTTGCGTGGATGAATTGGGCGGAAGGTCCTCTTTCCATGATGCGTTAGTCTCTGACTCTTGTCAACTGTCAAAACCTATCATTAATTTAACATATACCTATGTTCCCTCTCAACCTCCTTCCTCCTTTCTAGTGAAAGGAGGAGGTTGAGACCTAGCCTCTGCATTTTCCGTGTCATAACTGAAATGCTCCATACCATATAATATCCTGGTGGATTTCATCCCTACTCCCTCCGGCACTATCACATCTTTCCCACAGTGCGTTGAGCAGAGCCACACGCACTACTCCAGCTGAGTTCTGACCAGTGTTTTATAAAGTTGATCAGCGTGTGACAGAGGACGGATTAGTGGGCAGGTGAACTGTGGGAATGCTGGAAGAACTTGGACCAAGTTCTCCCCCTGTGCCTTGAGCAAATATGAGTTCCTGGTGCAGAGTTTACCTGACTGCTGCTGCTGAATTCTTTGTAGCCTTTGTAAATCGACTGCTCAAGGCTGCACTAGGGATTCCTGTGAAGAGATGAGAACATCTCAGAAGAATCCATTGTTCCATCAACCATTTTATAATAACGTTGAAAAGATTTTTGAAGCTTGCCAAACTGAGGAAATTAAAGCACTTCTGCACTAGCAGAAGATTCTTCAATTGTCCCAATGGTGTTCATGAGTATCTGATGGCTGAGACTGAAAGGAACCAATTGAAGGTTTGGGCAGGAATGAACATCTATGCAGCAGAACTCTTCACTTGATGATAAAGTATGAGTTGGAAAAAGTCTTGTAATATCATACGATGCTAAAACTGAGATGATAGATCGTAACCTAATCCCAGCCAGTGACCACTTGCTGCTGCAAATGTATATACTTCAGCCCTGTCTAGAGTCCTCAATGCCTATCACCTGTCACTTACAAACCTAACCAATATTGCAGATACTGTAACTGTAGACTTTCCAACTGCAGTTCCAATTTACTTCAAGATGGCAATAAAAAATCAATTTAACTAAAGTCTGCGAAGGGATATGGCACTTCACGTTAAAATACATTATTTAGTTATTCTTGTTCGCATTTCATTTGTAGTTCTGTCACATGCATGGTTAAGCCAGAGGTGACTAATCCTTTAAATAGACACAGGCAGCATCTCTGGAGACACTAGATAGGTGTCGTTTCGGGCCGGGACCCACATAGTATCAGTGTGCGGGGATCACTGGTCAGCACGGACTCTGTGGGTCTAAGGGCCTGTTTCCGCGCTGTAAAACTAAAACTAAAGCGTGAAAATTGTGTTGCATGCTGTTTGACGTCACAACCTGCTTACTCTGCATTCTTCTGGAATTCAATCAGTGA
Source organism: Leucoraja erinaceus (assembly GCF_028641065.1). Taxonomy (NCBI): domain Eukaryota; kingdom Metazoa; phylum Chordata; class Chondrichthyes; order Rajiformes; family Rajidae; genus Leucoraja; species Leucoraja erinaceus. The sequence goes on along the minus strand of NC_073392.1, from coordinate 42,363,745 downwards.
ACACATTTGAGTGCCCTCACCATGACAGAGTTTGGAGCACACATATCACAATTATGCATGCGTGCTGTGACTGCCGTTCTGGACTGGTGAGCTCCCAAGGCACTGAAGAGCATTGGATAATGTCCAATTTAGCTTATTAACTATCTAGGAATCTGCTCTGAACATTACATTGATTTCAGCAATTGGTCACCCTGCAGCATATTATAATGCTTATACAGAAACAGACTGATGATCACATTAATAATATGCATAACCAGCAAGACTACAATGACTTTATCGAGGCTCATATTATTAGCTCATCAATTGCATAACATTGTTGGTGATGATTAAGCAGGACATTATTTTAGCCAAAGGATACATTTTATTTTTAATTGCTTTTACCCCTCTCCTGATTCATCATTATTTTGATTTAAACATTAGCCTGGCTTATTAAAAACAAACTGTGTAATTGCTTGAAGATGATGGGACAGTGGCCTGACTAATAAAAGCTGACATTATTGTCTATGAAATTGTCACCTTGGGCACCAGTGGTGCCGTTAGTAATTGGAGTTGGGCAAGTGAAGGGAGTTTTCCTGTGAAGGGTGTGAGAGGGAATTTCAGTGTCTACTCAGATTTATTCCTTCTAACGAGCTCCTCCGAACTGCCTTCTGTTTGTTTGTTACAGGTATAATTGACAGTTTGTGTGGAGAGCGGAGACAGGTGGTAGCAGTGACTGGTGATGGAACCAATGATGGACCGGCACTGAAAAAAGCAGATGTTGGTTTTGCTATGGTAGGTGATGAAATGTTCACATTATATCGACTGTGCTCAATTAGCAGTGTATTGGTAAGATGCGAGACGATGTTTACATAGGTGTATGGTAGCAGTAAAATCATCAATATTTATCATCTTTCAACACAAATATCTTGTAATAAATTGTCACATTCAAGACATTCATAATTCAATTGACAATAGACAATTGGTGCAGGAGTAGGCCATTCGGCCCTTCGAGCCAGTACCGCCATTTAATGTGATTATGGCTGATCATCCCCAATCAGTACCCCATTCCTGCCTTCTCCCCATATCCCCTGACTCCACCATCTTTAAGAGCCCTATCTCGCTCTCTCTTGAAAGTATCCAGAGAACCGGCCTCCACCGCCCTCTGAGGCAGAGAATTCCATAGACTCACCACTCTCTGTGTGAAAAATTCTAAGGAGGACTGATAAAACGGAGATTGTTTCGTCAGGCTGAAGAATTAAGAATTATGAAACATTGCTTCAGGATTGTTTTCAAACTAAAACAAGGAAGAATGTCTCAACATCTTTGCCCAGGAGGACTGCAGATACTTATTGTTCATGGAGGAGATTCTTAGATTTTTGGACATAGATAAAATCAAGGGGTATGAATGTCCAATTGGCAATACAGTTCTGTATTGTTAAAAAATTGTATAACATAATAAAAATATGAAAACATGAATGTCCAATTGGAAAATAGTCATGAGCATGGGATCAGCCATTATTTTATTAATTCATGGAATAGGTTTGAGCGATCCTTGGCCCATATCCCCTGACTCCACTATTTTTAAGATCCCTATCTAGCTCTCTCTTGAAAGCATCCAGAGGACCTGCCTCCACCTGAGGCAGAGAATTCCACAGACTCACCACTCACTGTGAGAAAAAGTGTTTCCTTGTCTCTGTTTTAAATGGCTTACTCCTTATTCTTAAACTGTGACCACTGGTTCTGGACTCCCCCAACATCAGTAACATGTTGCCTGCCTCTAGCGTGTCCAAACCCTTAACAATCTTATATGTTTCATAGAAACATAGAAATTAGGTGCGGGAGTAGGCCATTCGGCCCTTCGAGCCTGCACCGCCATTCAATATGATCATGGCTGATCATCCAACTCAGTATCCCGTACCTGCCTTCTCTCCATACCCCCTGATCCCCTTAGCCAGAAGGGCCACATCTAACTCCCTCTTAAATATAGCCAATGAACTGGCCTCAACTACCCTCTGTGGCAGAGAGTTCCAGAGATTCACCACTCTCTGTGTGAAAAAAGTTCTCCTCATCTCAGTTTTAAAGGATTTCCCCCTTATCCTTAAGCTGTGACCCCTTGTCCTGGACTTCCCCAACATCGGGAACAATCAATGAGATACCCTACGTTTCAATGAGATACCCTCTTATCTTTCTAAACTCCAGAGTGTACAAGCCCGGCTGCTCCATTCTCTCAGCATATGGCAGTCCCGCCATCCCGGGAATTAACCTTGTAAACCTACGCTGCACTCTCTCAATAGCAAGAATGCCCATCCTCCAATTAGGGGAATGTAGTAATATACTCCAAGATATATTGGATACGCATATTCCGCCTGCTTATCCCATTTGATCCAGAATTGAATGAGATAAAATTGTTTAAATAACCCGGCATAGACTCCCAAAATTGGTTTTAAAGCATATTGCGTTGTTAAGATTGCACTGTAAAATGAAAGTGGATGAACGAACCAGATGTTGGAAACCTGAAATAATAATTATGGTGAAGCAGCATCTAGAGGGAAAGAACAGCGTTTATGTCATCAACCTTTAAGATGTAACTCTTCTCTCGTCACAGATTCTAGACAATTTGCTCCATATTTGTGTATGCAGATACAATATGTCTCGCCTTTAAATAACAGAATCATTTTTCATCGCAGATATTTTGTGAATCCCTACCTTAGTTAGCATTTTTTCCATTTCAGAAGATGAAAAATTACAGAACCTTGAAACTGGTTCAAGAAAACCTTTTGGAATAGCATATTCCATGCTCCCGATGTTGGGGAAGTCCAGGATAAGGGGTCACAGCTTAAGGATAAGGGGGAAATCCTTTAAAACCGAGATGAGAAGAACTTTTTTCACACAGAGAGTGGTGAATCTCTGGAATTCTCTGCCACAGAGGGTAGTCGAGGCCAGTTCATTGGCTATATTTAAGAGGGAGTTAGATGTGGCCCTTGTGGCTAAGGGGATCAGAGGGTATGGAGAGAAGGCAGGTACGGGATACTGAGTTGGATGATCAGCCATGATCATATTGAATGGTGGTGCAGGCTCGAAGGGCCGAATGGCCTACTCCTGCACCTATTGTCTATGTTTCTATGTTTCTATGTTTCTATAGCACTAACGTTAACTGAGTTGTGATGCTCGTTGAGAACCTGGAAAGGGAATGGTGCATCTACAAGATGAATAATATTAAGAGTTTTTTTGTTTAGTAATCGCTCTGATAAATATTTAAGAATTCAAGAATGGATAGGCCTTTGTATAAAAGCCTGACAATTGAGGAATTGTCACCCACGGAACTCTTCCACAGCAAGAATTGTAGATTTAATTTTGTGGAATCAATAATTCTACACATCAAGTTTATAATTGCTGCAGTGTAAATTGGCCTAATCTTCTACAATCCGAGAAACATTGAAACTAGGTGCAGGAATAGGCCACTCGACCCTTCGAGCCAGCACCGCCATTCAATATAATCATGGCTGATCACCCAAAATCAGTACGCTGTTCCCACTTTTTCCCCATATCCCTTGATTCCGTTAGCCCTAAGAGCTAAATCTAACTCTCTAACTCTCTCTTGAGAAATGACCTGACCATTTCAGATTGATATGCACTGAATTATGAATTATTTAACAAAATGAATGATGTGCAGTCCAGATACCAAACCTACTTGTCAATTAGAAAGCTCCTAACCCTGTCTCTATACACATAAACCTGTCAGTCATTTCCACTTTTTCTCATTCAAAGGTTAAGAATGGTGTACACTAGCCAGGTTATTGTCATTTTCTAGACTCATTGTATATGTATTTCTATACAATTAAGTAATATCTAGGCATGTTCAGAATGGAAGATGTGACGTGAAAAGTATGCAATGGTCCTCCTGTGATAGACATTCCCCCTGTTTAGATTGCATTTACAGAATAAGTTTTATAAATATATTGGATGTATGAATTTTTTTTTTAATTACAACATATCTCCTTTGGAATATAGGAGTCCTCATCCATTCTATGATAGATAGGATCAGTTCGGGTGAAGCAAATTATCCGTTGGGTCAGGGAAGGGAAAACAAGCAATGACTTGTCTCGAAGACAGACACAAAAATCTGGAATAACTCAGCAGGCCAGGCAGCATCTCTGGAGAAAAGGAATAGGTGATATTTCGGGTCGAGACCCTTCTTCAGCCTGAAGAAGGCCTTGACCCGAAACGCCACCTATTCCTTTTCTCCAGAGATGCTGTTTGACACGTTGAGTTACTCCAGCTTTTTTGTACCTAATTTCAGTTTAAACCAGCATCTGCAGTTCATTCCAACACAAATGGGTTGTCTCGGTTGATTTGCTTGAGTGTCACCTGTGATGGGGATGGAGGTCCTTTCTGACATCCCCAATCCAATTTGGTGAAGCGTCTTGCACCAAAACTAGTTATTGGGTGAAGGTCTAATGGCCATTGATGTTTCATTTGTAGCCCAGTGACATAGGCTTATAATTGAAACATATAAGATTGTTAAGGGCTTGGACACGCTAGACGCAGGAAACATGTTCCCGATGTTGGGAGAGTCCAGAACCAGGGGCCACTGTTTAAGAATAAGGAGTAAGCCATTTAGAACGGAGACGAGGAAACACTTTTTCTCACAGAGAGGGGTGAGTCTGTGGAATTCTCTGCCTCAGAGGGCGGTGGAGGCAGGTTCTCTGGATGCTTTCAAGCGAGAGCTAGATAGGGTTCTTAAAAATAGTGGAGTCAGGGGATATGGGGAGAAGGCAGGAACGGAGTACTGATTGGGGATGATCAGCCATGATCCCATTGAATGGCGGTGCTGGCTCGAAGGGCCGAATGGCCTACTCCTGCACCTATTGTCTATTGTCTATTGTATATAACATCTCATATTTAAGAAACAATGTGGATTAAACCACTGTTTTCTGTTAATAGAGGCTTCATTTTTTAATGTTACTTCAATGATTAACCAACCCTATGTTTTGCATATCTTCAACATGTTGGATCAATAGTTACATTTCATTCATTTGTGTACTCAGGAGCCACTGATGCACATCATTTCTCATTTGAAAGACATAAATATTTGCCCTGACCACGTTGAGCATTCGTCAGAATTCCGAGCAGACTCTACCACAGAGCTTTGGAAATCCTGCCATCATCTTGAACATTTTAGAAGAAAATAAATCAGAAAATTGGGGTCATGAATAGCTGTTGTTTGCTGCTTTGGCTGTTCTCCGTGTGTCAAAGTATTATTGCATCTTACTCAAGTCATGGCTGATACCTTACTGAGAGCAGACAAAATGTACTGCCAGTCAGCATGAGGTGACAAAGGTGATGCCACTTTGATGCTCGGATTTCCAACTCAAATCCTCACAGTGTTCAGCAACAAAAAACCTCACTACTTGTCATGTGATAGGAATAGAATATAGGCCATTTGGCCCATCTAGTCTACTCCGCCATTCAATCATGGCTGATCTATCTCTCCCTCCTTACCCCATTCTCCTGCCTTCTCCCCATAACATCTGACACCCGTACTAATCAAGAATCTATCGATCTTTGCCTCAAAAATATCCACTGACTTGGCCTCCGCAGCCTTCTATGGAAAAGAATTCCAAAGATTCACCACCCTCTGACTAAAGAAATTTCTGCTCATCTCCTTCTTAAAAGAACGTCCTTTAATTCTGAGGCTACGACCTCTAGTCCTAGACTCTCCCACTAGTGGAAACAACCTCTCCATATCCAAGCCTTTCACTATTCTGTACATTTCAATGAGGTTCCTCCTCATTCTTCTAAACTCCAGCGAGTACCGGCCTAGCGCCGACAAACGCTCATCGTAGGTTAACCTACTAAATCCTGGAATCATTCATCTAAACCTCCTGTGGAGCCTCTCCAGAGCCAGTACATCCTTCCTCGGATATGGTGCCCAAAGTTGCTCACACTATTTGTCCAGTGATGGTTGCTTTCTTCAAGGTTGTCGATGTATTCCGGTACATTTGGTGCATGGCATCATTCTCACAACAGCCCAAAGGGCCTGGAGTCCGACAGTTCCTGACAGTTTTGCTGACTCCTCAAAAACCAGCTGCTCTCAGACATGGTCACATTTCTGTGCTGAATGAGCACAGTTCATGAGATGACTGAAGATCAGAGAAAGGGCTCTCAGCAGGAGCCCATATCCACCCAGTGAGTAGGAAGCAATTACTTCACCTGATGCAGATGTCAGTGAGACAGTAAATGGCTGTTCAATGAAATACACCACTGCTGGCAACCTTTGTGTCATGAATTACATCGGTTCAAAGCCCCAGCACCCAGGCTTGCCATAGTGGAAACTATACCTTGAAGAAAGGAACACAGCCACTGCCAAGGCCACTATGAGCATTAGCTCATGAGGGAACGATCACTTACATTGCACTTTGATCAACTTTACATTCCAACTTTGAAATTAATTGATGGCCCATGGTTATTTTGTGGTATTCATCTCAATATGGTAGGAGAATGCTTGCTGAGGTAAAGTTTGGAAAATGAGGGCAAAGCTTCTGTATTTGTGCCTCTGCAATATGAGCTTGAGTTTACTCACAAAACAAGGAAGGCCAGCTGGGGAATGCTAGTGTAACAAAGACGTGAATGTGGGTTTCACATTAGGTATCTCGCCTGGGGTGAAAGTGGACATTATTGCCAAGGTGGAAGTCTAAGTTCTCGGCTGGTGGACAGAATAGAGGGTAGGAATCTCAGCAATTGGTCGTCATTAAGAGACTCATTCAGCTTTAGACAGAAGCTGCCAGTTGTTTCCCTTCTGTGATTGTCAATTCAGGCAAATTAATGGTTGTAATTATATTGGACCCATTGCACAGCAGGGAAAGGGTTGAAACTATTGGGCTTTCTGCATTTAATCTTTTAAATAGAACAAAAAACAGATCAAGGACAGACTCTTCAGCTCACAATGCCTGGTTGAACTAATATTCTATTCCTGCCTGCGACCCATATCCTTCCACTTCCTGCTTATCAACATACTTATCCAAAAGCCACTTAAATTTAATCAAGGTGTAAATGAAGAAAGATTTTTTTTCCCTTTATTGCATTATGGAGCAAGACAATTATCAAATAGTTTCCCTGATATAGATTATTTTCCCCATAGAACCCTTCTTGAAGGAAATTTCTTCATTTAACTTACTTAACTTTTCTTCCGCTCTTTCTTCGACGGCCAGAACGGAATTCCGCTCCATGAGCAAAAACATTCTTTAAAATATTCATTATACTGGAAGAAAAGTTAAGTAAAATACTAGTTACTGTTAAGGGGCTGTCCCACTTGGGAGACCTAATTGGTGAGTTTAGAAGAGTTTGAAAAAATGACATGTTGAAGACCTCCTTCGACTATGTAGAAGACCAGCTACGACTAGCTACGACTAGCTACGGAAAACTTTGACACCGAATAGTGGAGAGGGAAGACAACCTCCTTCGATCTCTCTTCGACTATGATGGAGACTGCCTATGACTACCTTCAACTACCCATGATTACCTACGACTAACATGCCAACCTACTATGACTAAACCTACGAGTAAAAAAAAGTATCGATTTTTTCCATGGCAACCTTTTTTTACTCGCGGGCATTTTTTAACAAAATGCCGCGACCTAGCTGAGGCCTCGAGTACGCGGAGACCACTCTCGAGCATGAAAGAGAGTTACGAAGACCTCATGTTGACCATGAATATGAGGGCAAACTCGCCAGAACTTGCGGTTTAGGTCGCCCAAGTGGGACAGGCCCTTTAGCTTGAGAAGAAATATTGAAAGGAGTAAAAATAATCTTCAGAACATATGTAGCTGAAGTTTGATCCATTATGTACAAAGGCATATGGTTTTAATCCAATAGAGAATTTCCAGAGAGAGTTTGTGCACTTCATGAATAATTTTATGCTTTACTAATTCCCTGAAGAAATCCAAAGCAAAACATTTCTTAAATTATATATGTACATACCACCAGAAACTTTTAAAAAATGGACATAATAACTGAGAACAGGAGGAAGTCATAAAGTCTAGAACCTTTCTTACATTCCAGCTAGATCGTGTTTATCTGGCCATGACCTCAGCTCCTCTTTCTTGCCCATAAACTTTGACTTCCTAATGGTCCACATTTCTGTTTGTCTTAGTTCTGAATATATTCAGTGCTTAAGCTTCACAGTTTCATGGCTTTCTCAAAGAAGAAATTCCTCCTTGTCATAAGGCCATCAGTGATACGAGCAGAATTAGGCCATTCAGCCCATCAAATCTACTCCGCCATTCAATCATGGCTGATCTATCTCTCCCTCCTAACCCCATTCTCCTGTCTTCTCCCCATTACCCCTGACATCTGTACTAATCAAGAATCTATCTATCTCTGTCTTAAAAATATCCATTGACTTGGCCTCCTTAGCCGTCTGTGGCAAATAACTCCACAGATTCACCACCCTCTGATTTAAGAAATACCTCCCCATCTCCTTTAATTCTGAGGATATGACCACTAGTCCTAGACTCTCACACTAATGGAAACATCTCTACCTTAAATGCCTCTAAATTGTCTCTACCTTATATGAGCCATCCCTTATCCTGAAACTCTACTAGTTTTAGCTTCCCCCCCCCCCCCCCCCCCCCCCCCCCCCACCCCCCCCCCCCCCCCCCCCCCCCCCCCCCCCCCCCCCCCCCCCCCCCCCCCCCCCCCCCCCCCCCCCCCCCCCCCCCCCCCCCCCCCCCCCCCCCCCCAGAGAGAAATATTCTCTCAGCATCCAGCTTCTGCAAGCATTCAGAAACTTACATGTCTCAAAAAAACCCTACTTATTCTTCTGAACTCCAGTGGACACAGATTATACTCTCGAGCAGCCATACATACTGGGAGGTAGACAAAAAAAGCTGGAGTAACTCAGCGGGTCAGGCAGCATCTCTGGAGAGAAGGGATGGGTGACGTTTCGGGTCGAGACCTTCATACTGGGAATCAGCCATCCGCTCTTCCTCGCGTTATATTCCATCTGCCAAATTTCAGTCCACTTTCTATATATAACAATGTTCTTGTGTTGATTCCCTGTGTCTCCCTTCAACTTTATTCACCAGGTATTTATTTATGGTCAAGAAAGTGACTGAACTCTCCCTTCATCAAAGTTATACATTGTATTTAGCCCAGCAAAGATGCTTGTGGCAGCTTGTCAACTGTTATTGTCCCCCAAACATGATCTCTTAACCTGTGTGGTAAGAGTTTACGTTGCATCTAATCAAAGGCCATTTTGACACCCAAATAAATACACAATATACTTATAATTTCCACATTATCCACATTGTTACAATCTCAAAGAACTCTACTCCATTCTTCAAGCAGAGTTTCTCAGTCATAAGATGAAGTTACCTTTCTCACCTCTCCTTAATTGCATCATGTTTTTTTGTGAATGTTGTCCGATCATCACTTTAATAATGGATCCTAGACTATTCCCAATGGGAATGTTAGCCTAACAGGTCTAAGTTTCCTGCTTGCTTTCTCCCTCCTCTCTAGAATAGGGATCTTTCATTCTCAGTTTGCAGTATTCAGTCCATTGCAAAAGTCTTTAGATGTATGGAATTGTCAGTCCCTCTCGCAAACACAGCTATTTCCCCATGAAAAAATCAATCCATATTTTCAATTTATCTATAAGCTATTTATCTCATGTTGCCGCCGAGCTGTTTAGAATATTGTTTTTTAATGTATTTTGAGGATAGATTTCATTTACGGTTTTCTTGTGTAATATCCCTAATTCAAGGCTGTTACCATGGTGATAGTTAAAACCAAGAGAGCAAAATATGTTTGCCTGAAAAGCTCATCTGTAAATAACACTTTAGGAACTCATTCGAAATGATTGTGGCATTTTCATTTTGTCATATGCTAATTTGTAAATGGAAATTTGTGAACTCTGTTGGTTACTCATCTCAATAATGCATTTTAATTTGCAGAATGATACTTTCATAAGGACAGTCGATATTGGGAGATTAAAGTCACTTTGATGCAGTGCTAGATGTTTCTCTGAGATTTTCTGTTCCTACAGTCACGACTCACTTCAAAATAAATTAGCATTTGACTTCTTTGACTACGACTGATTGAAAAATGTGCTCCCCTCCCTAGCTTGCCATCTCACTGCATGTTCATGGATTTGAATGAATATATTTACTCAAACCCTGCACATTAAAAAGAACAGGTTCGGCCATTCAGGCCCATCTAATAAATTCATGAGTGATCTTTCACCTTATCATCACCTTACTGCACAATTCCCATATCTCTTGATTTGCTTCATATCCAGTCTTTAGATCTCCAAAGTGTTTATGAAAGGTGAGGACTAGGGGGACTCTGCCCTTGTTACGAGTGTGGTGATGGGGAGAGAGAGCAGTGTTCCGGGGTATGGAAGAGACCCTGGTCTCCTGACAGGAAATTGGAGGAGCAGCACCTCATATTCCGCTTGGGCAGTCTGCACCCTAGCGGCATAAACATTGAATTCTCCAATTTCCAGTAGCCCTTGTTGTCTCCTCCCCTTCTCAGCTCTCCGTCAGCCCTCGGGCTCCTCCTCTTCTTTTTTTTCCTTTCTTCTCTCCCCCCCCACATCAGTCTGAAGAAGGGTTTCAGCCCGAAATGTTGCCTATTTCCTTCGCACCATAGATGCTGCTGCACCCGCTGAGTTTCTCCAGCACTTATGTCAACAAGAGATTTCCAAAGATTCACTGGGAGTCTGTGTGAAGAATTTTATGCTCATCTCGGTTTTGAATGACTAATCCGTTAGTTTAAGACTTGTAATCCTAAATTCTGGGCTGTCCAACTGGGGGGAAACATCATCCCTTCATCTAACCTGTCAAGTGGGAATTTTATATATTTCAATGAGATGACTGCATTTTGCTAAACCTAAGCATATAGATCAGCCTGCTTAATTTCTCTTTGTTGCACATATCCCAGATTACTGCAGTAAAACATCTCTACTCTTGTACCCAAATTCTTTGACAATATGGACAATATTATTTGCCTTCCTAATTGGTGACTGTACCTGCTTGTCTGTCTCTCGCAGTGATTTGTGTACAAGGACTTCCAGGTCTCTTTCAACACTGACATTTTTCAGTCTGGCTGAAGATTAGCATATTAATTATTTGTTCACAGCGAAAAAAAAAAATTTAATATTAATTTTTAAACCTAACCAATCACTGTACTTTACTGCTTTCTTATTCCCTGAAATCTGTCTATCAAATATATTTCTGGCAGCTCTGACACCGGTTGACATTCTTCCCACTGTATTACAGGGCATTGCTGGCACTGATGTGGCAAAGGAAGCCTCTGACATTATCTTGACTGATGACAACTTCAGCAGCATTGTGAAGGCTGTCATGTGGGGCCGAAATGTTTACGACAGCATCTCCAAGTTCCTGCAATTCCAGCTGACAGTGAATATTGTTGCCGTTATTGTGGCATTCACTGGAGCATGCATCACCCAGGTGAGGGTCTCGTTGCGAATGCACACATGCACAAAGCACAAAAGGGCTTGTTTACAGCTCATTGAGCAGTAGACCATGCTCTGTTACACAGCGCGTCAGCACTGATGGCATATCTGTCTGCCAGGCACTAATGGAGTAATCTTCATTTAAACATTTTGAATTACTGCCGATATTGAGGCACTCGATGCCTGAATGAATACACACTGAGAGCAAATTTATTGAAGGGCTGTTGGAATAGAAGAAAGGTTTCAGGAGTAAAATAAAATTTCTTACCGGAATGATCCTCATCCTAAATTGTAACATGGGGATTTCAGCCTCGCATGAAAGAAACTATCATTGCATATTTTGATAATTACCCAAAAGGGATAAAATATATCACGAATTTAACATTGACTCAATGATTATACAGAGAGAAGGACTACAGACAATTGATATGTGTTGCACTCTTTATATCCCCACTTGCAGAGGGGAAAGTGAAAGGAGAGGTGAGGAGATTCTGTCAAATAATATCAAAGAATGAGACAAGAAAATGTTTAGTTTTGTTTCTTGGATGGTTATTGACAGATTATTAATTTATAATTAATATTGACTTGGGTAGCGCAGCTGGTAGAGCCACTGCTTCACAGCGCCAGAGACCGGGTTCGATCCTGACCGCAGGTGCTGTCTGTGTGGAGTTTGCGTGTTCACCCTGTGACCGTGCGGGTATCCTCTGGGTGCTCCGGTTTCCTCCCACATCCCAAAGAGCGAGTTTGTCGGTTAAAAAGGGAGTGGATGCAAAAGTGGGATAGCAGAGAACCAGTGTGAATGGATGATCGATGGTATGCATGGACCCGATGGGCCGAAGTGCCCTTTTCCATGCTGTATTTCTAAACTAAACTGATTGAACAGATGGGCTGTGAAGGAGAGTGGACAGAATTGATGGGAAATATCAGGGGTTGAGACTAGTTGCGATACATCAGCGATGTCAAGCCGTGAGCAAAGATTAATGAGAGTCTAAAGCAAGAGTGTGGGAGGTAAAATTGATGTGTGAGTGGGGATAGTGTTGTCCTGTTGATGTTTGATTCCTTTAATGTGGGAGTGCTGATCCACAGTATATCCATATTCTGGAAGCTATTCACACAACCAGATTGGCCTGCAAGATGACCCAATAGTTTAGTTTCCCCAGATATAGTCGGCAATAACATAGGATGCTTCAGTCCATTGCTTATCCAAATGAAAGCTTTCCATCCTTTTTCCCCGTGTAACGGATAAATGAATGTATGGGCCATTGGCGAATCACAATTATTTTTCTTTTTTATCCAATATGATGTCTAATGTATCTCCCACCCTAAAAATGTGCAGTAAACCCTAATTTTAATGAACCCCTTTATAACAGCTTTCGATTATAGTGGACGGACCCCCAGACCCGCGCAGCCTCCCCGAGCCCATAGAGCGCAGGCATCCGAGGGCCCACCCCCGACTCGCAAGGTGCACCAGCGAGCCCTTCTTCACCTACCATGTGGTCCAGTTGAAGCAGCTGTTGTTGCCTCCGTGGACAGAGCTTTCTTCAGACTGCTGCCACCGACAGGACACGCTCGGTCACTGCGGGGCTCCGTCCCCTCTCACCGGCTGCCGCCATTTTTTCCTTCGCTTGATCCGCGTGATCGCTGCCACCTCCCGTCGCTCTGTCCTCTCGGCCCCTTTCCCTCTCCCCCCGCCCCCCCCCTCCAACACCTCCCTTCCACCACCGCCTTCTCCTCCTCCTCCTCCTCCTCCTCCTCCTCCACCGACACTATCCACCTTGGAAGTGACAGCAGGTGCGAGGGGAGGGAGCCCCATGGTGACCAAGTGCATATTGTCCTGGGCAATGACCTGATGAAAGTGATAACTGCAAGGGGCTACACGTGTGCCAAAACAACAGCCATGTGAACCAGTGAAGAAGGGCCCGCTGTTGCAGTCCAGCATCATCGGCACCTAGTGAACGGTGAATGGATACAATGTGCTGGAGTAACTCCGCCGACTGAATCAGTTTGGAGAAGGCACCTGGCATCACCTATCCATGTTCTTCAGCGATGCTGCCTGACCTGCTGATTTACTCCAGCACTTTGTGTTATTTTGTGTATTGACCATCGTCTGTTGTTCTTTGTTTCAACAACGTACAATGATAATACCTTATTCTGTTATAACTGGCAATTGGCAATAACAGACATCATTCCTCTCCCATGATTGACCTGTTATAACGAGAGGTTACTGTACTCATTTTCTTTCCGTAATGTGGTACCTTAACATAGAAACATTGCAACATAGAAACATAGAAAATAGGTGCAGGAGTAGGCCATTCGGCCCTTCGAGCCTGCACTGCTATTCAATATGATCATGGCTGATCATCCAACTCAGTATCCTGTACCTGCCTTCTCTCCATACCCCCTGATCCCTTTAGCCACAAGGGCCACATCGAACTCCCTCTTAAATGTAGCCAATGAACTGGCCTCAAGTTACTTTCTGTGGCAGAGAATTCCACAGGTTCACCACTCTCTGCGTGAATTTTTTTTTTTCTCATCTCGGTCCTAAAAGGCTTCCCCCTTATCCTTAAACTGTGACCTCTTGTTTTGGACTTCCCTAACATCGGGAACAATCTTCTTGCATCTAGCCTGTCCAACCCCTTAAGAATTTTGAAAGTTTCTATAAGATCCCCCCTCAATCTTCTAAATTCTAAATTCTAACAGTTCAACTAACATCCCACAAAGCAAACACCAGAGGCCCAATTCTTAGGGGTGCTAATTTTGTAGAAAAAATAGATAACTAGCATATTTTGTGAGAAAACGCAAGTGAACTATTTATCCCCATTGACTGAATTTTGCTGTTGAAAATCCCAAAGTTTTGACTCAATTCATTTCTCATGGATGGGCTATAAAGTAATTGGAAGAACTCTATTTCAGTCAAAAGGTTTGGGATTTTTAATTTAAACCTTCATTTATTTTTCATTATTTTGAAATTACCCTGGGGACTTGCAACAACTGTCACTGCAGTTATTTATATATTGGGCTCAATACATTTACCTTTACAGTTCAACTGTGAAATCTCTTCTGGTTAGATTGCTATAAATACTGTAAGGCATGAAGTGCTGTGACATTGAAAGCAATGACTCTGTGACATTGAAGGTAATTGCCTCTATTCTCATTCATTCAGTTTTCCTCCAAGTTCTGTTGGTAAAGTCAGCTCATCATTGGGGAAATCAGTGCTGTTATGTGTCTATCTTTTTCACTTGTGTCTTACCCTGTTCCATTTCTAAGTCCTAAAGACATTGTTGGCACGAACTGCTCATGTGCCTGTAAGCAAATTCAAGACTGACATAGATTTCAGACTATTAAGGAATTGTGTGTGACACCATCAGGCAGGAACGTGAAGTTGATGCTAACAATCAAATCTGTTATTATCTTACTGAGATGATGAGCTATTAATCCTCACATTCTGAATGTTCTTATGAGTAGAACTCTTGGAGTTATGTGGCACTCTGTTTCATCCAATGGGCTCTGCCCTTCATTTTGGTTCAATAGCTGTTTAATTCCAAACAAATTATTGAAAAATTAGGGAAATGAAAGAACATTTTGCTTCCATTCAAAATCTTTTGGGGAAATGTTTCTATTTATATTTCATGGTTTTGATTTTTTAAGCAATATTAAAAGAGATTTTTGAAACCTGATCAATTCAATCAGGTTTGTGTGTTAATAAATATTGGTAGAATTTTTTTTTTTCTCAAATCAATACAACTTTCCTTTAAAAAATGAAACTCATTTTTCTAATGGTTTGAATAGCAATACATTAATGAGGCTTTTCTCTCGGGATTATTGTTCAAATTGAGTAGAAATTCTCTGGCAAAGTATATTAACCGGGATTCAATTCTGAAATGTTACCACATTTCACTCTCCTAACTTGGGTATTTCCAGCATTTGCTGTGTTGTTAACTCTCTCCTCATTTCCACCGGGACAATAATCAAAAACAAGTCATTCCCAACCACAGCTCAATAGATGAAGAACAAAATACCATTCACATTGGACCAGGCTTTTGAGAACTGCAGGAAAAAAAACATGAAATTCCCTTTCAGGAAGGAAGGACTTTGTAGGAATCTCTGTCCCTTCTTCTCCATGTAAACATTTGGCACAAATGTTTACCTGGGTAAGGATTTGGTTTCATTCAAAATCTTAGGTGACATTTGGTGTTCTCATCATATCTTTTGCTGTTGATAGTTTTCTAATCTTACACATCCGAGTTCTCGTTCAACAGTGAAAGTCCCATTGGGAGAATATATATGGTTATGCTACATCCTAGATTAGGGAAATTGATTGGACATCAGGCTACATGGAAGGGGCATAATTTCTATCTCATCACATGGCTTCTCCTGTTACCTAATCCTCGCAATAAGCTTGATCTGAGCAATGCTTAGCTTGGCTCCCTCAGTCACTTGTGTCACTCCCTCAGTCACTGGCAAAGTGTTTCATTCAAAGATAGGTGTAACCCTGATCAACTGGTGTGTGATAAATAATATGCATGTGAAGGAATATTTAAGAAGGAACTGCAGATGCTGGAAAATCGAAGGTAGACAAAAATGCTGGAGAAACTCAGCGGGTGAGGCAGCATCTGTGGAGATGCTGCCTTCATAGATGCTGCCTCACCCTCTGAGTTTCTCCAGCATTTTTGTCCATGTGAAGGAAATTCGTATTCCAGCAATGCATGCCTGTCTTTCCCCCGTTCTGTGGTCATGATGGTTTTGGTATTGCTTTGTATTGTCGTGTGTACTGAGATATGGTGAAATATTTTGTCTGGTGCACTATCCAAGCAAATCACACTATACACAAGTGCAACAGGTGTACAAAAAGAGAAAGGCAATGGTGCAGAATATAGTGTTACACCCACAGAGAAAGTGCAGAGAGAAAAAGTGCAAGGTGGATTGTGAAAAGACAACCTTAGCATGAGAGACCCATTCAAGGCAAGGCAAGGCAACTTTATTTATATAGCACATTTCATACACGAGGCAGACTCAAAGTGATTCACATAAAGTAGGTGCAGGAGGAGGCCATTCGGCCCTTCGAGCCAGCACCGCCATTCATTGTGATTCACATGGCTAATAACAGAGGGGAGGAAGCTGTTCTTGAATCTGGTGATATGTGCCTTGAGGTTTTTGTATGTTCTGCCTGATGGGAGAGGGGAGAGGGGAGAAGAGAGAGTAGGTGTAAGTGGTCTGTGAATATCTTAGCTGCTCTTCCAAGACAGCGTGAAATGCAGATGGAGTCAATTGAGGGAAACTTGTTTGCAAGGCAGATTGGGGTGCATTCAACTCTCTGCAATTTCTCAAATTCTTGTGCAGAACACTTATCTCAGCAAGTTGTAGAGCATCCCAATAGGATGCTTTCTGTGGTGCATGTGTAGAGTTTCATTGTCATATGTACCAACAATGGAACACCAAATTTCTTAATTGCAGCAGCCTAACAGGCCTATGCACACTGTTACAATATATAATACCGTTTATTTGTCATTTGAACCTCACATGAAGTTCAAACAAAATTTGGTTTCTCCAGTCGTACAAGAAAAGAACCAAGACACATACCAACACAATCCACACAAACATCCATCACAGTGAATCTCCTCCTCACTGTGATGGAAGGCAAAGTCTTGTCTCTCCCCTGCTCTCCATTCCTCTCCCGATTTTAAAGTCAAAGCCCCCGGCGGGCGCTAACAAGTCCCACGGCCACTTAAAGCCACGTCGGGCGATGTAAGGCCCTGCCCCGGGTCTTCATGTTGGAGCCCCCGGCGGGCGCTAGCAAGTCCGCAGCCATTAAAAGTTGCGCCGATATACACATAGATAGTACATAATAAACAAAAAATCATTAATTAGTAGGTAGAGTCATAGAAACATAGTAAATAGGTGCAGGAGGAGGCCATTCGGCCCTTCGAGCCAGCACCGCCATTCATTGTGATCATGGCTGATCGTCCCCAATCAATAACCCGCGCCTGCCTTCTCCCCATATCCTTTGACTCCACTAGCCCCTAGAGATCTATCTAACTCTCTCTTAAATCCATTAAGTGATTTGGCCTCCACTGCCCTCTGTGGCAGGGAATTCCATAAATTCACAACTCTCTGGGTGAAAATGTTTTTTCTCACCTCAGTCTTAAATGACCTCCCCTTTATTCTAAGACTGTGGCCCCTGGTTTTGGACTTGCCCAACATTGGGAATATTTTTCCTGCATTTAGCTTGTCCAGTCCTTTTATACTTTTATATGTCTCTATAAGATTTCCCATCATCCTTCTAAACCCCAGTGAATACAAGAATACAAGAATGTCATGGAGACAGTCTGAATCTTGTCGTGTTTTGAGGAAGTAGAGGTGTGATTTCTTGGCCATTGTGGTTGAGGTCAAATATTGGTTCCTTGGCATTTACACCTTGGAACATGATGGACCATGTGATTGAGAGTATGGATGAATTTAATCCATCAGAATTGATTCCGCGCCAGGGTGCTGAAGGGCTTTAAGAGGAGACGGAACCCGGATCAATTTGTAAGAAAGTAGCAAATATATGGAAGCATTGTCCTTGGCTTGTTTCGTTAACATGTTACAATGCTTATTTTATGCTGCACTCACTGACAGTAGGTTCACACATGGCTATCCTGCCAAATTACTCCAATATCACCAATATCAACATATTTATTCCAACCCACAAACCCTGCTGCCTTACCACGCACCCACCTCATTGAATCACAGAGTACAATCCAGTCCTTCCCAGTATAATCAAGGACGAGTCGCACCCCGGCCACTCCCTCTTCTCCCCTCTCCCATCGGGCAGAAGGTTTCAAAGTGTGAATACGCACAGCTCCACATTCAGGGACAGTTTCTTCCCAGCTGTTATCAAGCAACTCACCCATCCTACCAACAACTAGGGAGCAGTGCTAAACCACAATTAAAACACAAAGTACTTGTGCTATATCTCCAGGATAAGCGCTCATCTAAGAAAATCAAGCCCAAAGCCAATGTATTATCTAATTATCTAACTAAATATACCAACTTATGTTAACGACAATAAATAACTCTGTACGCAAGCTACCTGCATGTTAACTAGCTCTTTTAAAAAAAACAAATCCTGTAGATGCAAGCATGTCATTGGGGTTACCAAGTGGGCACCCCCCTTCATTGGCGTTTTGTTGAGTTAGGCCCACGACACCTCGGGAAGGGTCAACAGTTGCTTCTGGCATCCCAGAACAATAACAACACCACCACCCCCCCCCCCCCCCCCCCCTCCCCCACTTTGGTTTTTAGTTGAATGATTAATAGCTACTCCATTTCGACCATGCATTACAACCCGAACCATTGAAATATAAGAAATGTTTGAGTTTCAATGAAAATTGCAAATGTTTTTTTTTGTCAGACCATAACAGAGAAAAACAATGATACAATTGGAGAATTAGGCAGGTTGACGTCAGTTGTTTTTTAACCCAGGGTGACATAACTTCAATTAAAATCTGCTGTCTTTAGTTATTCAGAGCAAATAATCGAAATAGAAGACAGCATATAATTAAATACTCCTAGTTGGAAATCAGAATATTTAGAGTGATTTTCCTGGAAGAGAATTGATTTGACATCATTTATGTACTGTAAACAAGAATTACCTTTGTCATATCACTGCCTGTTCGGCAGTGGTCTTCATGCTACTGGATATTTTAGACCAGGGGACATAGGTTTAAGGTGAAGGGGAAAGATTTAATAGGAACCTGAGGGGTAATATTTTCACACAGAGGGTGGGTGTATGGAACGAGCTGCCAGTGGACTTAATTGAGGCTGGGACTATCCCAACATTTAAGAAACAGTTAGACAAATACATGGATAGGACAGGTTTGGAGAGATATGGACCAAACGTAGGCAGGTGGGACTAGTGTAGCTGGGGCATGTTGGCTGGTGTGGGCAAATTGCGCTGAAGGGCCTGTTTTCATGCTGTATCACTGTGACTCTATTTTATCCAGCTTGATATTATTTTGTTTAACAGGTAAAAAGCTTGCAAAAAACAGTGGATCCAAGTATGATTCGGGTTAGTTATGTCACGTGTACCGATGTACAGTCAAAAGCTTTGTTTTGTATGCGATTCAGTCAGGTCAGATAAACTATACATAAATACAATCAAGTCTACAATAGATAGAGTAGCAATGTTACAAAATTTTGAGATTTTAAAAATCAAGTCTGCAATTTATCCCATCAGATAAAGCATAAAAAGAAGTTTAATTTGACACCTAATTCACTTTCATATCTCAAGTATTTAAAAAGTTATGGCCATTTTCATACTCGGAAATTAGCATCTTGTTCCCTATTGATTTTCTATGGACATAACAAAAAAGCTGTGATCGTGGACAGTCAAAAGCCCATAACTTTCTTAAAAATTAAGAGAACTGAATGAAATGTTCAGTTATCATAGATTGAAGCATTCTGAAACAAATATAAAACAATCTTACTTGGATGACCTGAAATTAAAGCATATAATTAGTTAGTTACCCAATTGTAGCTAATTTCAGACTTCAATTACTAGATCTAAACATCTATCTATTTCTTAATAAATGATTAACATTTTTAAATAGGCTAAGTGTCCAAATAATATTCACAAATAATTCACAATTAAACATGATTTTTAAATCTCATTTACATTAATTTATAGGCCAAATGGAAGGAATTTAGTGTTCAATTGCTGTAAATGAAAGTCAATTTAAATCAGCTTTCTAGTGGGTACCTGTGAACGTGCTGGTTTAGAACGTACACATTGCGCTAGATTTGTGCCCTCAAATGCCCAGAAAAATACTGCGGGATATAATGGGCCCAAAATTAGCTACTCGCAACATTAAGCTTTGTATAAAGGGATCTTAAGAAGCCCTTTTTAATGTAAAAATAAACAGCCTACCTTCTGTTGTCCGCTGTATGAGATCCGACCCGTTGCCGGTGGTCGGGGGTTTAGAGGTTAATTTTTAAACTACTATAACAATTATATAAAGCCCTTAAAAGTAATAATAGCTCAAGCGAGGGAATCTTCCAGCGATTTTTCGTTAATAATTAACTAGGCTGAACATCCTCGATTTGAACAGCCTAGGGAAAATCCCGTTTTAAACCCGCCCCCCTCTAAACGGCGCCAAAATCGCGCACACGGGTTGGGACAGATTTTCAGCGACGCTTTAGGTAGGCTTTGCAACATACCTAGATAGAGCAAGGTGCAAGATATAGAGTGCAGAGTAGAATTCTCAGCATTGTATCACATCTATTCAATAGACAAAGTCCAATGTCCGCAATGGGGTAGAGGTGAATCGGATTGTACCATGCTCTTCTGCATTCATTCACAAGATGGGAATTTTGAATATTATAATGCGGAAGGCAGGTACAATCTGTGGGCACGACCTGCAGAGTGCCATAAGACTCAGTACTGAATCCAGGGCAGACATTCCAAACTGAGGAACCAACTGCATTTTGCATCTGGCGTCTCAGGTTTACACTAGGGAAAGTCGATGTATGTATTAAAACCACCTTCACCTGAATGGGGTTACTCAGCTACAGGTGTGAATTGGTTGTCGCAGTTTAATTTTCTTAATCTTACATAATTTTTTATTTCTAGCGCTTAAGTAAATCTATTTAAATAACTTTGATCTTATTTATTATGAACATTTATTAAATATCTCTGATTAATTGTTCAATGGTCTGTGTGAGGATTGAGGTGTCCAAATGCCATTAAGGCAATGCAGGGAAAATGGTTTGTGAAACTTCACTGAGGCACTGATTGCTGCTAGTGGAGTGCTCCATCTTGCATGGTGGTTGGGCTTAGAGAACAATTATGACCACGACCTGCAGGGGGTAGACACCAAGTCGATCCCTGCTTGTAAGACCCATTGGACCGTGGCCTGGGAAAGCCCGCCGTGCCGCCCCCTGCTCTTCCCCCAAAGACCAGAGACTGGGAGGAAGAGCAGTCCTCACGTGACACAGCGGACATTAGGGGAGGAGAGGGAACCGGGGTCTGGCCTACAGTGCCTTCAAGGTTGGCTGCAGGTGTGCCCCCAGGGAACAAAGGTGGACGGGCGAGGAGAGGGACGTTGGTTCACTTGTCGCTCCACACATCCAAGGGAAGGTGACGGCTGGAGGCCCAGAGCAGCCTGGGGCTTGCCTGGAACAGCACCGCTCAAAATACCTAGAGCAGGGGTACCCAACCTTCTTCATCCTGTTTACCCCCCTGGCAACTTTAATAGCACATAACAATGTTATTTCACTTATTTATGAACAACTAATGATGAACAGATACCGGAATACCAGAACCAAACACAGTCAGTCAATGAGAAAAAATATGTACACATCCAGAATCAACACATTTACCCCCTGGGTGGGCGAAATTTACCCCAGGTTGGGAACCCTTGACCTGGAGCATGCACTGAAGTATGGCATACTCTACTGGACTGTTTTAAGAAAATAATTTCACTATGTTTTTGCATCTCTATTGAACCGTTGAATTATATCCACAAGGTGACAAAGAAAGGTGCAATCATAATAAATGGCAGAACGCCCCAGGGAGATGGCTTGACATATTCTGGCCAATAGACCTAACTGTTGTTGGATGGGATTAATATTCACCTGGAAATAGAGGATTAATGAAAACAATAATTTTACATGAGGGCAGATTATGACTAACCATTTTGATAAGTCTTTATTACTGAGGTAATAGAGATGATGACAATAATGTGGTGGGTGTGATGTACATGGACTACCAGAATAGGATGCCACATAACAGCTTTATCAGCATGTTAAAGGGTTATAAAGTTAGCTGAGTATCTGACAGCGGAGGGTTATGATGAATGTTGTTCATTAGACTAGAGGAAGGTGAATAATGGTTTTCCCCAGAGATCGATGTTAGTGCCTTTGCTTCTTTAAATCGGTATCAATCACCTAGACCTGGGAGTTACAAACCGCATATTCTAAATTTGCAGATGGTATGCACGGCCATATTATGAACTGCGAAAAGGAGAGTAATAATTTGTGGCAGCTTATAATGTGTTGGTAGAATTGGCAGATGCATGCAAGATGGAAATTTAATGCGAAATTGAATATATTGGTAAAAAAAGAAGAAGGAGGAGTAATATTCAATGAAGGATGTTGTTCTATGATTGTAGAGGAGTAGCGGGAGTGTGGAGTTTGGATACACAAAGTCATTGAAATATATCAGGGCAGGTTGAGAAGACATACACAATTCTGAGCTGTGTCAACGAAGGCTTACAGTGTAAACTCAGGAAAGTCACGCTGACCTTTGTGAAATACAAGTCTGGAGTATTGTTTTCAATTCCTCTCACCTCATCATGGAAAAGATGGCAAGCCATCAGAGAAAGTACAGGAGAGGTTTATGAGAATAGGGCAGCGTAGTGAAGCAGCCGGTAAAGCTGTTGCCACACAAAGAAACATAACGTGAGGAAACATGAACTGAGCCAAAATTCAAGGATTTATAGAAAAGCCTTGAAAGTATTTTTTAAACCGCGAGGCGAGGAAATGTTGAAATTCAATGTATCTGGATGTCGTAATATTCAAATCCTGGGAAATTAACATGCAATTGCAGTAGAAAAGCATGTCGTCTATCACCAAGGGATTGAAGTTAAAGAATCCCTGCTACAATTTATTGGAAATTGATACGGTCACGTCTGGAGTATTGGACACAACACTGATCTGATTATCTTACTGGCCTCCAAAAATTGACACAAGGCTAATCCTGCACTGAGGGGATTGTCCTATGAAATAAGAGAGAGAGGGAGAGAGAGAGTTAAATCAAGCTGTGTTCAATGGAGATAAGACGAAAGAGGATTAAATCACATGCTTGTTGCCAGGGTGGAAGTTGGATATGATTCTTCTGGCTGGCAAATGCAAATCCAGGGGAAATTAGAGCAATGGTGAAGGGGCAGGGTGTGGACACATTCCTCAAAGGTTAGGATGAGCAGAAGTTCCTCTACTCAGTTAGTTATTAATGTTTGGAATTCTCCCCATGCCTGGGGAAATTGGTCACTTGTTGAGTATGTGCCAAGCAGAGAGCAAAATACTTTTTATAGCAGCAGTGTGAAAAGGTGGAGTTGTGGTAGATTGTCGACCATGCTCTTATCAAAAAGCACCTATTCCTTATTCCTTATTACATAAACCGGCATAAATTCTACAACTTTTAAAAGGTAGCCTGATTAGGTTTAATAACCTTACTTGAAGGTTGTCTTCATTGAGAAACAATACAAAATTGTGGACATGTGCAAGATATATTGACAGATCAAAATCATTGTATTCTCTGAAGAGACTGTGTGCTCCTGTGTTAGAGGAGATATTAAACTGAACCACTGTGGTCGCTCCAGTTTAGTATTATGGTCCCCAAGGCATTACTTGAACAAGGGGTTGTGCCACTGATGTCTGAGCCAACACGTATCCTTTATTTTTGCTAAAGCTGAAATGATGATCATCTTATTTTAGTGCAGAACATCAGTGTGACACTTCTTTACATTATGGTGACTACACCTTGTTGACTCTCTAACACTTCAGTTAAGAAGGATACCCATTATTGCAACTTCTTCCTTCCTATTGTTCTTGTTCGATCTTGTCAAAATAGATTTCAGCCTCCAGAGATTCAGTCATAGAAAGATACAATATAGTTACAGGCCCCTCTTCCTAGTAAGTTCATGCTGATGTGCTTAAGAAGGAACTGCAGATGCTGGAAAATCGAAGGTAGACAAAAGCGCTGGAGAAACTCAACGGGTGCAGCAGCATTTATGGAGCGAAGGAAATAGGCAACGTTTCAGGCCGAAGAATGTTTCAGTCTGAAGATGGGTATCGGCCCAAAACGGTGCCTATTTCCTTCGCTCCATAGATGCTGCTGCACCCGCTGAGTTTCTCCAGCACTTTTGTCTAAGTTCATGCTGATCATCACCCATCCATTTAAACCTAATCTACAGTATTCCCAATTTATCTCCTCTTTTCCACATGAAGTAATGTATCTCCCAGATTATTCCACTCACTTCTACACTCGAGCACAATGTACCTCAATATCATCAAATGATCAAATATCAGAGCACAATGTACCTCAATATCACTCGGAGAAATTTACAGCAGCCAATTAATCTATTAGCCTGCGCTTCTTTGAAATGCGGGAGGAAACTAGAGAGTGTAGGAAGGAACTGCAGATGCCGGTTTACACAGAACATAGACAGAGTGCTGGAGTAATTCAGTGGGTCAGGCAGGTCGAGAACTTCCTTCAGTACAATAGAGCGCCTGGAGGAGACCTGAGTAGTCACAAGAAGGATATGCAAACTTGATACAGGCAGTGGTGAGGATTTAGTCTGGGTCTCTGTCATCATGAGGCAGTGTCTCCACCGTGCCACTCCTGTGCCATCTTTGTCAATTGCCGTCCAGGTTTGTCAAATTGAGATACATTGCCCTCTGATATTTGATCATTTGTAAAGCCTTATTTCATTGCAAGATTTTTAATAAACCACTTTATGCTACCTGCATTTACCGTACTTAACCCAGTGGGAGTAATAGAAGGATTTTTAATGACATAACTCAATTTGTTTCCTCTCTAGGATTCACCCCTGAAGGCTGTGCAGATGTTATGGGTGAACCTCATCATGGATACGTTTGCTTCCTTGGCTCTTGCCACAGAACCACCCACAGAAGCACTGCTGCTGAGAAAACCATATGGCAGGAACAAGCCCCTCATATCACGAACCATGATGAAAAATATTCTGGGTCATGGAATATACCAGCTTACTATTATCTTCACCCTGCTCTTTGCTGGTATGTCATGTGGTATTCCTCCTGCTAACACAGAAGGTGATGGTATTTATTTCAAGAAATGAACAAGATTGGCGGATGACCTTGAAGAAAGCTTCACTCAAAGACCCAGCAATCTCTGCCGTTTGCTTTTAGTTGTTTGCGGTTGGGCATCTTAGTTTTTTTAGTTTAGTTTAGAGATGCAGCGCGATAACAGGCCCTCCGGTCCACCGAGTCCGCGCCAACCAGCGATCCCTGCACTAACACTATCCTACACACACTAGGGACAATTTACACATACACCAAGCCAATTAACCTACATACCTGGATGTCTTTGGAGTGTGGGAGAAAACCAAAGATCTCGGAGAAAACCCACACGGCCACGGGGAGAACGTACAAACTTCGTACAGACAGTATCTGTAGTTGGGATCGAACACGGGTCTCCGGCGCTGCAAGGCAGGAACTCTACCGCTGCGCTTCTGTGGCCGTCCCCTGGCCTGATCCCATCATACTGACTGAGCAAGTGGTCATTTTGAAGTATATATACAAACAGCAAAGCAGAGTGTACATACTCCTCTTTTTCGTGCTGTTTGAAGATATTATAAAGTTAACGCATCACTCTACTGACCAAGTAGAAGCAGAAATGCGAAAGCAATAACTTTAAAAATGATAGAAAAATAGTTTTACTATTTTAAAATGCATGCAAATTTGAAATAATATTCATGTCATAAGTGATAGGCGAAGAATTAGGCCATTCAGCCCATCAAGTCTGTTCCACCATTCAATCATGGCTGATCTATCTCTCCCTCCTAATCCCATTCTCCTGCCTTCTCCCCATAGCCCCTGGAGGGATAACTATCTATCTCTGCTTTAAAAATATCCTTTAACATGGCCTCCACACCCTTCAGTGGCAAAGATTTCCACCTATTCACCACCCTCTGACTAAAGAAATTCCTTCTCATCCCCTTTCTAAAGGAACATCCTTTAATTCTGAGGCTATGACTAGTCCAAAACTCTCCCACTAATGGAAACATCCTCTCCACATCCACTCTATCCAAGCCTTTCACTACCCGGTACCCTTCAATAAGTTTCTCCCTCATTCTTCTAAACCCCAGCGCATACAGGCCCAGTGCCGCCAAACGCTCATCATAATTTAATTTGCATGTTCCTGGGTTCATTCTTGGAAACCTCCTCTGGACCTTCTCCAGGGTCAGCACACCATTCCTCGGATATGGTGCCCAAAATTGCTCACAATATTCCAAATGTGGCCCTAACCAGCGCCCAATAATGCCTCAGCAGTACATATTTGATGGAATGACAATCCACACTTAGATATTTCAGAGTCAGAGGATTGCTAAACTTTAATTATGGATTAGCTTACCACTAACATCTCAGTTGTAGCTCATCCATCAATGGATTATGTTTTGGGCCTTTATTGGCTTTTTTTTGCAGTAATAGGTGGTTAGATACTCATCCCTCATTGCTATCACCGTGAACATTGCATAAGAGTGCCATTACATTTTAATCTGCTTCTGAAATTCATTCCAATAAGTCAATTGAAATAATTTTGGAAGCAATGTGCAAAACATTATA
Organism: Leucoraja erinaceus; assembly: GCF_028641065.1. NCBI lineage: Eukaryota > Metazoa > Chordata > Chondrichthyes > Rajiformes > Rajidae > Leucoraja > Leucoraja erinaceus. The sequence continues at coordinate 42,336,928 of NC_073392.1, read as the reverse complement.
TATCAGGACCAGGAGACGAGGTCTAGATTCCAGACAATAATTCCGACAATAGAGAACTGATTGATTCCCTTTATAGACACAAAATGCCGGAGTAACTCCGTGGGACAGGCAGCATCTCTGGAGAGAAGGAATGCATGACCCTTCTTCAGACTAGATTCAGGGGAAAGGGAAACAAGAGATATAGATGGTGATGTGGAGAGATATAGAACAAATGAAAGAAAGATATACAAGAAAGTAACAATGGTAAAGGAAACAGGCCATTGTTAGCTGTTTGCTAGGTAAGAACGAGAAGCTGGTGCAACTTGGGTGGGGGAGGGATGGAGAGAGAGGGAATGCAGGGTTTACTTGAAGTTAGATAAATCAATTATCATACCACTGGGCTATAAGCTGCCCAAGTGAAATATGAGATGCTGTTCCTCCAATCTGCGTTTAGCCTCATTCTGACAATGGAGGAGGCCTAGGACAGAAAAGTCAGTGTGAGAATGGGAAAGGGAATTAAAGTATTTGGCAACTGGGAGATCAGGTAGGTCCAGGCAGACTGAGTGAAGTAATCCCTTTATTGACTCCCTCTGAATTCCCAAGGTAAGACTTCAGTAGGAAATCATTGACAACAGAATTCCTGAGTTTATTGCACATGACTATACTCTAAAAGCTGTTCATATTTTATCCATAACAATGGTAAACTTAGATGGCCTCAACATTGTTCTCATTGTTATGAATCTCTTCTGTATCTGTGGACCTTTGTTGATGCAGAATCCGTGGGCTCTAGTGAATTGTTACTTCCTTCAAACAAACATCTTTCTATTTTATAAGGACAGCTTTATTAGTTCATTAAAAATAAAACAAATTAGAAAGCAGCACTGGATGCTTGTGAGATATTAATTATTTCAGATATGATTATAATGGCTATATTTTATCTCCTTCATTATGTTATGTTTCTGCATGCACTACCTGAAAACAATGGTATAAAATGCAGTTCAGGTAATTGCAGTAAATCATCATAGACACAGTAATGTTTTGCATTACCTTTAAGAGGAAGATAATCTCAGTCAAATGTTGTTGAACAAAATCATTTTATTTTTTGGAAGGGAACAAGATATGAATCTAGTTTATCATAAAGAAGAAACATAGAAACATAGAAACATAGAAATTAGGTGCAGGAGTAAGCCATTCGGCCCTTCGAGCCTGCACCGCCATTCAATATGATCATGGCTGATCATCCAACTCAGTATCCCGTACCTGCCTTCTCTCCATACCCCCTGATCCCCTTAGCCACAAGGGCCACATCTAACTCCCTCTTAAATATAGCCAATGAACTGGCCTCAACTACCCTCTGTGGCAGAGAGTTCCAGAGATTCACCACTCTCTGCGTGAAAAAAAGTTCTTCTCATCTCGGTTTTAAAGGATTTCCCCTTTATCCTTAAGCTGTGACCCCTTGTCCTGGACTTCCCTAACATCGGGAACAATCTTCCTGCATCTAGCCTGTCCAACCCCTTAAGAATTTTGTAAGTTTCTATAAGATCCCCTCTCAATCTTCTAAATTCTAGAGAGTATAAACCAAGTCTATCCAGTCTTTCTTCATAAGACAGTCCTGACATCCCAGGAATCAGTCTGGTGAACCGTCTCTGCACTCCCTCTATGGCAATAATGTCCTTCCTCAGATTTGGAGACCAAAACTGTACGCAATACTCCAGGTGTGGTCTCACCAAGACCCTGTACAACTGCAGTAGAACCTCTCTGCTCCTATACTCAAATCCTTTTGCAATGAAAGCTAACATACCATTCGCTTTCTTTACTGCCTGCTGCACCTGCATGCCTACCTTCAATGACTGGTGTACCATGACACCCAGGTCTCGCTGCATCTCCCCCTTTCCCAATCGGCCACCATTTAGATAATAGTCTGCTTTCCTGTTTTGCCACCAAAATGGATAACCTCACATTTATCCACATTATACTGCATCTGCCAAACATTTTGCCCACTCACCCAGCCCACCCAAACATTTTACCTCTGCATCATAAATGAACCCATAATTTCCTATCTACATTTTGTCAAGGCTAATGATAGCTACATTTTATAAGTGCAAGCAACATCAGACACCAGGGAGATTCACAATTAAATTTAACTTTCTATAAGTTCATCTCATACTTGCTTTGCAAATGTAGTCTCACTGTCAGGATCACCACTGAATTCCATGAAAAATGGGGTTGCTGGTTTTGGGCCGTAGAAATAAAGTCAATTTCCCTGGTTTTATTGTTAACTAGACCAAGTGGCACACGTTGGGTCCCTGTCACACGGGAGGCCTGGTCCCCCAACGCAACCCGTTCCCCAACGCAATATTCCACCACTCACCCACAGCCTCCAACTGTGCAGGGGTGGCTCATTTCCCCTTATTCAACCTACCCCTTTTAAAAAATAAATCCAATTGCACTTGCTGCCAGGACTCAGTGTTCTGGATTTTGCAACATTGTAGCGGGCAGTGCTACAATCCCATTATGATGTCACGGCTGTAACTGCCATTGCAGTGTTCAAGTGATTCTTTCTCAAACTGGTTTCTCAAAATGTGAATAACTTGTGAAATATAACATCAATGTGAACAAAACTTGATAAAAAAAACACACCACAAGACAATTGTGAGTAAGGTGGTCCAAAAATTGTAGCGCTGTTGTGTACAGTTTTGGCGTAGTTCCGGGATCATGCACGCATGCACACAGAATCACAAAGAAGATTAGAGTTTTAGTAATATCATCTTCTGTGCTCGTTCCTGTCAAAAAAAAATATTTAAAAAGTGACTCCAGCATTTTGTGTCTACCTATGGCTATCAAACAATCTGTTTAGGCCTGGAAAGTTAATTTTATAATTATGGAGTCTATATTCCACTCTTTATAAAAAGATTTTTTAATGACACAAATTCAGGCCGTTGAGTCCATGCTGTTTTTAGACCAATTCTGTCAATCCCATGCTCTCACTTATTTCCTTGTAAACCATTCTCTCTCACTTGGCCATCAACATGATTGTTCTACCACTCGCCTACACTAGCACCAGTTTACAAAAGCTAATTAACGTAGCAACCATCATGCCTTTGGAATAATTAAAATGTGTGTATTTTGAAAAGCCTAGTTATTCTTATATGTATAACAATCTGTGTTACCTCTATCCTTCACCCAGTCTATATTTCCCAGTCTTTCATATTCTTCAAATAATTTTGGTCCAAATTGTACTTCCCATAAAACGATACTTGCTTTAGACTTTGCCTTAGTAGGATTCTTCTGCTTTTTCTTCTTTTTCTGTTTGTACATCTTGTGTAGGAAGGAACTGCAGATGTTGGTTTAACCAAAGTTAGACACAAAAAGCTGGAGTAACTCAGCGGGTCAGACAGCACGTCACCTGTTCCTCGTCTCCAGGGATGCTCTCTGACCCGCTGAGTTACTCCAGTTTTTTGTGTCTAACTTCATACAAATTCTGTAGTGGGTCGAACATAGAATGGGATGTGAGCCAGTCTGTGCTCTGTCCAGCTACATCTACATAGCCACCAGAAGTGAATGGCAAGACCGAATGCTTCATCACTAAAATCCAGGCCAATCTCCATATCTTTGTCAAATTCATATATCCTCTTTTTATTCACTACAAAGGAGTTTGTGAATTTGATTCAAGATTTAAGATAGGTTTACCTACATAGCCCATAAATCCCATGAGCAGCAAAATGTTAAGATTGAAAAAAATGTTAGGTTATCTTGGTAAAATCTCAAAATTGTGTTTCTGAGTTGATTGCATTATGTATTGTGTGATACTCAACCCCATCTTAAAAAAAGCCCCCCTAGTCACTCCATGATTGAGGCTGAATTATCTGATCTATTTTGAAGCCGCTGATTCATCCTTTATTTCCCTTTGTACAAGGACAAATGTATAATGAATATCCCTGTTCTATGATCTATCCAAGTAAAGCTCAGATGTGGACCTGGTGAGAAAAGGGGTAAATGTTGCAGTAATTTGCACGGACCAGTGAGTGGTTGGTTGTGTAATACTAATGTCTCAGCCATTTGATGCATACTTGGTGCAATGTCCTGAGTAAGCATTTTATTGAAAGGTGAAAAGAATTTACTGCAAATGTTAAAATCAAGGACCTGGATGTAGAGATTTTAAAATTCATCAGCATATATATGTACAGAAATATCTATTTTAGATACGCGTAAATATTTTTGGTCTTATGGTCAAAATATAATTCATTCACTTTGTTTTTAGACCTTTAAAAAGATAGTTTCATTTATTCTGGGAACGATATAAATAATTATTCTATTCAATAACTTTGAAATAAATAAGTGTAAATATTTGCTTCCATTACTGCTTGATTCTTTTGAAGTATAAATGTTTGCTGCAGAGATACAGCAAGCCATATGCAGTACTACACAATGTTTCTTCACAAGGTAATGAGTCTACCATGCTAGCTGTTATTGAAAATCTAATTTAGTTATTATGTGATGGTGGGGTGAATGGAGAGTTACATTTCTTTTCATTTGAAAGAAGTCATCAAAAATGATAGTGTTCATTTCCCTTTTCTATCCGAAGGTTTTCCATTTAGCAATGGCAATTTTAATGTGAAGTTCATTCCGCTTATTTCCCTAATGGAATTCTCTGAGAAAGTGTGGCTGCTGAATCATTGAGAGCCAAGACGTGTATAACGGATGTGAAGAATGTAGTTAGTTGCATGAGGTTTCCTTGCAGAATTTTAATATTTTCATGATGATGATGATATTTCATTGTCACTTGTACCTGGCTAGATGCAGTGAAATTCTTTGTTTTTGCACACAATAAGAATCGCCACAAAGGTGCAGGCAAAGTTACAAAAAGTACTCATCCCTTCTTCACCCCCTCTGCTGGGACCCCCTTAGTTCTTGGCGCCTTCCCACGCCAGATCCCCCTTTGTTCTCAGTGCCCCACCCCCACGCTGGGGCCTCCTTTGTTCTCGTCCCCCCCTCCCATGCTGGGGCCTCCTCTGTTCTCGATCCCCTCCCCCCCCCACGCTGGGGTCCCCTTTCTTCTCGGCGGCCCCTCAATGCCAAGTCACCCTTGGCAGGGACTTCTCCATTCTTGATCAATGTATCACAAAAAGACATGTGAATACTCAAACTCCAATTGATCTCAAACAGCAACAAGAACATGCTGGGCTACTTCCATGGCTTAATCAGTCAACATTGAATGTTGAGCCAAAGAAGCCACCAGGAAAAGTTATCCATCGAAGTTGATCTCTTTGGTATATTTACTTGAAGCAATAACTTGTACTTTGTGTTTGCTTGTTTTTCAGGGGAGACCATATTTAACATCGACAGTGGCAGAAACGCTCCACTGCATGCCCCGCCGTCTGAGCACTACACCATCATCTTTAACACATTTGTCTTGATGCAACTCTTCAATGAAATCAATGCTCGCAAGATTCATGGAGAGAAGAATGTGTTTGATGGCATTTTCAGAAATCCTATTTTCTGCACTATCGTCTTTGGAACTTTTGCAGTCCAGGTATATAAATGAAACTACTAATAAATTCATGGTACTCTTGGTACAAGTATAAAATTCCATGGATGTTGGAACTATGAAGTAAAAGTGGAAATTGGTACCAACAATCAGGTGGCGCCTATGGAAAGAGAAACAAACTTTCAGAAGGAGCTAATCTGAAATGTGATTCCCTGTTTCTCCCTCCACTGATGCTGTAGGCAATTAATTGTATTGTTTCTGTAAAAAGTTGCGTTACAAACGGAACCCAGGAACAAGTACACTAATCCATATGATGCCTTGTATGGACAAGTGGACATGGTGAATGAACTTTGCTTCTCAGTCTTGCAGCCTGGATAACATTTCACCTGTCCGCTCTTCAACTATGTCCATGGTTTTGTCCTAATCACTGGGCTCAGTTAGTATTGTTCTTATCTCTGAATGTTGAGAGTATTGGGTTGAAGTGCCAAACCAGAGTATTCCTCTGACACAACACTGAGTTTTGACCTTCAGATTGATGCTATTTGACATTTGGATGCATTAAGATGCTAATAAATGCAACTCCAGTTGGTATTCACAAAAGGGCATAAAATATGGTTTTAAAATGTGTTTTTTTTCAACATAGTTGTATGTGGTTCAGAATAGCCCTGAGTTTATATTTTCACTGCGTTTCTGGTTTAGTCCGTAAATTTTTCTTCTCTCGTGTAATACTTTATCTTGGTTGCCCATTTTTAGCTTTCAGGATCCACTCCAAGTTGAATCCCTTTTGTATTTCATTTTCTTCCCCTCCTCCACCTTCCTATCCGGGATGTTCGTCTGCGGAAATCAGCAATATCCTTTGGGATCTGGCGGTGGATTTATAAGCCTCTCTGTAGGCGAATTTCCACATGAATGAACCAGGACTGTTGACTATCACTGACCACCACATGTAAACTTGACACAATCAATTCACCTTTAGTTCCAACAACGCTGATGCCTTGAGAGAGCAATAAACTTGATCGATTGCTCTATACCTTCATTCTTGGGTTCAAGGATGCTGATATTGATTTCTGCACTCTCACTGCTATTCAGTGAGAGATAGGTTGACCTGGAGCGGTCCACAAATTGAACCAAGAACACTCTTTTACACAATTGCTGAGTAGACGATAGTGCTGCTTTAGATTTATGTCAAAGGCCATCTTTCAAAATCAGAGGAACATAACTTGTATAAGAATAATGTCAATAGTTTAGCAACGAAGAACAAATGATGAAAGAATGGATCAACTGGGCTTATATTCACTAGAATTTACTGTAGCAGGATGAGAGGAGATCTTATAGAAACATATAAAATTCTTAAGGGATTGGACAGGCTAGATGCAGGAAAAATGTTAATGTGATTCCACCCTTCAAGTAAAAGATCATGTTCCCAATGTTGGGGGAATCCAAAACCAATGGGGGGGTCACAGATTAAGAATAAGGGGTAGGTCATTTAGGACTGAGATGAGGAAAAACCTTTTCACCCAGAGAGTTGTGAATCTATGGAATTCTCTGCCACAGGAGGCAGTGAAGGCTAATTGACTGGATGTTTTCAAGAGAGTTAGATTAGGGCTAACGGAATCAAGGGATATGGGGAGACAGCAGGAACGTGGGCTGATTTTGGATGATCAGCCATGATCATGTTGAATGGCGGTGTTGAGTAAATCACGCGCACTCACAGATCTGGTATTGCTGACACAAAGTGAAACTTCAGGGTCGAGGTGCTTGCTGGTGGATCAACCAGGGAGTGTATGTTATGGCTGATATCTTCATGCTCGGGGAGAGTGACCGGAGGAGATGCTGGTAGCTCTTGGTACTTGATATCAGAATCTTCAATCTTCATGTTTTAACAGGTGCACAGGCTGCCTTGTGAATGATCGATTCCCACGGGCTCGACAGGAGGTGCGGGCTCGAAGGGCTGAATGGCCGACTCCAGCACCTATTTTCTATGTTTCTATGATCATCCTATTTTGAAAAGCATGTTCTGATCTATCTTTACAATTTTCTGTTTGATACAGATTGTAATTATTCAGCTTGGAGGAAAACCTTTCAGTTGCGTCCCTCTGAAAGTAGACCAGTGGTTGTGGTGCGTCGTTCTGGGAGTGGGAGAATTGCTATGGGGACAGGTAATGATTTATTCTGTGTCCATTGAAAAAATAAATTGAAAATCTATCCAGCTGTCTCACTTCATGGTTGAAAATGCAAATTATATTGGCGAGAAATGATATCTAAGTTTTTTTTCAAAATACTTTCTTAAACAACTAGCTACTGCAGGCTGGCTTCTAAGCAAACAAAATTTACAAAATGAACAATACTGTAAAATTCACCAAGGTACAATAATTTACAGGCTATTTCACTGCATTAGTAAACTAGAGGCCAAGATGAGGATTTGCTAGACCAGGGCCCAAGGTAGGAATAGGCAATGAGCTGCCAGAGGATAGTGCATGTACAATTACAAGGATTAAAAGCCCTTTGGACTGGTACATGTATTGGAAAGGTTTGGAGCGTTATGGGTCAAATGCAGGCAAATGGGACAAGTACAGCTCAACAACTTAGGGGCAAGATGAGTTGGTCCAAAGGACCTGTTTCGTGAGTAGTGTAACACTGCAACTCCAAGACCAATATTCTCAGTTTAAACCTCAGCTAACAAAATTAAATTAATTAGCTAAAGAATTTGGAATTAAAGCAGAAATGATAGTTTGGGACTACTGGGAAAACCTCCCTCGCTCACTGGCAGATCTATATGTGATCCCAGATGTATGAGAATGTTGTTATCTCCTCCTGGGAAAGGTTGCGTGTTCGAATCACGTCGGGGTCACCAATGTGGTGCGTGGGTCTCGAAAGGAGGCACGAAGTCCAGTGTTTTGAGAAGCACCTTTATTGTATTCCTCCCGGTTGAAGGGAAGATGAAACCAGAGGAAGATGGCACCCAAACCCTGCCTTTTAAACCCTCCGGCTGAGGGCCGCCTCCGGACTGCACCACTCCTGTGCCGAGGGGTTCGGCAGTATGATGGCACGACCCTTAGGAGCCGCCACAGTATGGTATTCGACACAAAATGCTGAAGTAACTCTTCGGGACAGGCAACATCTCTGGAGAGAAGGAAAGGGTGATGTTTCTGGTCGAGAAAGGTCTCGACCCGAAACATCACCCATTCCTTCTCTCCAGAGATGCTGCCTGTCCCGCTGAGTTACTCCAGCATTTTGTGTCCATCTTCAGTGTAAATCAGCATCTGCAGGTCCTTCCTATGCACGGATGTGGTATTGATTACTACACGTTTTAGGTCCTTGACCCTGAAATAGACTGTGTAGGTTGCAGGTCCTGGAGATAACTGCTAACCTGACCATAGAATAATGAGGCAGAACATCATAGAGATCCCATCTCACTTTTATAACTTTGATTTCTTCGAACTTACTCCTTCAGGACATCCCCGAGAAATCAAGATTGCCCTTTTTCCAAAATATCCTCTCAGAAATGAATGTTTATTGGATGAAAATGAGTAATAAACCAGTCCTTTAGGTCCCCACTGTTACAGACAGCAACATGAATCTTTTTTTTGTTCCCTTCATACTGAAATCGATTGGGGGGAAAAGCACAAGAAAGTGAGATTAACAATCTACACTCGCTTACCTTTCCCCTCCAGGTAATATCCTCTGTCCCCACCAATCGATTGAAGTTTCTGAAGGAAGCAGGCCATGGAACTCAGAAGGATGACATCCCAGAAGAGGAACTTAATGAAGATGCGGAAGAGATTGATCATGCAGAGAGGGAGCTGAGACGGGGACAGATACTTTGGTTCAGAGGTCTAAACAGGATCCAAACTCAGGTATGTTCAATGCCATGCTGTTTCTGAGACTTTAATCTTTCAGGAAAGAAACACATTCTGCTGTGATACTCATACTCACGCCTGATTTAAATATGGATCTACGGCCATGATTTTACATTCAGACGGTTAAGCATAACAGTTACGTTGGCAATGGCCGAGTAAATCATTGTAGTGCCAGATTTGTCATCATGTATTTGACATTTTGTGTCGATTTCTCCATAGCCTGATCTAAGTGACCAAAATCTCTTGAACAGAAGGGATTTAATTTTCCATTTTTGCTTCAAGATTTGCCGGATTTTTGTGTAGTTGTGGTTTGGGTTGCCCATGAACTCTGCAGATAATCAAAGCCGGACATTGAGTGGTTTATGAGGCTTGTGTGACAGCATGTGAATGCTCTGGGAATTGCCACATTGTTATTGGGTTTTAAATCAGCTTGTCAAAAATGAACAGCCAGGAACTAAAGATGGCAGGCTCAACTTCAAGTGGCGTTTCACATGTGTTAGTGTAGACCAGATATAGGCACACTTGATGCGTTCATGTCCATAGGAACACTGCAATGAGGCACTTGGAGAACATTGTGATTGCAGATTTCTTGGTTAGATTCCCAGATTACAATTATTGCTTTGAGGAGAGATTACAACACAGCTATATTTACTAGAGTTGAGAATAATGAAACGTATCCTTAATAACATTTACAAGCTGGCAAAAGTGATTGTCAGGATAGTTGCTGCCAGTTGTTTGCTCTGAATGAAGAGCCGAGAAGCAGTGTGACTCTCTGCCCCTTCTGCTTATTATTTGTGTTCTTGGATGATTCATGTGTCTAGAAAGTTGAACTTGCTGCAAGTTGAGTCTGGATTCAAAATGGTGAGATCCTGCTTGGTGCCAGGTCCTTGAGCACATAAATGCTCCATTGTAAGTGATCCGGAACAAAGGCCTTCCCATCAAAATTAAAAATAGACCATATCCCTTCTGCTCTTCCATGAAGAGTTCATGACGGGACATTCCTGTGAAATCACTTGCACAGCTTGTTCGCTAGTTTGAGATTTCTGCAATCACACAGGAGCCTCAAACCTGCCGGCACTTACAAGAGCAAATATGTGCACTTGTAAAGAACTGTCAACATTGTCAACAAGCTCCCGCCCACGTTTCGGACGGAGTGGAGGAGAAGTTTCTTCACAGCATTATGAACCTTTAGAATAGTTGGGGAAGTCCAGAACAAGGGGTCACAGTTTAAGGATAAGGGGGAAGTCTTTTAGGACCGAGATGAGAATTTTTTTTTTCACACAGATAGTGGTGAATCTCTGGAATTCTCTGCCACAGAAGGTAGTTGAGTCCAGTTCATTGGCTATATTTAAGAGGGAGTTAGATGTGGCCCTTGTGACTAAGGGGATCAGGGGGTATGGAGAGAAGGCAGGTACGGGATACTGAGTTGGATGATCAGTCATGATCATATTGAATAGCGGTGCAGGCTCGAAGGGCCGAATGGCCTACTCCTGCACCTATTTTCTTTGTTTCTATGTAATTCTCTACCCAAACGTTTTTAAATGCTTGTATTTGTTCCCGTTCCCACCCACCCCTTCCACCCACCATCCCTGCCTCCAGTTTTAAATTTCACTCCTTTTTCCTTCCCCATCTGATTCCATGTCTGCACCCTTTTGTATCCATCTGATCTCTAGCCTTTGTTTCCATTTCCACTCACCCTCACTTGTATCCATCTATCACTTCCCTATTCATGCTTCACCCCTTCTCCCCTCTACACTACCAGCCTGAAGAAGGCTCCTGACCCGAGACATTATCTGTCCTTTTTCTTCAAAAGATGCTGCCTGTCTTGCTGCGTTACTCCAGCGTATAGTTTGCAGCAAGATTACAGCATTTGCTGTCCCTTCTTTTGTTTGACTAATTTGTGGGGAAATTACTTTTCCATCAGAAATTGTACTTGTCACTTCTTGGGCTTAGTCCAATTCTCAAAACTGTTTCCTCTTAATGACCTTGTGTTCTTAATGACACGCTCATTCTCTGACTTCCTGGCCACTTCTTGTTGCCCATATAATGCTAATGTTGGGTCCCTCAGCAAATCTTTGCTCCCTTTTTATTGTTTTGGATTTGAATTTTTAATTCTTCCTTCCTATAAATACTTTAAATATTATTGTATGATGTTCTCTATCACCCATCAAATCATAATGTGACATTATCAATCCCTTTATTAAATGTTCTTGCAATCACATTTAACTAGATTGTATGAAAATGTATTTTGGATTTCCCTAGTTAGTGTACTGGTTCTAATTTTGCAATTATACCTTATGGTCTTAATTCCCCAAATGGCCCAGAGCTTTGTGCTTCACTGTATTGTGAACTGGTATCATACCACACATAACATATTATCACAGCTGAATGCAGATTATTTGGCAGCCAAAAGTCTTCAGAGGTTTCCATTGGTAGTTTTGGCAGAAATGGTGTCATGGTAGAAAATAGATGCAATTATTTTCTAGATTTCAAACGAGTTCAGCTAAGTGAAATGACACAATTATGGTCAAATAGTCTTGTGAGACTAAAAGGCCTCGATTTATTTCCTTCCTACAACAAATTATTGGATAACTGGCAGAGTAGTATCCCTCGGGACAAGAAATAATTGCAACATTGCGTTCATTGTTGTATCAATATATATATTTTTTCATTGTTTCTAAACTTGGAATGTAATGATATTCCCTCAATTCAGATCTTTCTGCAAACCTTACCACACTAGTTTACTAAAATAGCATTAAAATAGAGGCAGTTATAGTATGAGCCACAATTCCCTTGATGAAGCTTCTTTTAAACCTTTAATGCAATAATATAACTTTCTGTGAAAAGTTTACACCAATGCAAGTTCAAAATTGTGTATGTGGCAGTTCTAAAATTATTCACCCGAGAAATTTGATGCATTTGCTCTCCCAAATACTCCACTGGAGGTTCCTTGTGGGCTATGAGCAGATAAAGATAGGAACAGAAGAGACTGCATCAATATTTAATATGACCCTGTGTGTTGTACATTGCCATTCATTCCCCATATCCTCTAGTTTCCCAAGATATATCAACCTGAGACTTGAATATATATGTATTGGGCAGTAATTACCGTCTGGGATGGATAATTCGTGGATAGTACAAATCCTTGTGAACACTTCGATCCTTCAAGGGGCCCAATAGACAAAAACATTAACAATTTAAAGAAATTTGTGAATGTTGAATGCAACACTTCGATCCTTCAAGGGGCCCAATAGACAAAAACATTAAACATTTAAAGAAATTTGTATCTTGAATGGATTGAATGCAGCATAGGTAATTCAGAACATATAACTAACACGAATTCAGCATAGATAAAATGCATTCTTATGATGATTTTTTTACATTTTCTTCTCATAATTCGTTGCCTTGGTGATTCATACTGAAGCAGTTCTGTGGCTCGTTGCGGTTCTTATAGCCAATATCCCAGTGAACTTCCTTTAAGAATCTGGAGGAATGACAAAGGTTAATAAATGATGGAGCCATTGCTTCTGCGTCCAGCAGGATACAAATGCAAAATGATCAGAAGTTGGATTCTTGAATAATTTTTTCTTCGTCCAGTCTTGGAATGCTGAAGGCACCACTGGTTACATCTTAAATTAACTATCTCCGTTTGCAAAAAAAAAGTGCACTTGAATTAAACTAAACAAATAAAGATTCTATAATTCCACCAGTAAGTCATGATTTTCCTCCAGCTGATCTGTCGGGAAAACCATTTATGATGTTTGTGATTTTCACTGTTATAAAGGGTCAAGAAAAACTGAAATGGAGACACACATATAAAATTTGAAAAGTATTTATTTGTTATAAAAAAAAACTCATTTCTTTCTGGCGAGAGAGAGAGAGAGTGCTATATGCAATCAAATTTAAATATAAGTGCACATTCGATTTATCTTTAACATAATCAAATATACGCTTCATTTTGCTCCTTGAGAGAAAATGATAAGAGGTTCATGTTATTGTTGAGTAATCTTGGTTTCCTTCAAGCACCCAGTTTGTTGTGAATAAATAATGAAATATGGTCAATGAGATATGGCAAGCTATTTTAGAAAATAACTATAATTTTCAGCATATTATTTGTTAAGAACGTGAATGGCTTTTAGTGACATTTAATAATCAAAGACTGTTAGAATTATTGCACTGAAAGTAATCGTATTCCTGGCTGCTTCAAGCTTTGCGATATCTGTTAATATTTAAAATTGTGCATGAGTATCTAAGCTGGATATAATTAAAATCATCTAAATAATGAACCTGTGGTTTGGTGAAGCATGACAAAATATAAGAGGTTACAATGGTGGTTAATATTGGACATTGATCATTGGTAAGAATGCCATTTCTTTAAATTTACCATTTGGATGGAAAATTGTCAAGATTTTGGTTGTGTGTAATGTGCTAATTGAATCATGCTTGAGCATTGGAGGCTCCCTGGCACATTAATCTTGCATCTCCATCTTAAGCAAACTTTCTCATTCTCTCCTCCATTGCAGATCGAAGTAGTCAACACATTCAAGAGTGGCACTTCCTTTCAGGGGGCACTAAGGCGCCAGTCATCCGTTACCAGCCAAAATCAAGATGTAACCAATATTTCTAGCCCTACTCACGTATCGTTATCTACTCCCAATGCTCTTTCCTCTCCTACCAGCGTTTCTGCTGCTACTGCTGGGCGTGAGTGTGTATTCTTAATGCACAAGATGATCTTTCACATCACTCCACTTGCTTTTTAACTATTTGATACTAATCGTCTTGTCAGTCTTTTTGTAGAGTTCAATATTATTTATTTAACTCTCAGCAACCTGTTATGTGTCTGAAGTGAATGTGTTTGTTTTCTCTAGAGGACTAGACAACCCTAGGCAAAGGGTCCAGCAGAAGGAGTGAAGGAAGGTTGTGAGTCTGACCCGAGCCTGCAATGAATGTGAAATGCTTGGGCCTATCAGTCTCGATATTAAGCTTAAAAACATGTGTGTAAACTTTCGAGTATAAGCCCACAGAATGCCAAAAAGAAACCTTTGATTTACAGTGTGTCACCTGAACTACGTGCAGTCTCGTATTTTTTTTCCCCCTCGTGTGGCAATTCAAACCAGGCAAATCAAGAACGTAACGATGGGCTTAATTTACTTAAACTATGTTTCCTTCCTTGCAACATCTTAGACAAAGCCTTTGTGGTCTTCACTGCCAAGGACACTCCTGAGCATCGACTCGCCTCACTTTCTGGTGACTAAGAAGCAGATGACGAGAATGCCCGGGAGAATAAGACCGCCACATGAGATTGTCATCACGTCTTGTCCCAAAGTCTTTTGTCAATTTACAGTACATTTTCTTGTTGTTTGTTTTTCTGTTCTGCCTCCAAAATTAGTTTCTTTCTTACTCATTTTTTTTGTCCTGCCTGTGCTTTGTGAGTCCTTTTTTCTTATATTCAATGTCCAGAGCCACTGCCCAGGTTATATGGTGAATGCCTGGGCAGTTGTTTCCAGTCATTATCTGACATGTTCAGGCAATAGAGCTAAATCTCAGTAATGTGGAGACCATTGACCATTAATTCCCACATTAAGCAAGTTTTATTTCCAAACTATTCTTGGCTGTTTCAAAGGGGGATAAAGAAAAACATGCATGCAAATTAGTTCTGCATGTTTCATATTCATAGCCTGGGACAGCAGTTCCTTCAAAATTTGTGATAAATAACATGTTCATTAAATGTATTGACAAGACTGATATTATCTCTATTCCAATAAAAGGGAGAATTGAACACATGATGTGAATTAAACCTTAATCCAGAAACAAATGGCTAACCATATGCTTATTTAAAACTAAAATAAGTCATAGTATACATCTATCATAATTATTATTTTTATTTTTTATTTTTTTTAATATTTTCTTTATTAGAAGTAATGTACATTACAGTAATATAAGCCAAAAATAACATAATACATTTCCTGTACCACTTCTTGTTTTAAACTTTAAAAAGAAGGAAAGTAAAGAGAGTTATATAGGATAGTAACTGTGATCAAGAAAGACCCATAGAAACGTAAAACGCGAAAAAGAGTTATATCCCTTTTATCTTATTTTACTTTCTTATATCTTTATATTCTTTATTTTTCTCTTTCTATTTCTTTGGTTTTCTTTTTAACTCTTTTTATCTATCATGATTATATCGGGCAAAGTAGAATTTCTAATTATATCAGTGCTTGTCATTCGCAATGTGGTAACTATAGAATTGGCACAAAGGCATTGGTAGAATATGAAGATCTAAAGATGTCAAAACCATGGATCTTGCTTGCCTTGGTGTTCAGTGAATTCTCCTCCAGATCATCTACTTTCTATCAGTATTTCTTCACCTTTTTAAGTCTTCATCCGTTTCAGAATGGAAAACCTATCTGTGATACGGATTCATTCAGTGACCTATGCAAATAGGTTGTATAGATAAAAGCAGATGGGTTTTTTTGATTGAAGGCATCTGAGCACTGATAACTAAACCAGTGGAGTGAATCCTTTATTCAAAATAAAATTATTCCCTGGACTGATATTAGGTTGACATTGATGTGCATCACTGTCATTTGTTTAAAGTTGCGCTAGCATCAAAAATCTATGGTATTTTAAGCAAATTCTAGTCAGTCCATTCATAAGTGACAAATTGGCTTCAGAGCTGACGTTCAAAATCCGGCAGCGAGATCTATGAATGTAATGCAAAATGGGAAATCAATATGTTTTTGGATTGAAAATATCAACAACCCTCAATTCATGAGATGAGTTGTACCCCATTTACTTTCACTATCTTATGTATTATGCACACATTTTTCAAAATGGAATGTGTGCATCAATGAAGAAGCATCACGTCACCATGCAGTCTGCAGTCCAACAACATGACATCCACTATGGACCATTAGTAACGGTGCTAAAATAAAGGCCAAATATAATCAGCAGTCCTATATTTGGCCTAATGTCTTAATATGGCTGCAATGGCTCTGCAAGGAATGCCTAGAGACCTGGATGGATAGCTGTAGGAAAATCACGATGGCAAGAAATGCACATAGAAACTGCTCATTGAAAGACCATGGAATGGAAGAGGCTGATGAGTGTGTTTGTAATTCATGAACAAGTGATTCAGTGTGAAGCAATAGTAAGAGTTACTCAAAGACGGAATAATTTCCGAAAACGGTTGAAGGATGGGGTAATGAAAGCTTGTGTGAGGATGGAAGGAAACTTAGTTTCAAGTTGGAGATAGTTGTCACCCATCTTTTCCAATGTTATTGTGGGCAAATTGGGAGTCCACAATAACACTGAACCTGAAAGTGTTGGACTGACATTATGTTAACCACAAAGGTGAGCGCTGAAGGCAAGAAGTAACATTCACCGTCAACTGTGGTTCTGTTGTGAGCACTTTAACCTCTGAGCGCAAGTCGCAAACCAGAGACTGAAGGACAAAAGTCTCACTGGCATTCAGTGTAGTAAATGTGATGCCACCACTCCACTGGTCTTTCCAACTTGTCACCTAACAAGGTTAGTGATAGAAGATCCCATGACACTTTCACAAAGAAGTTCATGTCAAAGGAGCAGAATTAGGCCATTTGGACTTTCAAATCCACTCCACCATTCCTTCTCTCTCAGCCCCATTCTCCTGCCTTCTCCATGTAACCTTTGACACCCTTATACATCAAGAGCCTATCGATCTCCACTTTAAAAATGCCCAATGACGTCCTCCACAGTTGTCAGTGGCAATGAATTCCACAGATCCACCACCCTCTGCCTAAAGAAATTCTACCTTAACTCCGTACTAATGCTACATCCTTTTATTCTGAGGCTATGGCTGGTCCTAGACTATCCCACTAGTGGAAACATCCTTTCCACATCCACTCTATTTAAGCCTTTTATTATCCAGTAAGTTTCAATGAGATTTTCCCTCATTCTTCTAAACTCCAGTGAGTACAGGCCAGGCCCTGATCCATCTACTTCTTCTTCTTTCATGTCCATCTTCCATGTTTCAAATGTTGACATCGCTGTCGTCGTCCGTCCTGAAAAGGACGCAAGCTTCCGGCGACAACCAGTGGGAGCCATCACTTGTTGCAATAGATGATGGTGGTGGCAGAATTAGCTCGGGATACTTCCAGTCTCCAGCCCGGCCACGTGGACGCTTCTGCTACGGGGCCCCAATCCATCAAACGCTCATCGCACCTTAAACCAGTCATCCCCAGAATCATTCCTGTGAACCTCCTCTGGACCCTGTCCAATGCTAGCATACCCCTCCTCAGATATGGGGCCCAGAACTGCTCACAATACTCCAGATGAGGCCTGACCTGTGCCCTAGGAAGCCTCAGCATTACATCCCTGCTTTTAAATTCTAGAAGACTTATCTCTAGTGCATTTACTTTTATTTATACCTAATTAAATATTACTAACATAAATTACCTGATCATTGTTGGGAAGCTTATTGTGGTTCTGCTTTTTCCTGCACTTCAAAAGTGGCAAAATACTTCAGGATGTCCCGGGGACATGCTGAATGCCAGTCCTTCTCCGCTCTCAGTCACTGAGTGAAAACATAAATGTCAAAGAAGTAAAAATAGTTACAATTATACTGGACAAAGGGAGCACACTGTAGGAAAGAACTGCTGAACATGGAAGCTGTTGCAATACTATGGAGGCCAACCTGTGGGAAGAAATACTTGGAGTGAATCTTACCGCATACCTCTTTCTGTCGATGCACATTTTGTAATACAGTGCCGAACTACAGAATTAATGTACCCGCAGATTATTCAGATCAGAATTAAAATGTTAGGAATGTGTACAAGTAAAACCCAAATTGAATTAACAAGATGGTTATGTGTACAAAGGAACTGCAGATGCTGGTTTAAACCGAATATAGACACAAAGTGCTGGAGTAACTCAGCGGGACAGGCAGCATCTCTGGAGAGAAGGAATGGGTGATGTTTCGGGTCGAGACCCTTCTTTGAGATCCTCCTTCTGAAGAAGGGTCTCCGCCCAAAATGTCACCCACTCCGTCTCCCCGGGGATGGCTACCTGTTCCACTGAGTTACTCCAGCACTTTGTGTCTAACATGATGAATAAGCAGATGTGGGCATTGAACACAGGGAGGGCGTGAATGAGAAGTTTGATGACATCTGGAGTACATCGTTTGTGATGAGTGATGTGTTACCATTATCTGGGAACTGTGACACCATTCTGATCATGTGGTTCTGTGTGTTGTTCTCTCAGTTATTTAAGTCGTGCTTAAATTTTATAACCAGACTGCAAATTGTTAGATGATCAGCAGTACAAAGATGGTACCTTTAGCTACAGAAACACAGTGAGCAAACCTATGACAAGTAAAATGTATTCTAATAATTAAGGTACATTTTGCATCTATTTCATCAACTCCCCCTCCTAACTATCACATCCCAGATTAAATAGCTCCTATACTCTGTGGCATGTTAATGGGACTCTGTTTGAAGTAAACATTTAAATGAAATGTGCCTGAAGCAGAACATAAATGCAGAGCAATCCAACCATTCGGCCCAAATAGAGATTCACAGACAGTCACATTAACATGCTACACGGTTTCTTTATCTTTTTTGGAACTGACTGAGAAAAGGAAGATTGTGTTGAGAGATCAGAGACTTCTACATTCCTAACAACCGCACAAACCAAAAAAACTGCCTATTGGAGACTGGAGATAAAACACTGGGCCTATACTCGAATGTTTATCCCAATGTGCATGGATATGCAATATGCAATATGCTTGTTGATGTTTCAAATAACCGGCATCTGGATATGGCTGTCTCCATACTGTGCCAGACTGTTCCATCTACACTTGGCCTTCTAGTCCTGTGGCATGACTTGTATTCCTCATTACTAGCAATGTGCTTCCTGGCTGCTCCATCCACATCAGCAAGACACCATTTTATCTCCCAGTTTTCTGCAGTCAGCTTTCCTCATTCTGTTTAGTGTTCATCTTGTAATGAGCGGTTACTTTACTTGTGCAATCATGTGGTCTATGTTTTTTGTATGTTGTCATACTGAATATATAAATATATATATATGTGTGTGTATTTATATATATTTATATCCTACAAATGTAATTAAATCTACTACTCACGTTTTACCCTTCTACCTACTGCAAGATTATCTCACCTGCATGGATATACATTGCATTAAAATTTGAAGTAACTAAATGCCGTGGCTTTTACCAGGTTATACACATTGGATCTTTGCTTATTTAACCAACGCTTTCCATGAGTTCTACACGGTTGCCTTTTTTTCCAGTTTTATTGCAGTTCTCACCGACCCCACTATGCACGAAACTGAGACACTTATTTATGTGTGCTTATATAATCTTGTGACTGTGGATCTCAGATAACCGCACTGCCTTAAATATTCTGCCCCCTTTTCCTACTTTCCCTTCTGCAGCTGCCACTGGAGACCTCCGTTTACCTTTGACCTGGTTTTCTCTTTTGCAGATCCGCGTTGTGAAGGCATTCCGTAGCTCTCTCTATGAAGGATTAGAGAAACCGGAATCGAAATCCTCAATTCACAACTTCATGACCCATCCCGAGTTTAGGATAGATGACTCACAGCCACACATTCCCCTTATCGACGACACCGATATAGAAGAAGATGCTGCCCTTAAGCTAAACTCCAGTCCGCCCTCATCTCCTAACAAGAACAACAATGCTATTGATAGTGGAATAAACCTTACAACTGACACCAGTAAATCAGCTACCTCTTCTAGTCCTGGAAGCCCACTACATAGCCTGGAAACATCACTTTAGCTGACCATTTCTGCGCAAAAACAGAATCTACAAAAAACAAAACCTGCTGGCTGACAAACTGTTCTGAACGTGCTCTTCTATGCTCTGCAGCAAGAAGGGAATTTGCTGGAAAGGTGATTTCTTGTTCGGCTGACCCTCCTCAAGATAGAGATCCTGCATGAATGTACATTTCCCAAACTTTCACTGGAAGGACCACAGCTGAGTGCATCAAAGGCAATTTATCCAATCCACTGGTCTGTGACTTTTGAAGTGCTTGTGTGGCATGGACTTAATTGTATAGATTAATTTAAGAAAAAAAAAACTTTAAACAATTGAATTTGCAAAGCTCAACTTGCACAGTAGAATTGCACCAATTGAACAGAGGAACTTTCTAAGCATTTATGAAATACCTACAGAGTTTATCTTCTTTGTTTCTTGGCATGTCGCCCTGCTTAATGGCTCTTACTTATTTATGTCCTTAAGAGAATGTAATTTGTTTACAAAACCTGTAGATAACTTTCTTGTTTATTTGTAGAGTATAAGTTCTGCTGAGTAGTGCAAGCAGCTCTTCCGGTTTAGTACATCTGTAATATTGAATTCTAGATGTTTCATTACAATTGTGTACTGAATTTGGCTGCTTTTTTGTTAAATATTGTAGATATTGCTAGCAGAAACAAAGAAGCCAAAATAGAACAGGGAAATATTGTTTAAAGTGGTACACTAATGTTAAATGATCGTGGACAAAAATGCAGCATGGCTTCCTTTATTTCCTAGAATATATCTTTAGTACCTAAAGTCCTCTGGATTTTTTTTCGTTCATATAAATGCTTGAATTTAATTTTGGTCTTTCTCAGACTCGCAAAGGCCAACTTGAAATGTAATTTGATTGAACTGTCTGCTATATATAGACACCTGCTTGTTAAAATAAGATGTTTCAAAATAACTGTAACTATACAAGCTTGTGATGGGGTTTATTAGAGCTGATTGCAAAATAAGTTATATTTGGCTTTGTCTATATGGGCAAAAAAAATCAAAGTAGTGTTGAAATCTTGTGATATTGTGTTGATTTCTATTTTTTTCCCTTTGATGGCTAATTGGATTATTTTTTAAATCAGCTTAAAGGCTGTCGAAAATTGCAAAACAATCTGGGTTGCTTTGTTTATTTTTTAATTTAGTTTTTTTTAAAGGACAATCTTCATAATCAGCACTCTGCAAATATGAATGAAACTTTCTGTAAAGTATTTAGATGTGCTTTGCGTGGTTTTATCAAGCTTGTCTTTCCGCGAACATCTACTATATACATTATACCATCCCAGCAGTGTGGTTTAAATCTACTTACTATGCTTTCTTAAGGGGCGGCCATTTTAAGCTTGTCACAAGGGTGAAACCAAAAGCGCTTCAAGATGATAACAGCCCAAAATATTTTTTGTGGGGATTGGGGCTAAATGCCTATCAGGCAGTAAGCATACAACACTCTTTATGTCATGGGCAGTGTGAAACCTTTTTTTTTTAACTTTCACTTTGATTCTGTGACTTGCAGAGGTCCATTTAGAAAGATAAAATATTGAAGAACTATCTGTGCTCTGCTAAAAAGGAACTTGCCTGTAATTCTGAGTTCAGGCATTTCTGAATTTGCCAGTAAATCTTGTGTATATATATATAGCAACACACATAAAATAAGACACACTTAAAGTAAAACATATAAATCTGGGCTTCTGTGGGCATGCATGTGTGATGTAGCATCTGTTTATAATCGAATTAGATGACATTTCAGCCAGTCACCACCACAGGTCACAAGCTACAAATGATTTTGTTTCTTTGGCGTCTGTTCAGTGAAGGACAGCCTAGAATGAGGGAAGTTGAAGGATCAATTTATTAAGGTCATTCTGCAATACAAACTTGCTTGCTTCTACATAATGTATTTATCAGCATGAGTTTTGTGAAAATAATAAATAATAAAACATTGCAGCTGAACAGCAATTGGCAATGGGCCCCGTCTGGCCAATGACATGAGTTCATCCATCTGTTTTTATGAATTTTTTACCCAGACAATAATTGTAAATAAAGAACTAAATGTTTATGTTCATTTAATACTATGCAAAAAGGTTATGCTTTATGATTGTTATTCTCATATTCCTACAAGTGTGTTGCTGGAATGTTTGTGGTTTAAAAAGTCAGTAAACCATGTGATGTAAATTATTTTATAGTTTGAAAACCATGAACTGGCTCTTGCTGCTAACTGTCAAATGATTAGATTATCTGGTGGCAGGAGCACAAGTGGAAACAAAAAACAAAAAAAAAATAATAAATTCACAGAGCAGCATGAATCATACATGTCTTCACGTCAACATCCTTGCTTTTGTGTCTTCCCTTCTCGTCTGGGGTGAGTATCAAAACCAGCTTGGTTAACCTGATCACTGCTGGGAGCCTTCATTGCCAGTGTCTAAATCGCCATGGCTATTCTCAGCATAGAAGGAAGCCGTGCATTCAGCATTTCCTTTCCTTATTGCTCACAAGATGTTTCTACTCATGTAATCTTCAGGGATGATCAGCACGCATTGTTTATACAAAAACAACCTGACGAAGCAATGTATTATTGATTATTGACGAGTGTGTTGTCAGTGAGGTACCAGTGCAGTGAACATATTGCTTGCAGCATCACAGACACCTAAACTCACACACATAAACTCAGACAAACACGTTAAAATATAAACTATACTTAAATCTCATATAAATTACACACAACATTCTGCAAGCATACACTTCACCCTTTAATACATGTCCAAATTCCACCATAATCTTGTTTGAATCGGAGTCGATAGTTTGAATTTCACTGCTAATAATCTCATAACTCAGCCAATATCAGAAGTTCTGACTGCCTTCATTTCCTGCTTGCTGCCTGGCTGGCACTGCCATTGTGGAGCAATTTTGCTCAAGAAGATTTGGCTCAGATAGTGGTCGGAGTAGGATTTCTATGTTGGTAAGGGGGTTACTTATGGAAATCCAGGAACATGACAGGAATGGCTCCCATTCGAGCAGGAAATGTTCTGGAGTATGAGATAGGCTCAGATGCAGAATGATGAGCTGTGCATTAGCAAGGGCGTCAATGGCTAGGTGGCAGGAATGAGGGGTGGGGAATGATCACTGAATCGGTGCAGTGGTGGGTAGGATAAAAGTCCTTAACCCGGAGCAAGGGCGATGGCACAAATGGTTAGAGAGACAAACAAAATAAATGCAC
Source organism: Leucoraja erinaceus (assembly GCF_028641065.1). Taxonomy (NCBI): domain Eukaryota; kingdom Metazoa; phylum Chordata; class Chondrichthyes; order Rajiformes; family Rajidae; genus Leucoraja; species Leucoraja erinaceus. Next base: position 42,313,591 of record NC_073392.1, on the reverse strand, counting down.
TTGGAGGCCTCTCCTGACCTACAAATATTAGTCTAAATATATATTTTTCATGAATATATTTTTTCAGACCTCATCTTTAGCTAATTGGTTTCCCAATGTATGGGAATGATCAGGGAGGAATCTGATAGGGGATTAAAATATGAGGCATGCCTTCTATTTATAGTGTTTAAATGATGAAAGCAGTTATGGGAATGAATAGTTTGCCACCTGTGTGGGTTAATTTGGATCAAGTTTGACATTTTTAAAACATTCTCATCCACCAGACACAAACCCAATATTTTTGAGTTTCACATCAACACGTTGTTTTGGAGTTCACAGTAGGATGGCAACTATTCCATATTTCCATGTGCTATAGACAAAGGCCATTCAGTCGATTGGGTCCTTGCGAGCTCACAAACCAGTCCTATTCTTCCATGAGTTTTCCCTGTGACCATCTCTCCCTACTGAGACCGAGTCCTGTCGACTCATCCCAGACTCTAGCACTCAGCTTGGTTTAATTTACAGAAACTGAACGACCCGCACACACGGGTTCGAGATGCGAGGGAAAACTGGGTCACCCTGAAGTCACAGGAAGATCATGCAGTCTCTACACACATCACATTGGAGGTCAAGATTGAATGCAAGTCACTGGTGCTGTGAGGCATCAGCCCTATTAGCTGCCCGGCTGTGCTATGCACCGATATGGTGATTATGAGAAACTGCCAACATCATTTTCAATAACTCAATTGCAAGGTTTATGAGAAGATACCAGATCACTTCATCTTAGAACTACACTCAAGGTCATGGCCTGAAGCATTTGGCCCCAAGTCAAATTTAAATGTTTCCACCGCTAATTAATATTAGTTTGAGGCCAAAATCATCTTCCCAGTTGGACACCACTGACACCTGGAGAGGATCCACTGGTGCTAAAAGCTGGATCACCAGGTAGTGTGCCCATTAGAAGAGGGCTATCTCTCCCATCAATGACGACTGCAGCATCTTAATCAGAAAGAGCAAAAGGGAGGTGAGTCCAGGACAAATTTTGTTTTAGCATTGTCAAAATTTGAAGAAACTATCTGGGGTGGCAAGACATAATCACTTTAATCTTCTAAATTGCCAAAACACCATGAGAAAATGAGCATCGACAAGACTTGGTTGCAGCTGGCCATTCTTGAACTTAATGGGTTATTTCCAAGGCAGTGGACATGCTTGGCTTCTGACCTGTTCTCTAACAACGGCAAGGCTAAGTAACACAAGAATTGCACTATGATCTTAACAGCTTCATCTAACCCGCAATGAAATATTAACTTTGCTTTTTCTGGACGGAGTCATTGGCTGCCTAGACCAAGAATCCAGGGGAAAAAATCAGAATGGGTGGGTCTCTCATGGTAAATTGATGTTTTATTTCCTGTAGCTTTTGCACTCATTACTGCCCCCACTTAAAGGTATAAATGAGATGATAGGGATGTGACAATTGGCCTCATTTCCTAGAATTTCCATTGTGTGCGTGTGTGTGTGCGCCTTGTTTGTGTTCCAATGACTCAACTGTTGATTTTTCAATCAGGCTCACCATAGCAGAGTCACTCTGCCACTTTCACCAGTTGCAGTGAGCATATAATTTCAGTAGAAATGACATTTGTTTTGTGTCTAAACAAACCCGGGTCCGCATTATTCATCAGTTATTCCACTGCAATTACAACACAACAGTGCAGACAGCCTACTTTACTCAATACAATTCTATATTAATGAACCAAGCTGTAATATTTTGAGTGGTTCCCTACATATCAGCTTCGTCACACTTCAAAAAATCAGTCAGTGCTTCACATTCTGTCTGGCCATTACCCGCTTGAAATCGATTGTCCTGAAGGTTCATGAGCCTGCACAATTAAGAATAGTTTCAAACTGGGAATGGATTTGCTAAACAATGGACTTAAGATTTCATTTCACAAATGTTTATCCATGAATCCACATTCAACTTTAAAAATCAATCATGTCTCCATACATTTAAAAAACCTAAGCCTGTCATACAATCCATAGGCTTTGTATTATTAATAACTTTTTTAGTTTCCTCACAGTGAAAGGTGGTGATTTTGGAATATATTTTATAAAAACAATTTAATTGCCAAGGTGCTGGCATGTCTGAAACAGCCCCATACAATGTTGCACTTAAGAATAGTTTCAAACTGAGATGACACTTGATTACATGAAGAACTAATTCTGCCAGCTCATCAAATTTCAGGACGATTGATTTCAAGCAGTTATTGGCAAGACTACATGAGTGGTATAGATAGGGTAGACAACCAGAATCATTTTCCCAGGGTGGAAAAGTCAAGGACTGGAAGACATTGCTTTAAGATGAGAGGGATGACATTGAAAGGAGATGAGCGGGGCTGTTTTTTTTACATAGATAGTAATGGGTGTTTGGAACATACTGCCAGGGGTGGTTGTTGAAGCAGGTATGAGAGTGGCATTCATGAGGCTTTTTAAATACACAAATATGCAAGGATTGGAGAGATAGTCACGTGAGATTAGTTTAACGGCATCATGTTTAGCATGGACATTATAGGTCGAAGGGCCTGTTCCTGTGCTATACTGTTTCGTGATCTTAAATGGGCAGTGGTTCGACTCATGGGAGTAAAGCAATGTTTCATTTTAGCTCCATCGATCCTGTTGATTCTTCCAACTTGGAAAGTCAGAATAAAATAAGATGTTCAAAATATTAAGATGCCACATAATTTCTCAATATTTAAAAAAATCTAACTTTAATATTTCACATTTGGCTCAGAACTACTAAGTCAGAAGGTCATGCATTGGAACTTTAATTCGCCTCTGCGTAGCATAATATTATTGCAGGTACTACTTGTATTAATTTATGGGACCAGATGTGGCTGAAGCCAACAAGATCACCATTTAATGCCTTTCCCTGCTGCCAGAGGCCCAGGGCAACTTCAGCCATGCATTGTGTAGATGGCATACTGCTGATGTGGCCTTGTTTAATGGTGAAAGTCATTGTATAAATTAGCACTCGTGATGTCAATGAACCTGGCTGCTTAGTCCCCGATATCGTCAAGTTTCTCGCTGGTTTCAAGTTTCAATGGAAGTAAGTATACTATGGATATATTTAAAGAACAATAGACTTCTCCTGTGGCCTTGGACAAATTTTATCGAACTTCATAAGTTCATAGTGTTGCAGTAGCTAGATAGAAACATAGAAACATAGAAAATAGGTGCAGGAGTAGGCCATTCGGCCCTTCGAGCCTGCACTGCCATTCAATATGATCATGGCTGATCATCCAACTCGGTATCCTGTACCTGCCTTCTCTCCATACCTCCTGATCCCTTTAGCCACAAGGGCCACATCTAACTCCCTCTTAAATATAGCCAATGAACTGGCCTCAACTACCTTCTGCAGCTGAGAATTCCAGAGATTCACCACTCTCTGTGTGAAAAAATGTTTTCCTCATCTCGGTCCTAAAAGATTTCCCCCTTATCCTTAAACTGTGACCCCTTGTTCTGGACTTCCCCAACATCGGGAACAATCTTCCTGCATCTAGCCTGTCCAACCCCTTAAGAATTTTGTAAGTTTCTATAAGACCCCCCCTCAATCTCCTAAATTCTAGTGAGTACAAACCGAGTCTATCCAGTCTTTCTTCATATGGAAGTCCTGACTTCCCAGGAATCAGTCTGGTGAACCTTCTCTGTACTCCCTCTATGGCAATAATGTCTTTCCTCAGATTTGGAGACCAAAACTGTACGCAATACTCCCAAGTGTGGTCTCACCAAGACCCTGTACAACTGCAGTAGAACCTCCCTGCTCCTATACTCAAATCCTTTTGCTATGAATGCTAACATACCATTGGCTTTCTTCACTGCCTTATTCACCTGCATGCCTACTTTTAATGACTGGTGTACCATGCCTCAGATTCAATTTTAATTGTCATTGTCAGTGTACAGTATACAGTATGACACCCAGGTCTCGATAATTTTCCATTTCGGCTAAAGATCTTCACACATGATCGATCTACTCGCAACAAGTTTTTCCACACACAATTATCTCCACGCAACAAGATAGACGGGGCCCACACACGCACAATTCACACAGTGTATTAAAGCGATATTACCTCCTTAAGGGAGCAAGCAAAATCACACAAACTTAAGCAAAAGCATTCAATATTTTCAACACGTTAAATTTAGTGGAATTTAGAGCAGAAAAATTTGGATCGCACAGTCTTGGAATATCACAGACGTGTCCGACCAGCCTTATTACGTTCTCCCTCAACAGTCATTTTTACAGTAAGATGCCAATTTTACCTTCGTACTGAACCCTCGGTACTGACCCGCTGAGTACTGACCCACCTCAGCGCTGATCTTTAGAGTAATTTGCCAATTTTACTCAGCGCTGATCTTTACGAGTAATTTGCCAGGACGCATGCGTTTCCACGACCGGGCGGTGGAGAGCGACGTGAGTGACTACGATGAGTCCGACTCTGAATAGCCCAGCGACCAGTGCCCGTGAGCATTGCGTGTCCACGGCTGGGAGCGGGGAACAAGAGCAGCCGTGAGCGAAGTGCCCGTGAGCATTGAAGCTAACAGAGTCAGGAGCAGCCGCTCGGCCAGTGCCCGTGAGCATGTCTCCGGTTGAGTAGCCGCGAAACAGGAGCAGCCGCGACGGCCAGTGCCGTGAGCATTGGAGCAGTTGGAGCGGCTGTTGGAGCAAATACTCCAAAGTGACAGGCTCCGGGAGATGGAGACTAGCCACAATGGGCAGCTAGTAAGTCCTACAGCAATACCTCTTGTAGGGCTGCACAGTGTTTCTCCCTCATCAGAGGGGAGTACAGGGGGTCAATTCTGGGGTGACCCTGAAGAGGGGTGCAGAACATACCCCTAGTGCACATGAGGTGCAAGAAAACCCGACCAAACTGGCCAAAACATGGAACCTAAAATAGCTGCAAGTATCGACTACTTGTCATTCAACCAACTATAAGGACAGGCATTATTGGACACCACAGCAAGACACTTACCACCAGGGAACTGCAAAACACTGAATGTTCCCAGTGTCAACCAGTGTATTTGAAAACATGTCGGAGCCTCAATCAGAGCCATGGACTTGAAACTACAGAAAGTTCTGAAAGTCCTAACACGGGAATTACGGTTTTCGCCCGCACAATCAACAAAAAAGACATGACACAAGATCACCAGGATGCACTGGCTTTATTTTGCAACTCCCAATACGAGTTAAATAGTATTAGGAAGAGTTCCATCCAACCGGCTTTAGACACCAAATTTGCAGGCCTGTGCAAACCTGGAACCTCCAAACCACCAATATTACTATTTGGAGGCAACTTATCAAAACAGGTAAAAGAACTTGACGAAGAGGGTAAAACCCTGGGGCTCATTAAAGCAACGTCTAAAAACTACTTCGGCTAGGAAAAAGCACCCCAACGCACCACCAGTCGGCCAAGACAAACTGGTGAAAGCTCGAAGGCCAGGAACACTCAACATCGGTCTTTTTTAGGCCATGGCCCAGACCGGCCTTCCTGGGGAATGCGCTAACCCTCAACACCGACCCAACTACAGACCCAGACACCGGCGCCTCAACGTCCACGGAGGATGCCGAAAAAGTAACAAACCTAGCAATAGTAACCATGGAGGTAGGTGGGTCTGGTTCCTTACGAGGTTGGTGGGAGATTACAATTCTATCTGGATGCATGGAATAAATTAACTACCGACACTTATATTTTCAGAAGTATAGGGTTATACCATAGAATTTATACAAAAACATAATCCTCCAGATCAGCATGTACCGAACCGAATGTTCGTGCTTACAGGCAAAGAAAAATCAAAAGCGCATGCTGAACTACAGTGGCCATATAAAAAAGGAGTAATGGAGGAAACCCAACACGAATCACAGGAATTCGAGTCCAAAATCTTTATCATAAACAAGATGGTGGTTGCCGCATCATCATAGATTTGACTAATTTGAATACTTTCGTACTATATATTCATTACTAGATGGAAACCTTTGTTACTGCTAAGCAATTGATTTCCTAGGTTACTACATGGCAAGCATCGTTTTAAAAGATGCTTACTATACAGTACCCATTAGAGGTGACCACAGATGTTATTTAACACAATGGATCATCTGGGGTTCACCCTTAACTCAGTTCACATGTCAGTGACTTTGCCGAAAGAAAAGGTTACAGCCTTAATGGAGGCTTGCAGCAAAATCATTGACATCACAAAACCATCCATCAGACTGGTAGCAAGAATAATTGGCATTATATTGGCTGCGTTTCCAGCCACACAAATCGGACCTTTACATTATCAAAAATTACAGAGGGCTAAAATACGAGCACTCAAAAAATGATGGTGGTCATTTTGACAGACCAATGAAGCTAACAACAGAGGCCATAATGGAACTAAAATGGTGGAAAGATAACATTAGGCATTGTTCCTATCCAAACATTATCAGCTACCCGTCTATGGAACTACAAACTGATGCCAGTGCACTTGGATGGGGTGCTACCAATTCCATCTCCAGCTGTGGGGGAGATGGAATGCACAGGAGGCATCATTATTACAAACACTGGGCATAAACTACCTGGGAATGTTAAGTGCATTCCATGGCCTTAAGTCATATTGTTCTGGGTTATATCACCAGCATGTTAGACTACAAATTGACAACACCACCGTGGTAGCATATATCAACCATATGGGTGGAAACAAATCGACATCATGTGACAATCTGGCCAACACAATTTGGCAATAGTGTATCCAGAGAGAGATATTTGGATATCAGCTACCTACTTACCAGGTAAACTAAATTTAGTGGCAGACAACAGGTCACGCAAATTCAATGAAAACACTGAATGGATGTTGGATAAAAATGTATTTGCTGAAATTACAGCACGGTAATTATCGACACACCAGTTATCGAATTATGTTCATGGGAACCAGAACCTGGCAAGTGGCAACAGATGCATTTTCGCTGCATTTGGGGGATTGTTTATTTATGCATTCCCTCCTTTCTGCCTCATCAGTCGGGTATTTAGGAATATACAGCAAGACTCCGCATCTGGTATTTTGATAGTACCTGATTGGCCTACTCAACCATGGGTCCCGGTGATACCGACATGGTATTAGAACCATGCATCACCATCCATCATAGACCTAATTTACTGGTTCTTCCCGCAACAAGGGGTAGTTACCCATGTCATAATTATATAAACCTATTAATTTGTAGAGTTGAAAGCACCTCTACTACACCTGGGACTGACGGACCGAACAGTGGAATTATTTCAGCGGCCCACAGACAGTCCACCAAAAAACAGTACTTGGTGTTATCAAGAAATGGGAAGTACTGTCACAACAATAAACATCACCCACAGATCTATGAACATCCCGTCTGTTCTGGAATTCCTGGCAAGCCTCCATTACAATGAGAGGCTCAGTCATAGTGCCATCAACTGCGCCAGAAGTGCTCTGTCAACATACCTGTGGCAAGGAACAGAGCGGCATTCTGTTGGGACACATATGGGATGTGAGCATTGTACTGACCATGTTAAGAAACTGGTCTCCAGCTACAGCTCTGTCCCTACAGAAACTGACTATGAAAACAGTCATGCTGATGGCCTTGGTCACGGCACAAAGGGTCCAGTCGCTACAGAAACTAAGGCTGGACAACATGACTACTTCATCTGGAAATTTAACTTTTCACATCAATGAATTAGTCAAACAGAACAGACAGGGGTCAGCAGGCCTAAAAACAGAATTCAGGGCTAACCCGACAGATGATCGTCTCTGTATTGTAACACACTTACTATTATATATGGAGTATACTAAGATCATCAGAGGAAAAGAAATGTCACTTTTAATCAGCTACAAACAGCCACTCAAAACAATGACAGTTCAGACCATCTCTAGATGGCTAAAACAGGTCCTAATAAAGGCTGGAGTAGAAACTAGCATTTTAAATCTCACTCCACCAGGGCTGCAGATTCATCGGCAGCTATGAAGTTGGATGTTCCTATGGACCAAATCCTCAAGACAGCAGGATGGTCAACGGAGAAAACTTTCCAACGATTTTATAACAAACCAGTCATTGAACCTGGAACATTTGCAGAAACAATTTTAAGTTCTGTAATATAATTTACCCCATAAATAGGGGCTATAATTTGGTGTTAATATATTTATCGTTGGGTTTTCAATATCGTATTGATGTCTAATGATGTTAACACTATTCTCCCCATAATCAAGGCAGATGTGATGCATGGACTCGTTTCCACGGCATGAAATCACAGAGCTTTAAAATCTTCACGTAGTCACTCACGTGACTCCAAAATAAAATAGTAAGATTAAACGAGAACTTACCAGTTTGAAGTTTGATCGTTATTTTATGAGGAGTAACGTTGAGGGATTACGCGCCCTCTGCTCCCACCCTTGAACATATACTCAACTGGTATGTCTTCTCTAATCTTACTATGTTTAGTCATTACAGTTATCTGTGATTTCACACCGCTGCTTTGAAGAATGACACGCATGCGTCCTGGCGGGGTTCTTCACATAATCCCTTTGTTACTGGCCCAATGCCGATCCTCAGTAACCCTATGTTACTGACCAAATACCCTACTACTAGTAGACAAAAGTGCTGGAGAAACGCAGCATCTATGGAGCGAAGGAAAAAGGTAACGTTTCAGTCCGAAACCCTTCTTCAGCAAACGAGTTTCCCCCTTATCCTTCTAAACTCCAGCAAGAAGAGACCTAGTGCCGTCAAACACTCATCATATGTTAACCCACTCATTCCTGGGGTCACTCTCGAAAACCTCGTAAACCACCTGAAGCGTGCATCCTTGGGGACTAGGGGATTGACAGATGAAACAATGGCAGCTTCTTCAAAAGTCAGCTCATCATTGACTCCTGCACCTGCATGGTGAAGCTGCAATGTTAGAGATGAGCTGGAGGTCAGATTATGGTGCATCTAACCTCTCACTCTGTCCTGCACTGAACTTCAGTCATGTGATGCTGGATGCTCCTTACGTTTGGTCCTTTAGCTTTATCCCCACCATGACTGGCGCGGCAACCACCCGCCGTGCCGATGGTATCTGTGGAATTGCCAACCTTGAGTAGAAATCTAAATATGGGTTGCGTAAGTTATGTTTCACTAAATGTCTTTGTCTTTATCTGTATCATTCATTTTAAGGGAGATTTACTGTATTTATTTCAGCTTCTTTTCAGAATTTAATTTCTCCTAAGTTATTTTTAATCGACTTAAATGATTTTTGATTACCAGTGGTAGTTTAAAATATTTCTCAGGCTTTCGATGGTGACAAGTTGTCGTGAAGCCAGCAAGGGCACTCTAGGATCAAAGCCCCCCAGCTCCATAGTTGGAAAGAATGAAGGAATACTTTATTGTCATAGGTGACAAGTTACAGTGGAATTATTTGCTTACATACCCAAGGTATGCAGTAGTCGTCAGATAAAGGGCGCCGGCCAAGTTATAAAGTATCGCGCACCAAGTCCTCCTTTGTCGTCTTCTCCTCCCCACTCACAGTGGTCACCCCACACCGGATCCTCCATTGTTCTCTCTCCTCCCTCATTGCGGTCCCACCACCCCTTTGTTCCTCCCCCCAAGTCTGATCTTCTGCAGTTGTATAGGGCACTGGTGAGACCACATCTGGAGTATTGTGTACAGTTTTGGTCTCCTAATTTGAGGAAGGACATCCTTGTGATTGAGGCAGTGCAGCGCAGGTTCACCAGATTGATCCCTGGGATGGCGGGACTGTCATATGAGGAAAGATTGAAAAGACTAGGCTTGTATTCACTGGAGTTTAGAAGGATGAGGGGGAATCTTATAGAAACATATACAATTATAAAAGGACTGGACAAGCTAGATGCAGGAAAGATATTCCCAATGTTGGGCGAGTCCAGAAACAGGGTCCACATTCTTAGAATATAGGGGAGGTTATTTAAGACTCAGGTGAGAAAAAACTTTTTCACCCAGAGAGTTGTGAATTTACAGAATTCCCTGCCACAGAGGGCAGTGGAGGCCAAGTCACTTGATGGATTATAGAGAGAGTTAGATAAAGCTCTAGGGGCGAGTGGAATCAAGGGATATGGGGAGAAGGCAGGCAGTGGTTATTGATAGGGGACGATCAGCCATGATCGAAGTGCTGGTTCGAAGGGCCGAATGGCCTCCTCCTGCACCTATTTTCTATGTTTTTATGATTGCTGCTGATGGCTCACATCAAGGGGCAGCAGTTGTACCAGCCTGGCCGCTAGATCGATCGGCACTAGGGAGCTGCAAGGGAAACGTGCACTATATCTCACTGACCTTCCCAGTCACAGCTGGATCTTGACGTGTACAAACACGGGTTGCCTGAGGGATGAAATTACTGCACTTCTGAAGAAGGATCTCGACCCGAAACATCACCCATTCCTTCTCTCCAGAGATGCTGTCTGATCCAGCTTTTTGTGTCGATCTTCGGTTTAAACCAGCATCTGCAATTCCTTCCTACACTGCATTTCTGAGATACCTGTACTTACAACTCCATGATATTAAAAACGGCATGTGATCTTACATTGTTAAGATCATGTTAAATGCATAACTTTCCTTCTCCAATTACCCAGCACTCAAGTTATTATACTAACTCATTTAAGTCTACAAACTTCTGAGCACCAATCCCTGTTTGATGCATGAATACATATATATTTAATTTATTGATCTTGAAAATCACACGACCTCATATAAAGGGAATATTCACGTGGTCACCAGGAAATGAAAATTGTCTCAATTTTTTGTATTAATTAGTTAAAAAGTGTTGAAAACTACATTAGTAACAATATATTTTGATATGATCACAACAAAATGAAACAATTTCACAGATCGCAAGCAGAAGATCTTTAGTCCAGCAGACATCCGATTATAAACTCATTTTCATTAAATGTAAAATGTTCCGTTTACTATTGTGGGTGGCACAATGGCGCAGCGCATAGAGCTGTTGCTTCATACTACCAGAGGCTGGGTTCCATCATGATCTTGGTGCTGACAGTGTGGAGTTTTCACGTTCTCCCTACGACTGCGTGGGTTTCCTCACACGTCCCAAAGACGTGGGGGTCCGCAGTTTAATTGGGCTCTGTAAATTATCTCTAGTCCGTGGGGAGTCGATGAAGGAGTGGGACAACATAAAACTAGTGTGAACAGGTGGTCGAGGGTCTGCATGGGCTGACGGGCCCGTTTCCATACTGTAACTCTCAATCAATTGATGTCTTGATTAACAGATGGGTGAATAAAGGCAAGAGAGGTGAAGAAGACAAAAGACTATGAGATAAGGAGAGAAGATGAGTGAAATGTGAAGGGGTATAGGTGAAAGTAGGTGGAAGTAGGAATATTGGGGAAATGGCTGTGCCTTCAGGTGGGACATGGAACAGAGGGGGTAATAAGGGGGGAGGGTGGTTTGTTTTTGGTTAATTTCCTACATTTGGAGAATTCAATGCACGTACCAATGGGTTATAAGCTACCTAAGTGTAATATGAGCTGCTGTTGCTCCAGTTTGTGTGTGGTAGTGGATCAAAAGGATAGGTATGAGAGGAGAAGTTACAATGGTTAGCAAGCAGAAGATCCAGCAGGCCTTGTCTGACTGAGCACAACAGTCGCTTAGTCTACGCTTGATCTCCACCAATGCAAAGGAGGCCGCATCAGGGACACCAACTACAGTAGATGAGGTGATAGGGGGTGCGTGAGAACGTTTGTCTCACCTGGAAGGGAGGCTGGGGTCTCTGAATGGATGTGGGGGAGGAGTACAGGGACTGGCATTACATCTCGTGCGTTTGCAGGGTAAAGTACTTGGGAATGGGAAGATGTGGCTGGTGGTGGGATCACGTTGAAGGTGGTGGAAATGATGTGTTGGATACAGAGGTTGATGGGGTGATGGGTAAGTACAAGGGGATCTCGATCTTGGTTCCATCTGAATGGAGGGGGGGGTGAGAGCAGAACTAAGTAACACTAATGAGATATGGGAAAGGGGTCCATCTACAACAATATGGGAGAAAACACATTTATTAAAGAAAGAGAACATCTTGGTTGTCCGTGACTCGAAAATATCATCACTAAGAAAAGAGGACAACCCACCCACCCACCCCCCCCCCCCCCCCCCCACACCCCCCCTTCCACCCCGCTCCCTTTCCCTCCATCTCTTCCCATCACCCAGCAGGATGTTCACTAATTCCCCTGATCATTCCCTCACCCACTCCCCTGTCCCCTTCCACCTATATCCTTTCCTCTAGCTTCACACATGGAACCTCTTTACTCCTTTACAACCTTTTTGTCTTTTTTCCCCATCTGTGGCCTGTGACCACCCATCTGAGGTGCTCCAGCACTTTGTGTCTTTTTGTTTGTACACCAGCATCTGCAGTTCCTTGTGTCTAGACGGGTTTGGCCCGTTTTGCTAACAAGTGGAATTGGGATTTTATCATATCCATGGAGCCAAACAAATCGATCGCCCAAAAAGCAGCAAATCTGAAGACTTGGAACTGTTTAGAATTCAGCAAACAATAACCAAAAGATGGCTAAAGGTCGGGTTGGGGGAGGAGGGATGGGGCGAATGGCAAAAATACAGTGGGAGAGTCGGCTCACTGGGAAATAAAAATAATTTGTAAAAACCTCTATAGATGTGTAAGACAAAAAAATTAGTGAAGATGAATAAAGGCCCCTCACATTCATCCACTACAGGGAAATGTAGAAAGGGGAACAAAGATATGGCAGATCTAGTAAGCAAATACTTTGGTCTGTCTTCACAATGGAGGATAGACACAAAAAGCTGAAGTAACTCAGTAGACTTCTGTAGACTCCACAATGGAGGATAAGATACAAATACTCTAACGGGAATATTGGAGGTCCTAGTGTTTAGTGAGTGGGATGCGCTGAAGGACATTTATATCAGTGCTGAGTGAAATGCTGGAGGCTTTTATAAAAGACTAGACCAAGCGCAGACCCGTTGGGTCTGTTTCCCCAACGGCGTTTGTGGGGGGGGGGGGGGGGGGGGCAGGCCGCCGCAGCACACTAACACCAACCCCCCCCCAAATACACAGTTGGGAGTGGGGGGAGACGGGGTGGAGGGGTGGGGAGAGAGGAGAAGGAGAGGGAGGGGAGAGGGGGAGGAGGAAACGGGAGAGATTTGTGAGGGAAAGGAGAGCGGGGTATGGGGGGTGAGAGAGGCGGATGGGGAGAGAGTGGTGGGGGAGGGGGGGGGATGGGGAGGGAGGGGAGGGGAGAGGGGGTGGGAGAGAGGGGAAAGAGTGGGGAGGGATAGTGGAGGGAGAGGGGGGGGAGAGGTGGAAGAGTGGGGAGGGAGGGGGAGAGGGATAGGGGGAGTGATGGAGAGGGACAGAGGGGTAGGGGGAAGGGGTGGGGGGGAGAGAGGGAGGGGGGGAGGGTGGTGTGGTGTGGGGGAGGGCGAGGGAGAGGGGGGGGGGTAAGGGGGAGTGGTGGAAGAGGGACAGAGGGGTAGGGGGAAGGGTGCGGGGGGGAGAGGGAAGGGGGTGGGGGAGAGAGGGATGGGTGGGAGAGGGTGAGGGGTGAGGAGGGAAACATAGAAACATAGAAATTAGGTGCAGGAGTAGGCCATTCGGCCCTTCGAGCCTGCACCACCATTCAATATGACCATGGCTGATCATTCAACTCAGTATCCTGTACCTGCCTTCTCTCAATACCCCCTGATCCCTTTAGCCACAAGGGCCACATCTAACTCCCTCTAAAATATAGCCAATGAACTGGCCTCATCTACCTTCTGTGGCAGAGAATTCCACAGATTCACCACTCTCTGTGTGAAAAATGTTTTTCTCATCTCGGTCCTAAAAGATTTCCCTCTTATCCTTAAACTGTGACCCCTTGTTCTGGACTACCCCAACATCTGGAACAATCTTCCTGCATCTAGCCTGTCCAATGCCTTAAGAATTTTGTAAGTTTCTATAGGATCCCCTCTCAATCTCCTAAATTCTAGAGAGTATAAACCAAGTCTATCCAGTCTTTCTTCATAAGACAGTCCTGACATCCCAGGAATCAATCTGGTTAACCTTCTCTGTACTCCCTCTATGGCAAGAATGTATTTGGCAAGGGAGATGGAGAGGGTGGAGGAGAGAGGGGTGGGGGAGGGGAAGAGAGAGGGGCGGCAGGCAGGCGGCATATATAATAATAGATAGATAGATGTATTAATAATAATAATGGACCATTTGAAAGCAGTGACAGTATCAGTCAAGAACAGAAAGTGCTGGAGTAACTCAGCGGGTGAGGCAGCATTTCTGGAGAACATGGATAGGTAACGTTTTAGGTTGGGACCCTTCTTCATGCCTTGAGTCTGGGACATTACAGAGGGGGAGCAGTGCGGGAGGGTCTCACAGAACTCCCATCAGAGAGAGAGGAGAAGAACGTCTTCAAGATAGGCATATTTTAAGGAGATTCTGCAGGTGAGCAGTCAAAATGAGGGTCCCGACATGAAACGTCGCTTATCCATGTAATCCAGAGATGCTGCCTGAGGTACTCCAGTGCTTTCTGTCTTTTTTTTGTAAGCCAGCATCTGCAGTTCCTTGTTTCTACAGTATCAGTCAAATTTGACATGGATATGCATTCGATCAAACCATGCTTGGCAAATCGTCTGGAACATTTTGAGCAAGTAAGTCACAGAATGAATGGGAGAGAACAGTAGGTGTTGTGTATTTGTACTTGGAAAATGTTTTTGATAAGATCCCAGATTGGAGAGAAGTGTCCAAAATTAAAATGTATTAGATCAGGGACATGGATACATCGCTGATGGGCAGAGCAAGAACAAATGTAGGAATAAACAAGTTATTTTCAAAGTGACAGGAAGTGGCTACTGCGTTACCATAGGATATAATGCTTAGGCCATGGCTCTGCACAACATATATTAATGACTAGATGATGGATTTAAGTATAATAACTCATATAATCCCAGTATATTCTCTACAAATTCCTAAAAAAACACTACCCGCCACTTCAATTCTACTGTGGCCTGCACACTAGAGACAATTTGGCCAATTCACTAGAGACAGTGGCCAATTCACCTACGCAACTGGAAGTCTTTGAGATGTGGGAGGAGACTGAAGCACTCGTGTGAAATCTTCGTGGTCACATGCAGACTCCGTGCAGAGAGCAGCAGAGGTGAGAAATGAACCCGGTTGTGTGGACCTTGAAGCAACAGGTAGGTACACATGAGTTGTGCCGCTTGTGCAACCCCGGGTGGTATTTTACTGCCACTGCATTGCACTCCCTCACCTTCGCCGAAAAACACAGCTGCTGTACAGTCTTTATAATCTGAAGAAAGGGTCTGGACCTGAAACGTCACCTATTCCTGTCCTCCAGAGATGCTGTCTGACCCGCTGAGTTACTCCAGCATTTTTTATCTATCTTCTGCTTTACGCAGTGCAGGCTAGCCTTAACCAGCACAAGCCAGTCGTAACATTGAACCCCTGTTGAAGCGTCTGGCTGAAATGCACCATGCTTGACTTGCGGCTGACCTGACACCACAATTCTGTGGCCTTTGAATTCACTATCCAATATTTAGTGTAAGTGAAGCAACTGCTTGGAAATCTGTCAGAATCTGTAATGCAAATATCTCTATGGTAACTGCCTCTTATCAATGTTTCTATATACAACTTTTCTATTACAATATTTAGCACCACTGGGAGATTAGGGAAAGATGTAAACATTCACATGGCTCATTCTAAAAATGTATGAGTGCTTTTTGAATATTTCTTCTGTTATGTAAACATGAAGATAAATAGTTTATAACCTACTGGGATAATTAATTTGTTTTCAGGTTTTGTTATAGTGAGTCAAAGCTATTAATATTTTTTTAAGTGTTTTGTACCTGATGGTTAATGAGAACTATATCTGAAAGAACTAATCAGCAAATAATGGAACTACATATAGTTTGTGCAATTAAAAACCTTTTGTACCGATGATTCATTGATAAGCATGGAAAGGAGCCTGTCAATCATCAGTTGTATTTGTCATATTGCACATAAAGTGCAAGTGAAATGAATTTGCCAGCAGCGGTACAATGAAAAAGACACACACAAACACAATAAGAATTTAACGCAAACATCGACCACAGCATTCATCACTGTGGTGGAAGGCACAGAATTTGGCCAGTCCTCCTCCATTTTCCCCCTTGGTCGGGACCTCAACCCTCCGCAGCCGCCGCTGCAGGCGTCCAGATGAATAGACAAGGTAAAAAGTCAAGGTAAGTCCTGAAACGGTGACTCCCCACCGGAGACCACGGCTTCAGGTTGGTGTAGGCCGCAGGCCGGCGGTCGAAGATTTAAAGTTCCCGCCGTGCTGCAGCCAGAAGCACAGCAGGATCGGCGGTCAGAGCTCCCCTCCAGGGGTCCCCGGCGAGGGACCCCGCTCCTGATGGCAAGTCCACGCCGCGCCCGCGGTAAAAGTTGGCCGCGGGCCGGTGGTCGGAGCTCTTCCCCTCCCGGGTCCCCAACGAGGACTCCACACCGGCTGGAGCTCTGCAGACCCCGGCTTCAGGCTGCCATGAGCCAGTGAACGGCAAGTTCCCCTCCCGCAAGCCCCGGCGAGAGCTCACCCACTCCACGACGAGAGTCCACGCTGCGCCCGCTGCTGATGAAGCCCCGGGTGCATCTCCAGGAAAGGCCGCACCGATCCTTGCTGTTAGGCCACGGGGGAGGCGACATGGAAAAAGTCACCTCTCCGTGGAGGAGGCGACCAAAACATTTCCCCCACACCAGTCACACAAAGGAACATTAACAACATACATTTAAACACACAAAAACATTTTTTAAAGTTGAAAAAAACTAACGCGTTGCTGGCAGGGCTGCCGGCTTGCAGCGCCCCCACCGACCTATTGTAGTGGTAATTCTCTTCCCGAATGCAGAAGGGGATAGATATGTGATTTTTTGTGATCATTTTTAGCCCCAAGTTTGTCATGTTGGCAGTTGCTTCTTGGTATTTTCAAAATCAAAACCACAAGCCCACCCAATTTACAGATTAACAAAAACCCTTATCCATATTGTGTAGGAAGGAACTGCAGATGCTGGTTTAATCCGAAGGTAGACACAACAAGCTGGAGTAGCTCAGCTGCCATTCAGCATCTCTGGGGAAAAGGACTAGGTGACGTTTCGGGTCGAGACCCTTCTTCAGACTGAGAGTCAGGGGAAGGAAACGAGATATGTAGACGGTGATAAAGACAGACAGATGAATGAAAGATATGCAAAAAAGATGATAGCGGGAACAGTCCATTGCAAAGATCTTATAGCAGAGCAAGATGGGTTACTCTCACGCATTTTAACAACCAGCCCACGCCATCTTGTTCCGCCATCTTGCTCCACCATCTTGTTCCGCCATCTTGTTTCTGGCCAAAGAGATCTTTGTTTCCGCAGTGGGGAGAGGGAGTGTGCGGCCCGGGGTAGCGGGGTGAAGGGGTCCGGGGCAGCAGGGAGTGGGAGTGCGCAGCCCGGGGACAGGGGGTGCAGGGGCATAGGAGGGGGGGAGACATTGTAGGGGGAGCAGGCGATAGGAGTGCCGGGGGGGGGGGGGGGGGGGGGGGGGGGGGGGGGGGGGGGGGGGAGGGGAGAGTTGAGGGGTGGGGATAAGGCCTAGTGTGTGTGAAGTTGCGGGGAGGTTTACAATGTTTCTTATTTAATGTCCCTTGTCTAGTCTGAAATAAAGTTCTTCATTGGATCAGAAGAAATATAATTGTGTGTGTTATATGATTATATACATTTATATCACATTCATGTATGTGTGTTTATAAACATTTTATTCTTTAACAAGAATTAACAGAATTATGAACTAACAGAATTATGAATCTAACCCTATATCACGCACAAAAACCGTTCCCCCGCAATGTTAATTACACTGCGAGTCGGGTCGGGTCGGGTAGGTTCCAGTTACTACAAAATCAACTCAAACACTGCTTGTGAGCCATTTAAAAAGAAATGATTTAAAAAACATTAAAAAAGACAATTACCAGAGTCAAATTTTATTCTTGACAAGAAGTATGAACTGGCTTAGTAATAATCTTTCAAAACTCTTTAGATTCTGGAGTAGTTCCTGAAGATTGGCGGATAGCAAACGTAACCCCACTTTTTAAGAAGGGAGGGAGAGAGAAAATGGGGAATTACAGACCAGTTAGTCTAACATCGGTAGTGGGGAAACTGCTAGAGTCAGTTATTGAAGATGGGATAGCAGCACATTTGGAAAGTGGTGAAATCATTGGACAAAGTCAGCATGGATTTACGAAAGGTAAATCATGTCTGACGAATCTTATAGAATTTTTCGAGGATGTAACTAGTAGCGTGGATAGGGGAGAACCAGTGGATGTGGTGTATCTGGACTTCCAGAAGGCTTTCGACAAGGTCCCACATAAGAGATTAGTATACAAACTTAAAGCACAAGGCATTGGGGGTTCAGTATTGATGTGGATAGAGAACTGGCTGGCAAACAGGAAGCAAAGAGTAGGAGTAAACGGGTCCTTT
The DNA here is from genome assembly GCF_028641065.1 of Leucoraja erinaceus. Taxonomy (NCBI): domain Eukaryota; kingdom Metazoa; phylum Chordata; class Chondrichthyes; order Rajiformes; family Rajidae; genus Leucoraja; species Leucoraja erinaceus. Next base: position 42,295,093 of record NC_073392.1, on the reverse strand, counting down.
TCACAATGGCAGGCAGTGACTAGTGGGGTACCGCAAGGCTCAGTGCTGGGACCCCAGCTATTTACAATATATATTAATGATCTGGATGAGGGAATTGAAGGCAATATCTCCAAGTTTGCGGATGACACTAAGCTGGGGGGCAGTGTTAGCTGTGAGGAGGATGCTAGGAGACTGCAAGGTGACTTGGATAGGCTGGGTGAGTGGGCAAATGTTTGGCAGATGCAGTATAATGTGGATAAATGTGAGGTTATCCATTTTGGTGGCAAAAACGGGAAAGCAGACTATTATCTAAATGGTGGCCGATTGGGAAGGGGGAGATGCAGCGAGACCTGGGTGTCATGGTACACCAGTCATTGAAGGTAGGCATGCAGGTGCAGCAGGCAGTAAAGAAAGCAAATGGTATGTTGGCTTTCATTGCAAAAGGATTTGAGTATAGGAGCAGGGAGGTTCTACTGCAGTTTGTACAGGGTCTTGGTGAGACCACACCTGGAGTATTGCGTACAGTTTTGGTCTCCAAATCTGAGGAAGGACATTATTGCCATAGAGGGAGTGCAGAGACGGTTCACCAGACTGATTCCTGGGATGTCAGGACTGTCTTATGAAGAAAGACTGGATAGACCTGGTTTATACTCTCTAGAATTTAGGAGATTGAGAGGGGATTTTATAGAAACTTACAAAATTCTTAAGGGGTTGGACAGGCTAGATGCAGGAAGATTGTTCCCAATGTTAGGGAAGTCCAGGACAAGGGGTCACAGCTTAAGGATAAGGGGGGAATCCTTTAAAACCGAGATGAGAAGAACTTTTTTCACACAGAGAGTGGTGAATCTCTGGAACTCTCTGCCACAGAGGGTAGTTGAGGCCAGTTCATTGGCTATATTTAAGAGGGAGTTAGATGTGGCCCTTGTAGCTAAGGGGATCAGGGGGTATGTAGAGAAGGCAGGTACGGGATACTGAGTTGGATGATCAGCCATGATCATATTGAATGGCGGTGCAGGCTCGAAGGGCCGAATGGCCTACTCCTGCACCTAATTTATATGTTTCTATGTTTCTATGACAGAATTATGAATCTAACCCTATATCACACACACAAACTGTTGCCCCGCAACATTGATTACACTGCGAGTCGGGTCGGGTCAGGTCGGCTCCGGTTACTAAAATGGGCAGTGAAAAATGCCCAGGATCCCCTCCGTAGCGTACTACACGTCAGACCATTGTATTTCGCAGGAGTAATCTATCTTGCTCTGCTCTAAGATCTTTGGTCCATTGTTAGCTGTGGGCCAGGTGAGAACAAGTTATACAGACAATGAAACTCGCCAGGACGACAGTGGGACTAATGTTATGACTAGGGTGGGGGAGGGATGGAGAGAGGGGATGAAAGAGTCATGGTTAGAGAAATCAATATTCGTACCGCTGGGTTGTAAGCTGCTGAGCAAAATGTGAGATGTTGTTGCTCCAATTTGTGTTTGGCCTCACTCTGATAAAAATCTATATTTATGTCTCCTTCATGTGCAACTACTCCAATTATATCCTTCTATGTTTTATTGACAATTAATAGTGTGATGTCTGTGTAGGATGTATGTATTACCATGGTCACAGTGGAGTCAGTTTGTTGAAGACATCTGCCTGTGTGTTTCACAACTCTTCAGTCCTTTCATGTGTCTCTATGTTCTCTGCCTTGTCGTGGTTAGAAACATAGACATAGAGTCATAGAAAACAGGTGCAGGAGTAGGCCATTCGGCCCTTCGAGCCTGCACCGCCATTCACTTTGATCATGGCTGATCATCCAACTCAGTATCCTGTACTGAGAAGGAACAAGTGCTTACACATATACATTGCAAATTGATGGCATGGATAGAAGGTCAACAATATAAGATGCAATAGTGGAACAATGATCATCCACAGACTTCAAGTCTTTTGACATATGGCAGTGATAAATTCATTGGATGAGTCTGGGAATCTATAACCTTGTGTTGTCTGTTGAATCATCCGTGTCAACACAATAATATTTGGGCCTTTTTAGACAATGCAATGTGTGAGAAGCCTAGGTGAGCTGCAGTTGTACAGGGTCTTGGTGAGACCACACCTGGAGGATTGCGTACAGTTTTGGTCTCCAAATCTGAGGAAGGACATTATTGCCATAGAGGGAGTGCAGAGAAGGTTCGCCAGACTGATTCCTGGGATGTCAGGACTGTCTTATGAAGAAAGACTGGATAGACTTGGTTTATACTCTCTAGAATTTAGGAGATTGAGAGGGGATCTTATAGAAACTTACAAAATTCTTAAGGGGTTGGACAGGCTAGATGCAGGAAGATTGTTCCCGATGTTGGGGAAGTCCAGGACAAGGGGTCACAGCTTAAGGATAAGGGGGAAATCCTTTAAAACCGAGATGAGGAGAACTTTTTTCACACAGAGAGTGGTGAATCTCTGGAACTCTCTGCCACAGAGGGTAGTTGAGGCCAGTTCATTGGCTATATTTAAGAGGGAGTTAGATGTGGCCCTTGTGGCCAAGGGGATCAGAGGGTATGGAGAGAAGGCAGGTACGGGATACTGAGTTGGATGATCAGCCATGATCATATTGAATGGCGGTGCAGGCTCGAAGGGCCGAATGGCCTACTCCTGCACCTAATTTCTATGTTTCTATGTTTGTGGCTAAGGGGATCAGAGGGTATGGAGAGAAGGCAGGTACGGGATACTGAGTTGGATGATCAGCCATGATCATATTGAATGGCGGTGCAGGCTCGAAGGGCCAAATGGCCTACTCCTGCACCTAATTTATATGTTTCTATGTTTCTATGTGAGGCATCTTGGTCAGCATGAACATGCTGGGCCAAATGGCCTGTGTCCGCGCTGTCTGATCTATGACACAAAATTTGTTTGTCATTTAATTGCTGTGAAAATGAATCAAAGTTATTCAACCCAGGGAATCTCACACGGGGCGGCCATGGTGGCACAGCGGCAAAGTTTCTGCCTTATGGCGCTTACAGCGCTAGAAACCCGGTTTGTATCCCGACTATGGGTGCTGTCTGTACAGAGGTTTTCTCTTATCTCTGCGTAGCTTTTCTCTTATCTCTTCGGTTTCCTCCTACACTCCAAAGATGTGCAAGTTTGTAGGTTAATTGGGTTGGTAGAAATGTAAAATGCCCCTAGTGTGTGTAGGATAGTGTTAATGTGCGGCAATCCCTGGTTCGTGCAGGTTCGGTGGGCCGAAGGGCCCGTTTCTATGCTGTATCTCTGAAGTAAACTAAATTTGCACACAACATTTGAATGTATATGGAGATGACATCTGGGAAAGCTGAAGATTTTTGTCCAGTACAGATACAACAGAGCAGCAAGAGAAACCCAAATTCCAAAAGGGAATCACAAGCATAACGTTGTCTGCTGTGAATTGCTGTTAGAGATACTGTGTATTGGAAGCCATTCACTGCACATACGTCAATTCAAAACAACAAGCATCTGGGCCTTTTTAGACAAGTTCCTGTTACTTTATTTAACACTTCTGGGAATGTAAGGAAAGATGTAAACATTCACATTGCTCAATCTCAAGATATGCAAACAATATTTTTATTCTCTGCTGTGTAAATGTGAAGATAAATAACCTACTGTGATAATTAATTTGCTTTTAGCTTTTGTTATAGTGGGTTAAATTGATGAGTATTTTTTGAAGTTTTTTTATTTAGTGTGAGAATGATATCTGAAGGAGCTAATCAGCAAATCAAGAGACAATCTATAGTTCATGCAATTAAAAATCTTTCATTTTGATGATTAATTGACTGCTAAATGCAGAAAGGAGCACATAATAGTAATTGGAAATAAATATGGACCTTATTTGTTGATGGCCTTGATCTAAGGAAGACTCTGGTCAGAATCGTTGCCCATATCCTCTTTATGATGTTCTCCAGATAATCACATTCTATTTTTCCAAGCATTGATTTCAATTTCAATTAATTACAATTAATGACCATAGTAAAGTGAAATACAAAATATAATTATCATATTAAGATACTGAATAAATAAGAGTTGCATGGATATTAACATTGTGTGATAGAGGCCCATGTGTAATCGAGATTTAAGTATAATTTCATTTTGCAGTGAAAGGTACTTTTGCTACAATAGGGTTAATGCTCATATAATAAGTGATGAAACAACAAAACAACAATCGTCTGGAAACATATCTATATAAAGGAGATTGGTGTATGTTCTACTTATTACTAGTATTATTATATGGGAAAAAATAATTTGCAATGTGCACAGTCCAATAGTTTTCTGTGGCAAGAAACTAAAGCATTCCTGTTATTTTTTTATGGATTTCTAATCATCCATGACAATTTGTAAGGCGAATATAGTATCTTTTAAATAATGCCGATGAAGCAGCTTCTTTTAGCTTCAGATATCCATTTAACACAGCCTTCTTATTTTAAACGCAGAAGGGAAGAGATGAGACGAGACAGTTTTTATGTGATAGATTTAGTCCCGGGGGTTGTTATGTTGGCTATTGCTCTTTGTATTTTCACAATCGGAACCACAAAAATGATGAATGACTTGGGCGTAAATGTAGATAGGTTGGTTAGTAAGTTTGCAGATAACACCAAGATTGCTGGGGTCACGGCTTATGAGGAAGGCTGTAAAGGTGTACAGCGGGATATATATCAGTTACAGAAATGGGTGGAAAAAATTGGGGATGAAATTGAATTTGGCAATTGGGAGTATGCGTTGCGCTTTGGGAGTATGAATGTCAGGGGAAAAATACGCAGTTAATGGCATGACCCTTAGCACCATTGATGTGCAGAAGGATCTTGGGGTCCAAGTCCATAATTCCTTTAAAGTGGCAGCTCAATCAGATAGAGTGGAAAAGACCGGATCTGATATGCTTGACCTCATTGGATCTTCCCTTGCGTGTAAGAGCCAGGAAGTCATGAAGCAGCTTTGTGGGACTTTATTTAGGCCACATTAGGAGGAATGTGTGCAGTTCTGGTCGCTCCATTTCGGAAAGGATGCGGGGGATTTGGAAAAGGCGGAGAAGAGGTTTCCCAGTATGATGCCTGGATTATGGGTATTAGCTGCAGAGAGACCACGGTTGGATAGACTTGGATTGTTTTCCCTGGATGCCGGAGGTGGCGGTGATACCTGATAGAAGGATGTAATTATGAGAGGTATAGTTGGACTAGACAGTCTGAACTTTCATCAGGATGGAAGGATGGAAAAAGCAAATTCTAGAGAGCATAGCTTTAAGCTGTAGGAAGGAACTGCAGATGCTGGTTTAAACCGAAGATGAACACAAAATGCTGGAGTAACAGGCAGCATTGCTGGATAGAAGGAATGGATCTTGACCCGAAACATCATCAATTCCTATCCTGAGATGCTGCTTGTCCCGTTGAGTTACTCCAGCATTTTGTGTCTGTCTTGTACATAGATTTAAGGTGAGAGGGGTAAAGTGTAAAGGAGATGTGCAGAGCAAATTTGTTTTTACGCAGAGGGTGGTGAGTGGTGGAATATGATGCCAGGGATGGTGGTTGAGGCAAATAGGGTTGTGGCATTTTAAAGACTATTGGGTGGGCAGATGGGTATGCAGGGAATGGAGGGCTGTGGATTATGTGCAGGCAGATACAAGCTGGCTTGGGCATTATGTTCGGCACAGATATTATGGGCTGAAGGTCCTGTTCTTGTGCTGTATTCATCTCTGTTCGACAGCCACTCAATTTACAGATTAACAGAACCATTATCTTGCCTCCTCCAAGTGTAACTATTCCAATTCTTTCCGTCTATGGCTTTTGTAAATTAAGAGTGTGATGTCTGTAAAATACTTGCATGTATTAATATTTTTGCAGGGGTTGGTTATTTGAATAAACCTGTTGTGTGTGTCTTGGACCTCACCAGTTCTAATGTGTTTCTCTATATTCTCTGCTTGCCCTGGTGGGAAGGAACAAGTGCTTACACATATACATTGCAAATTGATTACGTGGGCAGAAGATCAACAATATAAAAGGCAATAGTGGAACAATGAACATCAACAGACTTCAAATCTATTGACAAGCGGCAGTAATTTTACTTCGGAGACACGTGAGTGATTCCGTGAAGAAGCCCCGCCAGTTCGCATGCTTGTCATATCGTCGTTCGCAAGGCGAAGCACCGGACTGGCAGGCAATTCACTCCTGCCAGCGGTAAGTTTAAACCTACAGGCAAGTTTTTAATACTTACCAGGTTGTGTTTTCTTGCAGGAACCTCTTCTTACAGAGGTTTCGTGCTGGAGGTTGTAGCGCAGTCCGGACGAGCCGCGGGGGAACCGGCTTTGAGCTGTGGGGAGACCCCGGTCCAGACCGCGGAACGCGGGTAGCCGGCGGAGGTCGGATGCGCTACTCCAGCCGCTGACAAGGCGGTCAGCGGCTTCCAGACCGCTGAGGTTCCCATGGAGGGGTAAGTCCATAAGGAAGGCGGTATCAAGGTGCCGACTGTGAGCACCGTGGCTAATCCTGTGGGCAGGAAAAGCCATTTAAAAGTAAGCCCGTGGAGTCGGGCTGGGAGCATTCTCCTCCCACTAGAAGCGACGTCTGTGGACGTCTGGTAAAGATGCAGCACCTGATGGAGAGGATACTCCATCACGACAGGCTCTAGGAGGAGATTTATATCCGTGAGGTCACCCCATGGGCCCGTGGCCGCAGCTTCTGGTAAGGGCTGTATAGGGAAGATCTGCTCCAGCAAGAGGAACCTTATATCCACGGGTCTTCTTGGGGGCCCATGGCAGCACCACCTGTAGAAGGGCTGCATAATGTCTCCCTCATGGAGGAGGTGTGCTTACCGGGGCAGTTTTATTCTGACCCTGAGGTTGGAGGTATCGCAGAGCAGCATACCCCAAGGCATGAAAGCCAAGAAGGGCTATCGAGCCAATAAAAAGAGCTCCAGCACGATATGCTCCAGCAAGAGGAGCTTTATATCCGCGGGTCTCTTCGGGGGCCCGTGGCAGCAGCACCTGTTGAAGGGCTGTCTGGAAAGAGCTCCTGATGGAGAGGATGCTCCAGCACGATATGCTCCAGCAAAAGGAGCTTTATATTCGAAGGTCTCCTCGGGAGACTCTGGCAGCAGCACGTACACAAGGACTGCACGATGTCTCCCCCTTGGAGGAAGTGAACACACGGAGTCAGTTTGTTCTGACTCCGAGATCGGAGGTATAGCTGGTAAGCATACTACGAGGCAGGGGCCTGCGGCAGCACCTGTTCATGGCAGTCTATGAATCCCCCTCTCTGTGGAGGCGAGTGCGAGTGGTCAGTGTAACCGAATTCAAAATTCTACATTATGTCTGTGGAACGTACTGGAATAAATGCTTATGGATTCAAGGGAGTCCTCACAAACGAAGGTGGCAGAATAGCCGGAAGGGGCTAGAGTTCCCCTCATGCTATAAGTGCCGGGAATGAACAACGCTATCAGGGGTGACATTAAAGACCAGCCGCTGAACCTTCTCTTGAGGTAAGACCTATTCAACAGGTAAAACCTGGATAAGGAAGCAAAAGCTGTCGGACCAATCAAGGTACCAACGACGAGCAAAGCTTCATCGTTGCGGCAACAACACACCACATGTCTCCGTTGCCAGTAAGCAGTTCACTGAAGTTGGTGGCAGCATGAAAGTTGGACAGAGGTCTTCTTCCCGCAGGCTATAAGACTGCTAAACGGACTTTGCCCCCTGCCAAAGTATCGCGCACCAACCACCAACCTGGACACACTGCAGCAGAGCCACTGTTGTGCCACTGCCGATCGGAATGCCTGTTGAATGTTTAGTAGAGTGTTAAATTTGCTCTTGATATATGTATTTTTATTTCTATTTATTTTTAATGCACACTGAATGGACACTGGTTGAGCAATGTTTTTTTGTTTCCTCTGGGTATATGAATACTCAGGAAATGACAATAAAGATATACAAATCCGAGACCCAAGTCGGGCTCAGGAAACATATGGGACCATCTACAAGTTGGTAATATTTACACTTGTTTTGTACTAATGATAATGATAACATGTGTTTAGTTTATGTGTTGTATGAAAATAGCATTTCCCTTGATAAGGATGGAAGTGGTCCTAGTGACCTCACAACACACAAATCGTTGTGGCATCTAACCATGCAAAGCTGCACAATACTAAGGTTCCAAGCACAGAATTGGGCCAGATTTGTCTTAACAGGCAAGCTCAGAATTATGTCCAGAGTTGTCTTTCGAGGCAGGTTCAGTATTATGGCCAGGATTGGCTTTCAGGACTGGCTCGGAAAACGGGCCAGAGTTGTAGCTCGAGCAGGTAGGGAATTCGCAGGCGTGGCCTGTTCATTCTGGAAAAGATGCAGAATATTGTTTAACTCGCATGTGCAGTAAAAAAAAATCCCAAAATAGGAAACTTCGCATCTGATTTCCTTAGGATGCTCCCATTTACAGAGATCACCGGAGACATTTTGAAAATTATCTGGATAAGGCAATGATAAAACATTGCAAAATGGGTTAACTTCAGTTCCCAGGTTATTTACCAGTTTACTAAAACCGATGCTTGGACTGCTCAGAGCTCAAAAACATTTGTCATGTCTTGTCTGGAGGATATTCTAACGCTGTATGTTGTTAAAATCAGCTGTTTCAGCCTCAAACTATGTTTCAGAAAATGAAGGTGATACCAATTAGATTTATTCATCATTGGGATTTACTTTTAACTATTAATTAGCCTGTGACTCCACCCTGGGGTAAGAGATTGGAATTAATAGGAGCCTTGAACAATCTTGTTGTGATAAAACAGCCTTCTATTCATTAAGTATAATTGGCAATATAGTGGCTGTAATTCAGCTGTGCAAAGTAGTAATCTCTCAAATGCCATGTAGGTCTTGTGACAGACCTTATGCTATTACCAGCTGAAGCTACCAAGGTCATTATGGTAGACGAACAGTATTCAGCGTTGCTCCAGTAATCTGGTTAGTAAAATTTCAGTTATATTATGAAATTTATGAATGCCATCTAGTTCATAGGCGGAGGAGATTTGCATCAATTAGCAATTATTCAGTTCTTGGTATGAACTACCTATAGACACTAGGTGCATTCTATAGTTTAAAGGGTTATTGAGTGAATATGCATAATCTGCATGCTCAAACATTAAGTTAATCACTATGGTGGTGGCGTATGTTAGTCACATGGGTGCGATCAAGACAGAATATCCTGTAATAATTTACCTAATCTCAATTTACGTTGGAATATCATCACGTATAATCAATGACAAATCAACACAAAATGGGTGTTGGATCACAAAGCATTTAATGAAATTATGGCTCAATGGAATACCGAATTGATATGTTTGTTTCCAGCCTCATTTACCGGTTGCAAAAATATGTGGCATAACAGCACTCTCGCTATAAGGAGAAAGAAGTTATGTTTGTCTCCCTTCATTTTGCCTTATTAGTCGGGTCTTGCAATAAAGTCAGCAAGATCCCGCTCTAGGTTGTCATTCTGTCTGACTGGGCTATGCAGCATTCTTCCCGCTTTGTCTAATTAATAATAATACAACCTTTTACGGTTATTCTAAACATAAAACTTGTTGGTTCAGCCTGTGGCTCGGGAAACCAGCCTCTACATGATAAATCAATTATTGACGTATAGATTCTGAGTAGACCGCTCCTGCGGCTCGGATTGTCAGACCGATCCATGTATGTGCTCGCTGCAAAATGCAGAGATAGCACCAAGAATGGAAAGCATTACATTTCCTCTTCAGGAGATGGGAAGCGTTTGTTTAAATACTTAAGTTACATCTAATACGGTACAGATAACTGACGGCTTGGAGTTCGTTTCAAATGGGTCTTTGACAATAAATTAAGTTATAGGACCATTAACTGTGCCCAACGTGCTTTCCCATCATATTTGCTGCAGCAAAAGGGACCCACTCTGTCGGGTTTCACCTTCTGATATCAAGTTATAAAGGATATCTTTCACACAAGTTCCCAGGACACACAGGGCAGTATGGGATATTGATTTGGTATTAACACTATTACACTAGGGGGCTCCAGCTATATCTTTAGCTTGGCTCGGCTCTCATAAGGTAGTTATCCTCATGGCGCTGGTCTCAGCACAACGGGTTCAGTCACTACATATTGTGACTGGATAGATTGGTTACATATGTAAATAATATTATTTAATGTTTAGTTAAGCAGAGCAGACATGAAGTCTCAAACTAGTTTCAAGGCATACCTCATGAACCTTCGGTTATGGTCACACATATACAACAATACGTCAAGGTCACGAAGAGCTTAGAGGCTCTGCACTAGCAATGTTTGTTAATTTATAAAAGGTATTGGTTTGGACCATCCCCAGGTGGTTGAAACAGAGTTTGGCTCATACAGAAGTAGATTCTGATATATTTTTCTAGTCTCATTCCACCGGGGTTGCTACAACATCTGCAGCAAAGGTTATGGACCACATCCTGGTGACTGCATGATGGGCGAATGAACTTCTGAACATTTCATAATAACCTATTGCCAGACCAGGGGTATTTGCCAACTCTATTTTAGGTTCAGTGGTTAATTTACTCTGAATGAGTGGAGTTGCTATTCTTTATTCATTATGAATGTTTCCCTCATCTGTCAATGAAGCAACTGTGGTTGTGGAGACTCATTTCTCACGGCATGAAATCACTGGGCTTTGAAATCTTCAGACTCACTCACATGACTCCGAAGTAAAATAGTAAGATTAAACGAGAACTTACCAGTTTGAAGTTTGATCTTTATTTTATGAGGTGTTACGGTGAGCGATTACGTGCCCTCCGCTCCCTGCCCTTTCTCATAAAGATCACTCGGTAATTCTAGTCTTCTCTAAGTCTTACTATGTTACTTCGACTGCTGGTATCTGTGATTTCACACCGCTGCTTTGAAGATTGACACGCATGCGGACTGGCAGGGCTTCTTCACGTAATCGCTCACCGTTAAATATTACGTTGCAAAAGCAAGACAAACAGTGACATAATGAATAATTGCCCTCAAAAAGAACCTGCAGTTGTGAACATAAGATCAGGAATGCGTCAAAATGGCTGCTTGGATTCAAGCAGTTTACATTAGAAGATTTAATGCATACAATTAGTTGTGTGAACTTTTCAATTTATATGTACAGATACCAAGAATTTGCTCAAAACAACAGAGAAATCTAAAAAATCCAATCTTCTAATTGAAATGGTTCCAAAATTTACACTGTATAAGCCTGATGTCACAGATAATAAATAATGGTTTGTTCAGCAATTGATACAAGCTTACATGATCATTTCTATCCCTAAGTATCAGACATTGAGGAGACCTACCGTACATACATGGATCAAGAAATCGGAAGCCACGTGAGATTGTCAATTATTCTATTGTGTGCTGAATGACCTGTGATGACACAGAGATTTATGCTTTTTTAAGAGCATGCAATGCGTAAGAAATTTGTTGTGATTTCATCATTGAAAAAACTAATAGAATTATTAAACCCAGGGAAAGTCACATGGTTGAGGTAGGTACTGTAGCAACATTTAAAATACATTTGGAACGGTACATGGAGGGGAATGGTTTAGAGGGATATTGGCCAAAAGTGGGCAGGTGGGACTAGTGTAGATGGGGGATCTTGGTTGGCATGAGAAAATCGGGCCGAAGGGCCTCTTTTCTGAGCTGCATGACTCAATGTATATATTCATATTGTTAATTCTAAAAATATATTAATGATTTTAATATGGAGGAAGGAACTGTAGATGCTGGTTTAAACCAAAGATAGACACAAAATGCTGGAGTAACTGAGTGGGACAGGCAGCATCTCTGAAGAGAAGGAATGGGTGATGTTTTGGGTCGAGACCCTTCTTTCTTTAGAGAAATATTCAGAAATATTTTAATATTTTTGCTACTGGGTAAATATGAAGATAAATATTTTATAATGTGTTGAGTTTATTAATAGATTTTTAGTTTTTGTTATAGTGGGTTCATTTTATTCATATTTTATGTGCTTTACAAATGATGGTGTTTAGTGAATGAGAAATATCTCTGAAGAAACTTATCAGCAAATTATGAAACTATCTATTGTTCTTGCAATTATTTCATTTTGATGATTCTGTGATGTGTGGATAGGAGCATATAATGGTAAATGGAAATAAACATGGAGCTTATTTGTAGCTGGTCACAAATCCTGGAAGACATTAGTTAGAATGTCCTCTTTATGGCTTGTTCCAGATAATTAAAAATTATATTTCCAATTAAAAAAAAAAAAAAAAAAAAATATCTAATAATTATAATTAGACACGATAGTATAAGATATTAGAAAAAGTGATATAATAACCTTAATGATCAAATTAAGGCACTTTGAAATAACCGGATTTGCATGAATATTAACATTGAGTTGTAGATAACCATGTGTAACCTAGATTTCAGTATGATTGATAAATCATTTCCGTTTGCAGTAACAGACATTTGACTATAACATGAGTTATATTCATATTATAAGTGATGCAACAACAAATGAACCATCTGGAAACATTCATTTCAGCCAATAGGTGATCAATGTGTGCTATATTTTTACTCATATGATAATATGTGAAAAATTAACACGCAATGTACAAAGTCAGAAAGTTATCTAGATTAGATTAGATTATTGTCATTCAGACCTTTCGGTCTGAACAAAATTTTGTTTCCCTGCAGTCATACATATAATAAAAAATGACAAAAACACACAATCAACACAAATTTAACATCCACCACAGTAAGTTCACCAAACACCTCCTCACTGTGGTGGAAGGCAAAATCTTAAAGTCTCTGTCTCTTCCATCTTTGTTCTCCCTCTGCGCCGAGGCGACGGCTAAAACGGTGGTCGCTGCGTCCGCCACAGCTGCGAGGCCCTGTCGGGTCTCCGCTACCGCTGCTCCCGCTGCTGCTGCCGCCGCCACAGCTCCAGGGCCGAGTCGGGTCTCCGCTGCTGCTGCCGCTGCTACAGCTTCGGGGCCGAGTCGGGTCTCCGCTACCGCTGCTGCCGCTGCTGCTGCCGCCGCTGCCACAGCTCCAGGGCCGAGTCGGGTCTCCGCTGCTGCTGCCGCTGCTACAGCTTCGGGGCTGCGTCGGGTCTCCGCTGCTGCTGCCGCCGCTACAGCTTCGGGGCCGAGTCGGGTCTCCGCCGTTCCTGCCGCTGCTACAGCTCCGATGCCGCAAGCTCCGCCATTAGGCCTCGGCGCAGACGGAGACGGGGACGGGGAATATGACCGAAGAAAAAGTCGCATCCCATGAAGGAAGAGACCAAAGCATGTTTCTCCCACCCCACCCACACACATACACAAATAAATAAAACAAAATTAACTAAAACATGACAAGGAACAAAACAAAAGATAAAAAACAGACGGACTGCAGGTGGGCCGCAGCTGTTAAGCCAGCGCCGCCATCTTGAAAACAGGATGATTAGCTATTGATTAAATCCTTCTTAAAACATGAATCCATTACGAAAGTATGCATTGTACTGAGAAACTCTAACATCCCTGTTATTTTTGGTACTGAGAACATAGAACACTACAGCACAGGAACAGACCCTTCAGCCCATAATGTTAGTGCTGAATATGATGCCAAATTAATCTAATCTTCTCCACCTGCCTGCACGTGATGCATATCCTCCACCACCTCCCTTGTGAATGGCATTTTTACTGGCATTCCAGCCATCCATGGCAATATATAATGGGAATATAGAGAAACAAGCAACTGCAGAAGCTGGTTTACAAAAAAAGACACAAAGTGCTGGAATGACTCAGTGGCTCAGGATGTATCACTGGGGAACATGTATAGAAATATAGAAAACAGGTGCAGAAATAGGCCATTCGTTAGTATAAAGCCTGGGGAATGATAGGTGGATATAGGGGGTGGAGGGTGGGGTGAGGGGTTGGTAGGCAGGTGGTTGGATAAAGGGCAGAGATGAAAAGACAGAAGGTGTGAGGAGGATATAAGAGGTGAAAATTATGAAACCTGAGGAAGAAATCTAGGCAGAGAGTGTGTGGGTGGGGAAGAAGGGTGTGAGCCCAGGTGGGTTACAGGAGGAAGAAGGGGGTGGGGGCGTTTGTAGATTTGTTACGTAAGATTGGCGAATTTAGTATTCACACCATTGGGTTGTAAGCTGCTCAAGCGGAATATGAAATGCTGTTCCTTCATTTTGCACGAGGCCTCACTCTGGCAATGGAGGAGGCCCAGGACAGAAAGGTCAGAATGGAAAGGGGAGTTAAAATGGTTAGCAAACGTGAGATAAAGCAGACCTTGCAGTACGAACACACGTGTTCCACGCTTGGTCTCGCAGATGCAATGGAAGTCCCGTCGACAGCACGAGATACAGTAGATGAGGTTAAAGGAGGTGCAGGTGAACCTCCATCTCACCTGGAAGGACTGCTGGGGTCTATGGATTGATGCAAGGGAGGTATGGGGACGGGTGTTACATCTTCTGCAGTTGCAGGGGCAAGTACCTGCGGAGAGAGCAGTTTGGGTGGGAAGGAACGAGTGTATATAATTTATTTTGAATACAGCTAATGAAGCAGCTTCATAAACGCGTTCTGGTAATGTAATAACATATAGAAATTAACATTGATAGCAATAAATTGTTTTGAACAACAGAGGAAGGTAAGAAAGCCAGCCTTCTGATTGGAATGGTTCCAAAATGTATACCACATGAGCAAATCGTCTGATGTCTCAGAAGGTAAATAGTGTTTTGTTCAATAACTGGGATAAGGTTACATTTCAGTCCCAAACCATCAGACATTGAGGAGAGCTACATTTATTTAACAAAAAAATCAGGAACCAGATGAGACTGTCAATGACTGCCATTGTTTGCTGAATGACATGTGTTGACACAGTAACTGATGTAGGACATTTTGAAAATTATGTGGAAGATGAGCAGTTTGTAATATATTGAACCCAGGAGCTTACATGCTGGAGAAACATGATGGGAAAAGTGGCCAACATAATAAAGGGAACTTTATTAAGTCACAGTCAGAGAGTCATAGAGTGATACAGTGTGAAAAGACAATAAATCAATTTATCATTATATTTAGATTCGACAGCACATTGGGGGTTGTAAACTAAGCTGAGGGAATTACAACTGATCAGGGAGTACTGTTCTTTTTATTGCGCCCATTTAGTAGACAAATGGGAGTGTGGTTTCCTAATTAACAGGGAACATAAGGTTAAAGATTACCCTGGGGAGATAACAAAGATAAAAGATTGAAGAATTATTTAAAAAATGTTAAATCCACATGTACCCATAGTAAAAATGCAGTGGGTGCTGTGAATCTGAAACACTTCGGGTTCTCTCAGAGTGCTTTCCAGTGAGCACTGTTAAAGTCTGGAATAAACCGATTTGTTTAACTCACCACTGCTCTACGAGATGCTCTTTGTGTCTGTTCCTACCTGAGCTGTAATTAAAATGGCAATTGGGCCCCACGTGAAGCCAGATTCAGGGTACGTTAAACACAAAATCCTCTCCAACAGTAACATTACGGCCTTTTTAGACCATACGGTGTGTGAGAAATTTGTTTGTGGTTTAATCGCTGAACAAATTAATCAAGGGGTCTGACATTTCCACACTAGATACTAGCGTATATGGCGATGACATCTGGGAAAGCTTGAGAATTTTGTCAAGTGCAAGATACACATACAACAGAGCAGCAACAGTAGCACAAATTCCAAAAGAGATTTAAAGTATGCAGTTGAGCCTGGTGTGAATTGCTGTTAGAGATATATCGGAAGCCATTTGCTGCACATATGTCAATTTAAAATAGCAATATAATTTTAACTATGATCAAAAAAAGGACACCATGCAAGTCCAAAGCCAAGATAGTCAACCAAGGCAATTTTAACAGTGTGGTTCATTATTGAAAGGAAGTTATCACAAGAAGAAAGGAAATCTTTGCAGCATTGAAGCCAACATGAACAATACGGAATTGGGGATACGAGAGGCAGCAGATGCTTGAGTCATGAGCGAAAAACAAACTGCTGGAGAGACTTGGCAGATCAGGCAGCCTCTGTAGAGGAAAATGGACAGATGCGTTTCAGGTCAGGCACTTATTCAGATTGATGGAATAGTGAAGTGATAGTTAGAACAATAGTTAGAATGAGGTGAAGGGAGGCAGTGGGGCAAGAAATGGCAAGTGATGTGTGGATCCAGAATTGTTCTTGGATAGCATTCACCCCATCCATGGCAATAGTAGAGAGCAGAATAATATCAAGGTAAAATTGTGCTTAAATTGACAGGATCGAGGCCTGTGCTCGTTGGAGTTAGGATAAGGGGTGACCTCATTGAAATTTACCAAATAATGAAAGGCCTGGATAGAGTGGATGTGGGCAAGATGTTTCCAACTGAGGGAGAGTCTAGGATGAGAGGGTACAGTCTCAGAAAAAAAAGGACGTACCTTTAGAAAGGAGAAGAGGAGGAATTTCGTTAGTCAGAGGATGATGCGGTGGAATTCATGCCACAGACAGTTGTGGAGGGCAGAATTTGGGATATTTTTAAAGTGTAGATTGCCAGGTCCTAGGCTGTCAAGGGTTACAGGTTATTCAGCATTAATGATCTTCCAAGTTATAACGAATGCAAGTTAATAAGCATAGATCCTTGTTGTTACAGTCAAATGTATGTACTAATAGCCACAGTACAATAACAATATTTAAAAGGTACATGGATAGCAAAGGTTTAACAGGATGTGAACCAAACACAGACAAGTGGGCTTAAATGAAGCATCTTGATTGTCATGGACAAGTTGGGCCAAGGGTTTGTTTCCACGCTGCATTGCTCTACGACTCTACAATAGAAAATCTTCAAATACTTGAAGTGTGCAGATAACCACAAACACAATATAAAGTTTAAAAGATTTAGGTTTGCACCATACAGAAAAGATTTTACTCATATTGATTATACTCAATTCCAGTTTGATCAACATCATTGGAAAATTTTCTCACAGAGGCCATCCAACATGGGCTATCTATGCAGTATCCATTCCCTTTTCCCATGACCAGTTGCCATGCCTTGGTTTAACTCTTCGTTTAATATCACCACTATTTTCACTCCTTTTTAGGTACAATGTTAAGGGCCTGTTCCACTTGGGCGACCTAGTTCACGAGTTCTGGCGAGTTTGCCCTCGACTCATACGCAGCATGATCGACACGAGGTCGTAGGAGGTCTTTGTAACTCTCCTTCATGCTTGAGAGTCGTCTCCGTGACTCGAGGCCTCAGCTAGGTCGCGGCGTTTTTTTCAATATTTAAAAAAATGCCCGCGAGTAAAAAAAGGTCGCCATGGAAAAAAATCGAAAAAAAATTTTCCTTAAGTTAGTCGTAGCTAGTCGAACCTGTTCTTCAACATAGTCGAAGGAGGTCGAAGGAGGTCTTCTACATGTCTTTTTTTTTTTAACTCGACTAAACTCGCCAATTAGGTCGCCCAATGTGGGACAGCCCCTTTAATACCTCAGTAAGCTATTGTCTGTTTTAGTTTGATTATGCCCCTGTCCCACTTAGGAAACCTGAACGGAAACATCTGGAGACTTTGCGCCCCACCCAAGGTTTCCGTGCGGTTCCCGGAGGTTTTTGTCAGTCTCCCTACCTGCTTCCACTACCTGCAACCTCTGGCAACCACCTCCGGGAACCGCACGGAAACCTTGGGTGGGGCGCAAAGTCTCCAGAGGTTTCCGTTCAGGTTTCCTAAGTGGGACAGGGGCATTTAGGCTTCTAAGTTGTGGTTTGGGACATTTTTCTTCTCTAAAAATACTATTTAAAATATAAACTTTTTTTATATAAGTGAGTTGCATTCGTTTTCATGCCATGCTTCCCCAGATATGGAAAAGAGCCCTTCATTTTTTTTCTCCAAGTTTGCATAAGTGTAACTTGGTGATCAGTAGTGGTTGCATCCAGAGTAGAAAGGATTGTTTGGGCTGAGTTGGAACTTCTGTCACTGCAGATTGACCCTCATAGAGAATCACAAATAGTTGGATCTCTGCAACCTGTGCCCCATTCACCTGATTCAGTCTCCAATGTGTTTCTGAGTTATTCTCTGAGGAATGTCAGATGCCTGCCCTTGTGCTGTTCTGAGAAGTGACAGCTCAAGGATATCTCCTTCAGTTATCGATGAGGTCCTGGATTGATGTTGTTCTGAATAGAGGCCAAGTGTTTTAGGGCTGCAATTGGATAAGAGTGGCACGGTGGTGCAGCGTTACAGTTGCTGTCTTACAGCGCCAGAGACCCTGGTTCGATCCTGGCTACGGGTGCCTGTCTGCACCCGCGTGGGTTTTCTCCAAAATCTTCGGTTTCCTCCCACACTCCAAAGACGTGCAAGTTTGTAGGTTCATTCGCTTGGTATAAATGTAAATTTTCCCTAGTGTGTGTAGGGTAGTGTTAAATGTGCGGGGATCGCCAGTCGGCACGGGCTTGGTGGGCCAAAGAGCCTGCTTCTGCGCTGTATCTCGAATCTAAACAAATGAAAGCTGGTCTATTAAGTGCTGCTGGATTTGTTTACAAAATCACCAAGACTGTAAACTGTCCATAAGAGAGGATGTTACAGATTCCTCTTTGGCCCCATACCTCAACAGCTTCATGGTATTTTTTAATAATTATCTCTACATGTCCGATTATCTCCTTAATTCTCCGGTCTGAAGAAGAGGCCGGACTGCAAGGTTGCCCGTCCATGTCCCCCAGAAATGCTGACTAACCCACAGAGTTATTCCAGCAATTCATTCAAGTTTATGTGATAGGAGCAGAATTAGTGTATTTGGCCCATCAAGTCCACACAGCCACATGGCTTATCAAATGGAACTCAACCCCATCTTAACCCCATTCTCCTGCCTTCTCTCTATAACTTCTGACACCTCTACTAATCAAGAATCTATCTATCTCTGCCTTAAAAATATCTATTGACTTAGTCTCTGTGGCAATGAGTTCCACAGATTCACTACCTTCTGACCAAATAAATTTATCCTCATCTCCTTCCTAAAGTTACGTCCTTTTATTCTGAGGCTATGACCTCTGGTCCTAGTCTCTCCCACTAGTGGAAACATCCTCTCTACATCCACTTTATCCAAGCCTTTCACTATTTGCTAAGTTTCAATGAGGTTCCCCCTCATCCTTCTAAACTCCAGTGAATACAGGCCGAGCCCCTTCAAAATCTCATCATATGCAAACCCACTCAGGGCTGGGATCATTCCTGGGATCAAACCTCCTCTGGACCCTCTCCAGAGCCAGCACATCCTTCCTCAGATATGGGGCCCAAAATCGATCTTGCGTTTTACGAAAGATTCCAGCACCTGTAGTTCCTTTTTGTCTTCTTAACGTACCTCAGTCTCAATTTGTGGCAGTTAATTGTGGCTGATGCTCTTTGCGATATTTCAATAAACCAAATATGAAACAATGGGAATTTATTGTTGCTACAGTATACATCTCAATTTGCCCGTTTAATGGCTGCACCTAAGTGATCTAAATGAATAATCAAATCCAATCCAATCCAATCCAACTTTATTTGTTAAGCACTTTAAAACAGCCAATGTTGACCAAAGTGCTGTACAGAAGAATAAACAAGACATCATAAACAGACACCATAACAGCTCACATGAGGCGCAAAAATTACATATGATATACAACAATAAATTAAAAGACATAAAACATGAGTAAAAATAATAGCCACGGAATAAAAGCAATCAAAAAATAAGAAATTAAATCAAGTAAATAAATAAAGTCGACATCTTACAGGGTATCAAAGGCCACGGAGAAGAGATGGGTTTTAAGAAGTGATTTAAAAACAGACAGAGAAGAGGCCTGTTTAATGTGGAGAGGCAGATCGTTCCATAATTTGGGTTCCGACACAGCAAAGAATACTGTATCAGAATTGCACTACTGAAACACTAAGGAGATGGCACCACATTTTACAGAGGAGTTAAACATCACTCATTTTAAAGTCCTACCTAAATAGACAATTGACAATTCAGGAAATAAACCAGGAAATTTGGGTAAATAGCCATCTGGAATTTGAAAACTAGTTCCACCAATATACATAAGGATTTTGTGCAGGAAGGAACTGCAGATGCTGGTTTAAATCGAAGATGGACACTCAGCGGGACAGGCAGCATCTCTGGAGAAAAGGAATGGATGACATTTTAGGTTGAGACCCTCCTTCAGACTGAGGCAGAGGAGATTTCTGTTTCTGGCTGTGAGGCAAATAGAATATTAATTTAGTATTTGTGGGTAGTAAAGGAAGTAAATAAAATCAAAGGAAGCAACGAAAATAAATAAAATCTTTATGTAGAAGATAGACACAAAATGCTGGAGCAACTCAGTGGAACAGGCAGCATCTATGGAGAGAAGGAATGGGTGACATTTTGGGGTCGAGACCCTTCTTTAGTCTGAACCCCAAATACTAAACCAAATACTAAACTAATATTCTATTTGGATTGTGGATTGTGTTGTAATGTTCATTTAGTACCTTAACAAACAACATAAATTGAATTGAATTGAATCAAAATACTGTAAATACGCATTGTAATCAAGCAGCATCAGTGGACAGGCAAATAGTGAATGATTTGATGTAAGTGTAAGTGTATATGAAAATCTGTTCATAAAACCTACCTGGCCTGCTGTGTATTTACAAAACTGTTTTTAATACTGGTTTTGGACACATGCAGTTCTTGCTTATTAAATCCATGTTCCCTGTCCCTGTAAGCAAATAAGAGATAATGTTCAAAGGACTTAAAATCCAAAGGGGCGTATGCCTTAATAGCCTTCCAAAGTTCTTTAGCGTGCTGCATCCTCACAAATCTATGCTCACTTTTCTGTTAATCATGGAGACACTAGGGAATGCAGATGCTGGAAAACGGAGCTATGAAACAATTTTCAGGAGGAACCCATCAGGTCAATTAGTACCTGTGGATGGCTAAGGACAGTCAACGTTTCTGGTTGGGCTTCTTCATCTAGACTGAAAGAGCATAGGGGAAATAGCCAGTATATACAGGTGCGAGTGGGGAAGGGCTGGCAAAGGTGGAAGATAAACAACATGCTGCAGTAACTCAGCAGGACAAACAGCATCTTTGGATAGAAGGAATGGGTGACAGTTCGGGTCGAGACCCATCAGAAGAAGGATCTCGACCCAAAACGTCACCCATTCCTTCTATCCAAAGATGCTGCCTGTCCCGCTGAGTTACTCCAGCATTTAGTGTGTATGTTCAGTGTAAATCTGCATCTGCAGTTCTTTCCTAAACAAATAGGTGACAAGGGATTAATTGGCCGATGGAGTCAGGTGGAGGAGGGAAGGGTGGAAATGGAGGCAGGGAAGTGATTGGTGGAGGCAACAAAGGGCTGCAGATAATAAAATTTCAAAGGGAAGGAACCAAACAAGAGATATTGGATAGGCAGGTGGGAACAATGGGAGGAGGGTGTGGGAGATGGATAGATGGAGTGGGTGGGATAAGGACAATAAATTGGGTAGTTGAGGGCAGTGGGATTGAAGAGAAGGGTGTATGCCTGGGTAGATCAGAATGGGACAGAAGGGGAGCAGGTTACCTGAAATATCCAAATAACAGTTGCTTGTTGATCAAGGAACTGCAGATGATGGTTTACAATAAAATAAATCACAAAATGCTGGAATAACTCAGCAGGTCTGGAGAACATGGATAGATTATGTTTTATTGGGGAACCCTTGGGGTCACGGTCTCCAGAGATGCTGGCTGACCTGCTGAGTTACTTCAGCACTTTGTGCCTCACCAGTGGCATGCTGAGAGCCACTTTTTTTTAAAATCTGCTATTATTTTTAGACTTCCACTTCCTATTCTTTCTTCTTCAATTGCTCCACTTCCATTTCCCTTCATCTTTATCTTTTTTGTTATGTGATTTCTCCTGCAACAGGCCAACCATTTTGTTGTTCGTTCCCCGTCACCTTTCACTGCATCTTCAAGCATGTTTACCTCCTACTTTCTTCTACTTTTGATGAAAAGCCGTCAACCTGCCAGTCTTTCCAGCAATTTATTTTTGTTTGGACTTCAGGGGGATAGCTTGCTCATTTCTCCACTTAGAAACATAGAAAATAGGTGCAGGAGTAGGCCATTCGGCCCTTCGAGCCTGCACCGCCATTCAATATGATCATGGCTGATCATCCAACTCAGTATCCTGTTCCTGCCTTCTCTCCATACCCCCTGATCCCTTTAGCCACAAGGGCCACATCTAACTCCCTCTTAAATATAGCCAATGAACTGGCCTCAACTACCTTCTGCGGCAGAGAATTCCAGAGATTCACCACTCTCTGTGTGAAAAATGTTTTCCTCATCTCGGTCCTAAAAGATTTCCCCCTTATCCTTAAACTGTGACCCCTTGTTCTGGACTTCCCCAACATCGGGAACAATCTTCCTGCATCTAGCCTGTCCAACCCCTTAAGAATTTTGTAAGTTTCTATAAGAAACCCCCTCAATCTTCTAAATTCTAGAGAGTACAAGCCGAGTCTATCCAGTCTTTCTTCATATTAAAGTCCTGACATCCCAGGAATCAGTCTGGTGAACCTTCTCTGTACTCCCTCTATGGCAAGAATGTCTTTCCTCAGATTAGGAGACCAAAACTGTACGCAATACTCCAGGTGTGGTCTCACTAAGACCCTGTACAACTGCAGTAGAACCTCCCTGCTCTTATACTCAAATCCTTTTGCAATGAAGCAAATCCTGACTTGATCAGGATTTTCAGTGGATCTCAAATAGTTCCTTAACCCATTCGATGTGTTTTATCACAAATGTCTGCCCTCTGCAGGCCATCGGTGTGAAGTGAGTCTTCCAGTCTTTTCAGGAATTTCAGTCGTCTATTAAGGTCTGTGTAACAAGGAACTGCAGATGCTGGTTTACACTGAAGATCGACACAAAATGCTGGAGCAACTCAATGGGACCGGCAGCATCTCTGGAGAGAAGGAATGGGTAATGTTTTGGGCCTCGACATAAAATGTCATCCATTCCTTCTCTCCAGAGATGCTGGAAGACTCAATTCACACGGATTGCCTTCAGTCTGAAGAAGGGTCATGACCCAAAACATTACCCATTCCTTCTCTCCAGAGATGCTGCCTGTCCCGCTGAGTTGCTCCAGCATTTTGTGTCTATCTTCGGTTGATCAAGGTCTGTTATTTTCTTGTCTGTTTTTTGCTTTGTCCCTTCTTATTTGCTCCTGATCAGATATGAACATTGACCTTTCTTTTTACTGTTTTTTGGAAACTTCAAAAATCTGCCGTGCTGTCACAGAATTCTCCTTTTTTATTTCAGTCATTTTTAACTCAAGATAGGATTTTGGGTGAACAGAAAGAACACGAGTTAAAAATACTGAAACAACAGCGTGCCATAGATTCTCCTGTTTATGCTTCATTTGACTGAATCGCTCTGTGGGGAAACAAATAGTTGGTCATCATTTATTGTATAATGACTTTCTGTCAGTTGATGCGTGCAATGCTTCCTGTTTATTGATGTATGAGTACCATTGGATAATAATTTCTATGTGAAGAATTAATCATTTTAGAGTTTGCACACTGTGAATAGTGATCTGCAAAAATATAATAAACTAGACTAAGTGTGACCCGTTGGGTTCCAGCTTCACACGGGAGGGTTGGTCCCCCAAAGCAATATTCCACCTCTCCACCAATTCCAATATACACACACACACACCCTTCACCACACACGCACGCGCACACAATACACACACACACACACACACACGCACGCACGCACGCACACACACAATAGTAAACCTTCTTAACCATATAATAACCATATAACAATTACAGCACGGAAACAGGCCATCTCGACCCTTCTAGTCCGTGCCGAACACATAATCTCCCCTAGTCCCATATGGAATCTACTCACATGGCTGAGCGCAGCCTCTCCACTGTGGGGCTTCCGCAGTCAGTGGCACTTCTGCAATCAGCGTGACCTCTGCACTTACCGGAAATTACGCAATCAGCACGACCTCTGCACTCACCGGAAATTACAGAATCAGCGTGACCTGTCCACTAAGTCACAAAATGAGCGGGACTTTTGGACTAAACACAGTCAGACCTAATAAAGCATTTATTTCTTCCAAACACAGTCAGACCTAATAAAGCATTTATTCCTTCAAAACAGTCGGACCAAATAAGGTATTGCAGTTTCAAGCACTGGCAGAGCAGCAGGCCAAACAACTCATGGCATTGTCATTTCATTTCCAATTAAGCATTGCACCATCAAGCACAGACAGGGCAGCAGGCCAAACAACTCATGGCATTGTCATTTCATTTCATTTCCAATTAAGCATTGCATTTTCAAGCACAGGCAGGGCAGTAGGCCAAACAACTCACGGCATTGTCATTTCATTTCATTTCCAATTAAGCATTGCACTTTCAAGCACAGGCAGGGCAGCAGGCCAAACAACTCATGGCTTTGTCATTAAGGGCTAACAAATCATTTATTGCAAGTACAGGTGCACAACCTTTTATCCGAAGTTCAAAATAACGAAAAGCTCCGAATAGCGGACATTTTTTCAGTCCTTGAAGAAAGGT
The DNA here is from genome assembly GCF_028641065.1 of Leucoraja erinaceus. Lineage (NCBI taxonomy): Eukaryota > Metazoa > Chordata > Chondrichthyes > Rajiformes > Rajidae > Leucoraja > Leucoraja erinaceus. The sequence goes on along the minus strand of NC_073392.1, from coordinate 42,270,592 downwards.
CCTTGAAGATGTTCACCGAGGGCGGCCCGCAGAGGTGACAGCGGAACCTCCGGTTGATCCTCGAAGAAAGGGGAACTAAATCCCCATTCATAAAAGAGAAGGTGAGGGTATATTGCACGCTCCCCGTAGGGACAGAAGCTGATGGTGTGCAAGGTACATCTTGGTGTTGGGGTTGCAGATGAGGGGGCGCAGCTCGGGCTGTGACGTCTCCGGCCACCCCCATGTACAGGAGCTGAGACTGGGAACTGTGGGGTTGTTTGCAGTTGCAGAGGGAGGGGGCAAGGGCGGTACAGTTCCCAGTCTCAGCTCCATTCCAGGGGGGTGACCAGAGACGTCAGGACCAATGGGACACCGACTGCAAGCACAGAGATCCCAGAGACTCACAGCCAGCAGCAACTCTAGCCCAGCCCCGCTCCAACTCCAGAGGAACCCGGGTTGCAGTTTCATACCATTTCATGCAGGGTGCAGAGCCACCAAATTCAAGTGCAGTTTCATGCCATTTCAAGCAAGGTGCAGGGCCACCAAATTCAAGTGCAGTTTCATACCATTTCAAGCTGGGTGCAAGGCCACCAAATTCAAATGCAGTTTCGTACCATTTCATGCAGGGTGCAAGGCCACCAAATTCAAGTGCAGTTTCATACAATTTCAAGCTGGGTGCAAGGCCACCAAATTCGTGCAGTTTCATACCATTTCAAGCAGGGTGAAACCACCCATAAAACCGCGCAAAACACCACATAAAAACCATACTCACAGTTCAGTGTGTTCAGTTGTGTTCACTTCTCAGACATAGAGTCATGACCTCTCCCTCCCCCATCTTGCAGAGTTTGAGCCATGCCCACACTTCAGGGTTTTATAGTCCTTCCCCCACCAAATTTAAGTGCGGTTTCATACCACTTCAAGCAGGGTGCAAGGCCACCAAATTCAAATGCAGTTTCATACCCTTTCATGCAGGGTGCAAGGCCACAAAATGCAAATGCAGTTTCATACCATTTCATGAAGGGTGCAAGGCCACCAAATTCAAGTGCAGTCATACCATTTCAAGCAGGGTGCAGGGCCACCAAATTCATTTCAAGCAGGGTGAAACCACCATAAAACCACACAAAACACCACAAAAAACACACTCACAGTTCAGTGTGTTCAGTTGTGTTCACTTCTCAGACATAGAGTCGTGACCTCTCCCTCCCCCATCTTGCAGAGTTTGAGCCATGCCCACACTTCCAGGTTTTATAGTCCTCCCCACTCCCACCAGAATGGGTGTGGCCTTTGTAGCGTGATTGACAGGAGAGAATCTCAACATTTTCTATACACTAATAACTCTTTTATTTTTCATCGATGGGAAAAATCCTCTGCACCTGATGAGCGGAGGGGGGACTCTGAGTAAGATGGCTAAAAATCACAGCCGTAAGTGGTAGTGTTTTTTCTAAAATCAATATACAGTGCAAACAGGAAGTGGTCAAGTTTAGACTTTTAATCATTTGCCTTTTCAAAGGCACCACATTTGACTTTTCAAAACAACCACCACCATTTGATTTGCCTTTTCAAACCAACCACTGCCATTTGGTTGGATAAACAGGGATGCACACTGTGTAAAGTACAATTTGCTGCCTTCCTTGAAAAACAATTCGCAAACTGTCTGAACATAATTCTTATTTCCCTCATAAACATTATTATACATTTTTTATTTCATACCCCTTCAATTTTTGTGATTTCTGAAACAATCTGGGTGCAATTTCCTCTGCCTGTATTTGAAGACAAACTTTTACTTTTCATGTTTGTTTACAAAGGGCGAACAGAAGCAATTTTTCATCCAGGGTCCCTAACAATCCTTCCAGGTGAGACAGAGGTTCATGTTCACCTCCTCAAACCTCATCTACTGCATCTGGTGTTCTCGATGTGGCCTCCTGTACATTGTCAAGACGAAGCGTGGCCTCGGCTACCATTTCGCTAAACATTTGGTCCACCAAGACCTACTGGTTAACCATCTTCCACTTGCTAACCATTTTAATTCCCATTCCCCTTCCTAGACCAATCGTTCTGTCTTGGGCCTCCATAAACAGCAAAAAACAGGGAACTCAGCAGGTCAGGCAGCATCTCTGAAGGAGATGGCTAGGTCGTGTTTCAGGTCCGTTTCAGACATTGTAGTGGAGGAGAGAAAGCTACAAAACAGGTATGGGGAGATAAAGCCCAGCGAGCCCATAAGGGGACTAAAAGTTGATGGGAATACAGAATGCAGTAGATGAGGTTAGAGGAGGTGCATATGGCACATGTCTCCTCAGTACCCGCAGCTCCACCCATACTCTCCCTCCCCTAGTCGCAACAGAGACAGAGTCCCCCTAATCCATATCTTTCACCCCATCATCGCATACAACACATAATGCTGCAACATTTTTGCCACCTCCAACGGGATCCCACCACTAGTCACATCTTTCCATCTCCACCCCTTTCCGTCTTCTGCAGACTGTTCCCTCGGCAACCTCTTGGTTAACTCATTCCTTTCCACCCAAACTACCCCCTCCCCAGGTACCTTCCCCTCCAACTGCAGGAGATGCAACACCTGTCCCTATACCTCCTCCTTCAACTCTGTCCAGGGACCACAACAGTCTTTTCAACTTATGCAGAGGTTCACTTGCACCTCCTCCAACCTCCTCTACTGTATCTGTTGTTCAAGACGTGGACTCTTATACATCGGCGAGATCACACGTAGGCTGGGCGATCGTTTCGCTGAACACCCTCGCTCAGTCCGCATGGACCTATCTGATCTCCCGGTTGCTAAACACTTTAATTCTCCTTCCCATTCCCACACTGACCTTTCTGTCCTAGGTCTCTCGTCTCCCTTTCCCCTGACTGGTCTGAAGAAGGGTCTTGACATGATGCGTCACCCTTTCCTTCTGTCCAGAGATGCTGCCTGTCCCGTTGAGTTACTCCATCTTTTTGTGTCTATCTTTGGTGCATATAACCATATAACCATATAACAATTACAGCACGGAAACAGGCCATCTCGACCCTTCTGGTCTGTGCCGAACACATAATCTCCCCTAGTCCCATATACCTGCGCTCAGACCATAACCCTCCATTCTCTTCCCATCCATATAACTATCCAATTTATTTTTAAATGATAAAAACGAACCTGCCTCCACCACCTTCACTGGAAGCTCATTCCACACAGCTACCACTCTCTGAGTAAAGAAGTTCCCCCTCATGTTACCCCTAAACTTCAGTCCCTTAATTCTCATGTCATGTCCCCTTGTTTGAATCTTCCCTACTCTCAGTGGGAAAAGCTTTTCCACGTCAACTCTGTCTATCCCTCTCATCATTTTAAAAAACCTCTATCAAGTCCCCCCTTAACCTCCTGCGCTCCAAAGAATAAAGCCCTAACTTGTTCAACCTTTCTCTGTAACTTAGTTGCTGAAACCCAGGCAACATTCTAGTAAATCTCCTCTGTACCCCCTGTATTTTGTTGACATCCTTCCTATAATTAGGCGACCAAAATTGTACACCAATATGAACTTCTGTCTCACCTGCAAGGGTTGCTGGGGTCCCCAGCAGGAGGTGCAAGGAGTTGTAGGGGGAGGTGTTCCATCTCCTGTGATTACAGGAGAGAAGGCATGAGTGAACCAAGGAGTTGCAGAGAGAGTGATCTCTACAGAACGGGATGGGGACGGGAAGAGGTGTCTAGTGGTGGGATCATGTTGCGGGTAGTGGAAATGTCAGAGAATGTCAGAGCATGTAGAGGCTGGTGGGGTGAATGGCAAGGACCAGGGGATCTCTATCCTTGTTCCATCGGGGACAAGCAGGACTATTGGCACAGAGGCAACATGGGTGAAGGATGCATTACACAATCTGTAAAAAAATAAAATAAAGGTTAAACTCATTTCTCCTAATTCTTGCTACTTGTATATACGCCTCAAAATATAAACAAAAATAATCAATTGTCAATGATGACAGAAATATTGTTTCGAATAGAATTGAGCAAAATGTCCTTTACCAAAAAGTGCAATGATCTCTTCATTTACAGACGTTTCAATGAAATGACATGCTCTTTATAGTTTAGAGTAGCAATGATTCAACAATCGGAAGGGTGTGAAACAAGTCGTACATTCAAAAGAGCAAGATCTTTCTGCGATTGATGCTACAATCTGAATCTCACTGGATCCTGACCATCTCTTCTGACCCTGACCCAAGATCTAAATACCGGATATAGGGTGATTTCACCAAAGGTCAAATGAGCGTAGATCCCCCCTCACGTGACCGAAAATTTTAACTGGAGGACATCTCTCAGTTTGGTACATGTAAGTGAATGGGAAACACGCACTTTCCCACCCGTTAAAAACATGGAAAACGGCCGATTTTTGAGCTGAAATTTTCTGTGCTAGTCGGGGTGACCGTGAAGCACAGCGACCTAAATTTTCAGGCAAAATAAAAGATAGAAAGTAAGGTAATTACAAGAGGGAACTGAAGGTAGAAAGCGGCGGAAGTGAACAGCTGACATTTGCCGTGATGATTTTAAGATCCAAAATATCAGGAATTATCGTGTTTGCTCGCTGAATTTCATCAAAAGTAAGGCATTATTAACTTTGTTCACAAGGATTGCACCAGTCTAAAATACCACTCTCCTCTTAAAAAGGTTGCATGGGGATGGTCTTGAACTGAATGTACTGAAACCTTCCAATTTCATAGATAGACACAAAATGCTCAGCGGGACAGGCAGCATCTCAGAAGAGAAGGAATGGATGATGTTTCAGGTCTCTGAAGAAGGGTCTCGACCCTAATTGCCACCTATTCCTTCTCTCCAGAGATGCTGCCTGGCCGTCTGAGTTACTTCAGCATTTTGTGTCTTTTTGTCTTTGTGTCTTATCTATGAAATTGGAAGGTTTCAGTTCATTCAGTTCAAGACCATCCCCTCTCTGGGTTACTTCAGCATGTGTGCCTATCTTCGGTTTAAACCAGCATCTGCAGTTCCTTCCAATGCCAAACTCATCTTTCAAGTAGTTTTAGTTTTGAACCTTTGTCAGGGGACGGTCTTCAGAAATTGGGAGGTGTGCATGTTGTGAATGAATATTTTTGTCGGCTGATCTGTGTGCCTTTAACTGGGCGGCGGCGCGTTGCGCGGGAGCCGGGCCCGGCCCGGGCGGCGGTAACCACGGCAACGCGGCCTAGGGACAGCGGCATCGTCCAGACCAGCGGCCCGGGTAGCGTCAACACCATGACTTCCCTGCTGGTGAGTGCAGCCTTTACCGTGGGGGCGGGTGCCCGTCTCGTCGCTAACCTGGTTCTGACTCTTGTTTGCCCGGGGTGGGTTGACCCGCGCCCAGCTGCCTCCAACACAACCCGACCCCGCCGGGGGCCGGGGGCCGGGACCGCCACCTTGAGCTGCCCCAGGTCCGGCTACCCCCGCCCCGCTGATCTGCCCCCTCTCTCTCGCTCTCCTCCCCCCACCTATCCCTACCCCACACCCGCCGAGCTGCCACCCCCTGCCCCGGGCCCGTCAGCCTGGGCTGGACCTGGACCTGGACCCCCGGGCTGTTGCTGCTGGGCCGGTTTGCAGGCAGGCAGGCAGCCCGACATGGGTACAGGCTCGGTCGGTACAATCTCTTTATATTAACGTGAGCCCACACTGTAGCAATGTTACAAAATTTTGAGATTTAAAAAATCAAGTCTGCAATTTATCCCATCAGATAAAGCATAACAATAAGTTTAATTTGACACCAAATTCACTTTCATATCTCAAGTATTAAAAAAGTTATGACCATTTTCATACTCGGAAATTAGCATCTTGTTCCCTATTGATTTTCAATGGGCATTACAAAAAAGCTGTGATCTTAGATAATCAAAAGCACATTTCTTAAGGAAAGATTAACATTTTTAAATAGCCTAAGTGTCCAAAGATTATTCACAAATAATTCACAATATAAAATGATTTTTATATCTAATTTACATTAATTTATAGGCCAAATGGAAGGAATTTAGTGTTCAGTTGCTGTAAACAAATGCCCATTTAAATCGGTTTTCTAGTGGGTTCATGTGGAACGCGCAGGTTTAGAACGTTGACAGCGCGCTAGATTAGTGCCCTCAAATGCCGAGAAAAATACTGGGGGATATAAAAAGCCCAAAATGAGCTACTCGCTATAGAAAATTATAATTATAGGGTAATATATATGCCCCATTTAATGTAAAAATAAGGTACATACCTTTAATTGTTTGCTTTATAAAACCCTGGGGCTGCCAGAGCTTGCGAATTGAACGAGAGCTTTTAAATGTATTATATCTACTCTTCGAGGCCTATAAAACTAATAATAGCTTTTGGGACCGGGTCTTGCAGCGATTCTCCGTTAATGATTTACTAGGCTGAACATCTGCGATTGGAACCAAAGATCGTAGAGGGACAAGATAGACCACTCCTCGAAAAACGCGTAGTATGACGTGTGTGACCGTCGACGCCATATTGTTAAGCATTTATTGGGCTGTAATGGCGTCCTCAGCTAAATCTTCATCTCACTGCTCTGCTATCAAGTATTCTAATCGTAAATCTAAACGACCCAACCTGTCATTCTTTAGGTTCCCCAATAAAAAAGAAAGGTGAGAAAATATTTTTATTATTTTCAGTCGATATTCTGTCGTGAAAATGGTATTTTCTGTTCTCCCATCAACGGCCATTGGGAAACATTAGTCGGTACATTAGAAAGTTCTTAGACTTATTTTTAATAGTTCTTTACTCACCACAATAATAAAGACAATTTTAACACTTCTGTACGTTTTTGGTTTTGTTTTGTAAGGGATTAGTCTGCACAATATGGCCCGCGGACACATCAGGTCCAGTGACCAGGAGATTTTTCGAGCTCAGATTCAAGTCCGAGAATGGGCGGCTGTTACCCATTATATTCCTCGAACATAGGGACATAGCAAACAACACTCACATACATACAAGACATCACAAGCCCGCCGTGAAGAAGGGTGCAATCAAATATTATATAACTCTGCTCTATCATCTTTGGGTGCAATGGTGGGTCGGGGGGTTCGGTGGCGGCGGCCGCAATCAAAGATACTAGTGGAGCTCTGCTCTATAATCTTTGGTCGGAATGGGACGGCTGCGCGTTATAATGTGCTATCGTTCCACTCTCCCTCTCCCCCTTCTCCCTCTCCCCCTTGTCCCTGTCCCCTTCTCCCTCCCCCCTTCTCCCTGTCCCCCCCTTTCCCCTTCTCCCTCCCCCTTCTCCCTCTCCCCCTTCTTGTCCCTGTCCCCCTTCTCCCTGTCCCCCCCCTTTCCCCTTCTCCCCTCTCCCCCTTCTCCCTCTCCCCCCTTCTCCCTCTCTTTCGATCTCTCTCTCCCCTCCTCTCGATCTCTCGCTCCCCTCTCTTCTCTCGATCTCTCTCTCTCTCTCTCTCTCCCCCTCTCTTCGCGATCTCCTTCCCTTCCCTCTCTCCCACCCTTCCATCTCTCCCTCCCTTACCTCTTCGTGAGAGTTGGCAGCTCTGCTATGCCTTGGGTCCAAAAGAGGATAGATAGAAAATACTTAATTGTCTTTGTAAGAAGATTTTAATAAGCTCTTCTACATTTAAGGTAAATTGACATATTAGAGGCAAAACACATTTTCAATATACAGGTCTCTCCACACAACTGAAAACAATTGCATTTAAGTGATATATCATCCATTGTTCAGGCAAGTAGCACTAGGTTACAATAAACTTCCTGCATATTCCAGGAATTCATCTCATAAAAATGGGAGAGGCTTAAATGCATTGTAAAATCATAAATCCATGTTGACTTGGACTAATGCTTTTACTGCTATCCAAATGCCCCCTTATTACATCTTTAATAATTGACTCCAGCATCTTTCACACCACCAAAGTCAGGCTAACTGGTCTGTAATTCCCCATTTTCTCTCTCGCTCCTCCTTTCTTGAAAAGTGGGATAGCATTAGCTATCCTCCAATCCACAGGAACTGATCGTAAATCTATTGATCGTTGGAAAATAATAGAAACATAGAAATTAGGTGCAGGAGTAGGCCATTCGTCCCTTCGAGCCTGCACCGCCATTCAATATGATCATGGCTGACCATCCAACTCAGTATCCCGTACCTGCCTTCTCTCCATACCCTCTGATCCCCTTAGCCACAAGGGCCACATCTAACTCCCTCTTAAATATAGCCAATGAACTGGCCTCGACTACCCTCTGCGGCAGAGAGTTCCAGAGATTCACCACTCTCTGTGTGAAAAAGGTTCTTCTCATCTCGGTTTTAAAGGATTTCCCCCTTATCCTTAAGCTGTGACCCCTTGTCCTGGACTTCCCCAACATCGGGAGCAATCTTCCTGCATCTAGTCTGTCCAACCCCTTAAGAATTTTGTAAGTTTCTATAAGATCCCCTCTCAATCTCCTAAATTCTAGAGAGTATAAACCAAGTGTATCCAGTCTTTCTTCATAAGACAGTCCTGACATCCCAGGAATCAGTCTGGTGAACCTTCTCTGCACTCCCTCTCTATGGCAATAATGTCCTTCCTCAGATTTGGAGACCAAAACTGTACGCAATACTCCAGGTGTGGTCTCACCAAGACCCTGTACAACTGCAGTAGAAACTCCCTGCTCCTATACTCAAATCCTTTCGCTATGAAAGCTAACATACCATTCGCTTTCTTCACTGCCTGCTGCACCTGCATGCCTACTTTCAATGACTGGTGTACCATGACACCCAGGTCTCGCTGCATCTCCCCTTTTCCTAGTCGGCCGCCATTTAGATAATAGTCTGCTTTCCTGTTTTTGCCACCAAAATGGATAACCTCACATTTATCCACATTATACTGCATCTGCCAAACATTTGCCCACTCACCCAGCCTATCCAAGTCACCTTGCAGTCTCCTAGCATCCTCCTCACAGCTAACACTGTCCCCCAGCTTAGTGTCATCCGCAAACTTGGAGATATTGCCTTCAATTCCCTCATCCAGATCATTAATATATATTGTAAATAGGTGGGGTCCCAGCACTGAGCCTTGCGGTACCCCACTAGTCACTGCCTGCCTAATGAAGAACTCAACCATATTATGGTCACTCTTGCCCAAGGGGGCAGTACAACAAGATTGCTAACTAACCCTTCCTCATTACTCAATACCCAGTCTAAAATAGCCTGCTCTCTCGTTGGTTCCTCTACATGTTAATCATATGTATAAATATATATGTATGTGTATATATATGCATGTATATGTATATGTGTGTATATATGTATGTATATATATGTTTATATGTGTGTATGTATGCATATAAATGTATCCATATGTATGTGTGTATTTGTATGTGTGGATATGTATGTGTATATGTATGTATGTATGTGTATATATGTGTGTGTATATATGTATGTGTATATATATGTGTGTGTAAATATATATATGCATATATATATATATATATATTATTACTATATAATTATATATATAATTGCCTTTATGGTTTATGTATATCATCTTACAAGACAAATAAATTAATAGCGATTATTTAAATCAAAGTAGCTTCTGATACATGAGAATAAACTATTATCTCTAACTTGCCTCTCACACACAGACACACATTCATATAAATATATTAAATATATATACGTTAAATTTAATTTTTTGCAGTGTGTGTTAAAGCAATACAATGCAAGGGAAACTACACAAAGGAGGGGGCTGTTCCCGCTACAAGATACTCGAGGATCTTTGCTTTGGATCAAAGATTATAGCGGAGCTCTATAATCTTTGCTTTGAATCACAGCGGGTGGCATACCGGAAGTCGAGTGTCGCTGTAACAAATGGCGGCCGTGACGTTCCGTTGCGTACTACACGTCAGCCCATTGAATTTCGAAGGAGTGGTCTATCTTGTCCCTCTACGATCTTTGATTGGAACAGCCTAGTAAAAATCGGGTTTTAAACCCGCCCCCTCCAAACAGCTCCAAAATCACACACAAGGGGAGGGGCAGATGCTCAGCCACGATTCAGGTACGTTTTGTAACATACCTACACACTGACTCCCATAACAGACCCTGCTCTACATTCTTAATCCTGTTCACAGATACCTTGTCATCTAACGGACCAGCCTGTGACCCAATATTTTATAGGGTGATTTCACCAAATGTCAAATGAGCGTAGATCCCCCCTCACGTGACCGAAAATTTTAACTGGAGGACATATGTCAGTTCGGTACATGTTAGTGAATGGGGAAACACGCACTTTCCCACCCGTTAAAAACATCGAAAACGGCCAATTTTGGAGCTGAAATTTTCTGTGCTAGTCGGGGTGACCGTGAAGCACAGCGACCTAAATTTTCAGGCAAAAAAAAGATAGAAAGTAAGGTAATTACAAGATGGAACTGAAGGTAGAAAACAGCGGAAGTGAACAGCAAACATTTGCCGTGGTGATTTAATTATCGCGTTTGCTCACTGAATTTCATCAAAAGTAAGTTAATAATTCCTTACTTTTGATGAAATTCAGCGAGCAAACGCGATAATTCCCGATATTTTGGATTTTTAAATCACCACGGCAAATGTTTGCTGTTCACTTCCGCTGTTTTCTACCTTCAGTTCCATCTTGTAATCCAATTTATTTTTAAATGATACCAACGAACCTGCCTCCACCACTTCCACTGGAAGCTCATTCCACACCGCTACCACTCTCTGAGTAAAGAAGTTCCCCCTCATGTTACCCCTAAACTTCTGTCCCTTAATTCTGAAGTCATGTCCTCATGTTTGAATCTTCCCTATTCTCAAAGGGAAAAGCTTGTCCACATCAACTCTGTCTATCCCTCTCATCATTTTAAAGACCTCTATCAAGTCCCCCCTTAACCTTCTGCACTCCAGAGAATAAAGACCTAACTTATTCAACCTTTCTCTGTAACTTAGTTGTTGAAACCCAGGCAACATTCTAGTAAATCTCCTCTGTACTCTATTTTGTTGACATCCTTCCAATAGGGTGATTTCACTAAAGGTCACTGGAGCGTAGATCCGCACCCAGGTGACCAAAAATTTCAAGTGGAGGACATTCTAGAGTTCCGGTACATGTTAGTGGATGGGAAAACACGCACTTTCCCACCCGTTAAAAACATAGAAAACGGCCAGGTTTTGATCTGCAATTTATTGTGCCATTCGGGGTGACCGTGAGGCACAGCTACCTAGATTTACAGGGGAAAAAAAAGATAGAAACTAAGGTAAATTAAAGAGGGAGCTGAAGGTGCCAATCCAGCGGAAGTGAACAGCCGACATTTGAGGCTTTTACCTGGTTGCATCAAAGCCATTCACCCAGTAACTGATGCTGTCCTGGCGTGGATGTCTACCCTTGATCGACCACTTTAGGCTGTGCACGCAATAAGAAGACTGGATGCTTTTGCTAATATAATGTCTGGCCCGCCCAGTTATTCCAGCATTTCGGCTTTTTTGTTTTTTTAGGATCTAGCTTGTGCCCCTCACTCATCATAAACAACTGCTTGATGTACAAAATTCCTTGTTCTCTCAAATTGTTGAATGAACTGAAACCTCCCAAATTCATACTTGTCCTTCATGTATTTTAGTCAATAATACCTTACTTTTGATGAAATTCAGCGAGCAAACGCGATAATTCCCGATATTTTGGACCTTTAAATCTCCACGGCAAATGTCGGCTGTTCACTTCCGCTGGATTGGCACCTGCAGCTCCCTCTTTAATTTACCTTAGTTTCTATCTTTTTTTTCCCTGTAAATCTAGGTAGCTGTGCCTCACGGTCACCCCGACTGGCACAATAAATTGCAGATCAAAACCTGGCCGTTTTCTATGTTTTTAACGGGTGGGAAAGTGCGTGTTTTCCCATCCACTAACATGTACCGGAACTCTAGAATGTCCTCCACTTGAGATTTTTGGTCACGTGGGTGCGGATCTACGCTCCAGTGACCTTTAGTGAAATCACCCTACAATTGGGTGACCAAAATTGTACACCATACTCCAGATTTGGTCTCACCAAACCAGAATGTGATATTTTGTGCAAATGCTGGTGGTTTAGTGGACATTGGTGGTTTTAGCAAACATTATTAAGTTTGCTGATGATACCACGGTAGTAGGACTGATCAGCAACAACGATGAGTCAGCCTACAGGGATGAGATCCAGCACCTGACCACCTGGTGTGCCAACAATAACCTCGTCCTCAACTCCAAAAAGACGAAGGAGATTATTGTTGACTTCAGGCAGACCAGAGGAGGCAGTCATACCGCCATCCATATAAACGGGACTGAGGTGGAGCGCGTCTCCAGCTATAAATTCCTCAGAGTACATATCTCGGAGGACTTGTCCTGGTCCCTCAACACCTCCAAGCTGATCAAAAAGGCACAGCAGCGCCTTTACTTCCTTAGGAGGCTCAAGAAAGCCCACCTGTCCCCCCAGATCCTGACCAACTTTTACCGCTGTACCATAGAGAGTATCCTGACCACCTGCTTCACGGTATGGTACAGCAGCTGCACTGCTGCGGACAGGAAGGCACTACAACGGGTGGTGAAAACCGCGCAGCACATCATCGGTGCCCCGCTCCCTGCCATGGATGCCCTCCACCGAAAACGGTGTCTGAGACGGGCTGGGAAGATCATCAAAGACCCCTCACACCCCAACCATGGACTGTTTGCCCTCCTCCCATCAGGGAGGCGGTACAGGAGCCTCAGGTCACGTACTAGTAGGATGAGGAAAAGCTTCTATAACAACACAATCACACTGCTGAACTCGGAGTCCCGACGATAGATTTCTCTGGTCCCTCCGTCCCCTTTGTTTAATCATTCTGTATTTCCTGATTATTCTGTATCTTCCCTCTTTCTATTTTTTTTTTGTTTTTCTTTATGTACAACTACTACGGACTGACGCAAAACTGCATTTCGTTGTACTGATACTTGTATTTGTGCGATGACATTAAAGTTGAATTGAATTGAATTGAATTGAATAGTGGTCTGAGAAACGACTACTGGAGTTTTCAACAGATCTTTATTCAAAAGTTTGATATCCAGTATACAGGTTCTTCAGACTCGTCCACCCACAACGGTGGTCAGTGCTGAACTAACACGCGCATGTGAAAAACCACGCGGAACAAGCAGCCCCTCCCGAGTCGCGTGACCGCGGCTTCCGAACGCCGGGTTCGATATATGCGTGCGCCAGCTGGCGCCGCTACAGTAGTCCTGCCACAAGGCTGTGCTGGAGTTACGTTTCTACGAAACCCAGTGTTATGGGGTGAAAAAACGCATTATTAAAACAATTGTGTCAATGGGGTTAAAGGCAAGATATACAAAAGTTACTTCTTTGCGCAGGATTTGCAAAAAATAACGCTTCTAAAATAGATATGTTTATTTTTGTTACTGCTAAAACACTAACGATTGTGTGGTTAAATAAAGTTTAATATAACAAGTGTCAATAGGTGCAATCCTTGTCAATTTCTGTGGCCACCGGCTGTGAAACTGACAGACTGTTCATAATAGACAATGAAAGGTAGACAATAAATGCTGGAGAAACTCAGCGGGTGAGGCAGCATCTATGGAGAGAAGACATAGGCAAAGTTTCGGGTTGAGAAGGGTCTCGACCCGAAACATCGCCTATTCCCTCTCTCCATAGTTGCTCACATCCTCCGTACTGCAAGCTTAGCCCTAGTCTACTCAACAGCCGAGTTTTGCTCAACAGCTTGGGCTAATAGCTGCCACACCAAACGGGTTGACACTGTCCTTATCTCTGCAATGTGGATCATCACAGGGACGCTTAAGTCAACACCTTTGCAGTGGCTCCCTGTCCTCTCTCATATTGGCCCTCCTAGCATACGCAGAAGGGAGAGGATGTTGAAAGATTGGTGCACCATCGAGACTTACCCTGACCTTCCCATCCATGCTGACTTGAACAATCTGCCCAACATGCGCCTGAAGTCCCGCAAACCATTCTGTTCTTCCGTTAAATCCCCGGAAGACTTTGACTCCAAGACTGAGTGGTGCAGAGCCTGGAAATATGCCAACACCAACAACGGAGAGGTCATCACATACCCCACAGTGAAACCACCGGGATTTGACCTCCATCGCAAGCAATGGCTAACCCTAAATAGAATCCGCACCCTCCAATGTCTGGCCCGCCCAGTTATTCCAGCATTTCAGCTTTTTTGTTTTTTTAGGATCTAGCTTGTGCCCCTCACTCATCATAAACAACTGCTTGATGTACAACATTCCTTGTTCTCTCAAATTGTTGAATGAACTGAAACCACCCAAATTCATACTTGTCCTTCATGTATTTTAGTTTTTAACCTTTTTTTCACGTCACATTTTTATCCCCAACATAATATTGAAATAGTTCCAGTGCTTGTTACTGCTAATATCTTTAGTTGGATTTGCTCATCTTTTCTGTGTCGGTCAATTCCAGTACTTGTTTGAGTCCACTTGTTTGACTCATTTAGTGGTACCCTTGCCTGTGGGGTAGAAGGCTTATTCAGAGCACAGTAAAAAAAATCTTACCTGGCACTCAGTGTGTATTAGAGAGTAATATGTTGTCAGAGGTTTCATTGTGAGATGAGATGTTAAGCAGAAGTCTGATTCTTGGGTGGATATACAAAGCCCCTTAGCAGTATAGTGAAAACCAAAGATCTTATAGCAGAGCAAGATGGGTTACTCTCACGCAAACGTGTAGTACGCTCATGGGCGGAATCATGGGTGATTTTAGGACTCATTTTAGCAACCAGCCCACGCCATCTTGTTCACAGGTTTACAATTTTTTACAATGTTTATTATTTAATGTCCCTTTTCTGGTCTGAAATAAAGTTCAACATTGGATATAACAATCTGAATAAATATAATTTTGTGTGTTACATGATTATATACATCTATATCACATTCATGTATGTGTGTTCCTTCCAGCACAATCTAGTCAGTTGTATGCTCGCTGAATAAAACCATCCTTAAGTTATACATCATTTATAAATCTTGCTTAAACAAATTTAATTTTGTGAAATTCTACAATTGGATAACCCCACCATTACAGACCGATCTCATTCCACTCTCTGGTTATTGGGAAGACCAGACCCCGTTTATTGTGGAGAAACAACCATAGAAAAAAGAAAATAAGCACAAAAACTTTAAGTAACATTTCAGGGCAAGAGCAACTGTAATCTTCATATTGCTATTATTTTCCCAAATAGTGCAGATGTGAACAGTGTGATTACATGAATGTGATTAGATGAATGAATTACAGAGTGCAAGTGTAATACAGGTGCGCAACCTTTTATCCGAACGCCTTGGGACCAGACACTTCTCGGATTTCGGACATTTTCGGATTTCCGAATGGAAGATTTTTAGTGTAGATTAGGTAGGTAGCGCGGGCGGCTTGGAAAGTCTGGAGCGGCTGCCTCCTCCCCGGAGACCGGGGAATCATTGTAAATTATTGCATAAATGTTAGTCAGTTAGTTTGGAGGGATTTTATGGGGTGGTGGTGGGGTGTGAAGGGGGAAACTTTAATTTTTAGTCCCCTACCTGGTCGGCGACTCCCAACATCGCGGAGCGGGCGGCGCCGGTTGGAGCTCCGACCCCGGCAACTCTACCCCCTGGCTGCGAGGCGCTCCAAATCCAGCGCCGCCCGCAGCCCCAGCTGGGAGTTGGCGGAGCTTACTGCACGGCGACCCGGTAAGGCATTGACTGCTCCCCGCCTCTCCGATCAGGTAGGGGACTAAAGGATTAAAGTTAAAGAGGAGGCAGCCGACAGTAGTACAGACCTGGGTTGGCCGTGGGTCGTTTCGGGTCAAATTTGGCGCCAAACGCGAGCTTTGGTGTGCAGACGACATCCTGGGAAGAAATGGCCGGTTTTCGGAGTTTTTCGGTTTCCGGAACTCCGGATAAAAGGTTGTGCACCTGTACAAAATCAACTCAAACACAGCCTATGAACCATTTAAAAATAAATTATTTAAAAAACATTTAAAAAAACACTATCACCAGAGTCAAATTTTATTCTTGACAAGAATTAACATAGGTGAGAACTAACAGAATTACACCTAAGATCCTATAATTCTGCTATAAGATTACATTGGATTACATTGCAAGTTGGGTTGGGTCGGTAGGGTCAGGTTACTAAAATGGGCGGAGAAAAACGCCCAGGATGCCCTCCGTAGCGTACTACACGTTGGCCCATTGTATTTCGCAGGAGTAGCCTATCTTGCTCCGCTATAAGATCTTTGGTGAAAACGATCTTGGGAATTGGGTCAAATTAGATTTGGTATATTGCAACAGTGATATTGCAGCAGCACTGGTGTCTCTAAGGTAGAAATCTGAGGCTTTGACCTCTAGTCCTAGATTCTCCCACTAGTGGAAACATCCTCTCCACATCCAATAAGCCTTGGTCTTATTTACCTTGGAATAGTCCATTATCCCTTGATTCAGTTCAATATCCAAAAATGATTCAGTCCCCGTCTTGAATATACTTAGTGCCTGAGCTTAGAGAGAGAATCACCTGCCTTAGAGAAATCAGATGATTCACCATCCTCCGGGTGAAGAACTTTCTCCTTGTTTCAGTTCTAAATGACCAAATCTTTATTTTTAGACAGTAATGCTTGTTCTAGATGCCTTCGTTAGGGAATCATCATTCCTACGTCTACTCTGTCATGCCCCTTATAAATTAGTGTGTTTTAATGAGATCTCTTCAGAATCATGAGACTGGCCTATACTGTTTCATCTCTCCTTTTGGGACCAGCACCGCCCTTGACAAGTTTTGAGGAATCAATCAATCTGATGAATTTTTGTTGCATTCCAGCTATTGGAAGTAGATCATTCCAAACATTGCAATATTTGACTTTCAATCTCAACAGGGCCATATGCAAAAGACCAATACTATTTGCCTTCTCATTGATAGCTTTTTCTGCATATTACCTATCAGTTACTCATGTAAAAGGACACCAAATTTAACTTTTCTATATATTCTATCAAAGTGGATGTCCCTATAATTGTTCACATTATATATTAGCTGCCTGGGCTGTCTGCATCCCCTTGCTGGACAACAGCAATTACCTCTGATCATCTATCCCTGTGGGGAGGAGATTTGTGTTTTTTTAAGTATAAATACTCCCAGGGTTGTACAAGGATATCGAGCATCATCCACAACCCAAAGTTTCTATTAGTCGGAAATGCTGCCATTGCCAAAGTTGAACTGGCAGGTTTAGCTGCAGATTAGTACAGATTTTAATTTTAAATCTTAGTTAGAAATAGTTAGTTTGTACAGAACTGTGCTACAGATTAAAAAATACCCTGTACCCCAAGAGTTCCCAAAGCAAAGAACACCAGACTAGAGAATTTCAACCTTCAATCATTTTCCTGATATCAAATCCTGATGGCTGGATAGTCTGAGATCGGCCTGGACTGTAATAGTGCAGTCATAGTTTGCCTCAGCTATGTTCAGCTCATACTTCAGTGCTTTCTGACTCTTGATTTCTCAGTCAAACTATCACCCCCCCCCAACACCCATCCCACCCTCAACTCCCCCTCGTAGCCAGAGAATTGTCAGTGACCAACAGGCATTCCATTGCAACTCTGTGATTGTAGGTTTCCTTGCAAGCTGATCAATGTTTTAAAAATGAACAATTGTCTCTTATGGAACAGTTTTTTACACAGAGGTAAGACATGCACTGTTATGTTAAATGTTGCATACTGTGATTAAGTTTTGTATCGCATTTAGTTTAACTTTTGTTTTTACAGGAGGATCCATCGTTGGAACAGCATTTTAAAGGCCATCGTGACACTATCACAAGTATTGACTTTAATGCTAACATGAAGCAATTGGGTATGTCTCACTTCTTGATCAAGCTATGTTAATAACGTTTAGGGAGAGGCATAAGTTAAGGGGGAGGTGGTCAGATAAATCAGAAGATGTATCCCCAAGACATTATGCTGCAAGAGGTTAAGCCACATTCTGATATCAAACACAATGGTGCTCCTCAAGATCATTTTCCCACTATAATCTGAGAGCAATCAACATCTCTATCTATCACCTACAATCATACCATTTAATTTTATGTTGGGTATCATGAACTTGGCTTGCTGTTGCTCTAGATGGTGAAAGTGACTGCAGCATTAAGAATACACTGTGCT
The DNA here is from genome assembly GCF_028641065.1 of Leucoraja erinaceus. Taxonomy (NCBI): domain Eukaryota; kingdom Metazoa; phylum Chordata; class Chondrichthyes; order Rajiformes; family Rajidae; genus Leucoraja; species Leucoraja erinaceus. The sequence continues at coordinate 42,252,529 of NC_073392.1, read as the reverse complement.
GGCAGTGCAACAACGCCGCTGGTAGAGAACTAGCATTGATCCTGCTCTTGGGTGTTATCTGTGTGAAGTTTGCATGTTCTCCCTGTGACCACGTGTCATTCCACATGTTGCTCTGGTGTCCCCTGGGATGATAGGTTAACTGGCTGCTACAGAAAATTGTGTAAGGAGTAGATGAGAAAGTGGGTCAACATAGAACTAGTGCAAACTGGTGATCAATGATCGGTGTGGATCGGTGGGCTGAAGGGCTGTATCTCTAAACTTAACTAATACAAATGTTGAAATTGGTCACAGAGTAAGTTGGTCACAAAGTAAAGAACTTGTTATGTCTACCTCTTTTGTGCTTTCCATGCATGATCTCTAGTCACAAGAACATTATTCCGTTACTCAATGACATTAGCAAAAGTTCGGCTTAACTTTTCCTTCAGTCTTTAAGCCAAGAAAGAAAGTTCTGGAACAGATGCCTGTCCATACCACATGCTTTTACAGGTCCAGTAGAATATAGCAAATTACGAAGGATGAATAGAGACAGTTAAGTCATGAAAAAAAGAATTGGCAATCATTTATATGTTTCCTTGCAGAAAAGGAGAAGGCTATTTGATTCATTAAGTCTGTCAACTCTCAGAAATAGTGTCAATCCCATTATCTCACTTAGTCCCCTCCAAATAATTCTTATTCACGCCCATTAATGCCCACGGATTTTCTTAACGTCCACTTGCACGAGGGCAATTTAGCTATTAATATAAGAATCAACAGGCTTTTGGAATTGGAAAGGGAGAACCCAGATGATCACAGGGACAATATAGTCCATATAGTTGTCAGCAGAAGTCAGAATTGAACCCGGGTCGCTGGAGCTATGAGACAGCGGCACTACCAGCAGCACCCTTGTACTGCCAAGTGCATACTTCAACATGTACTAATAAGTGCCCAAGCCTATGTCTAACTGCTTTGATTTGCTTGGTGAGCTACAATAAAGGACAGCATAATTGAGCCTAATCCCATTGTTCACAAATGTCAGCACAACAGACATTGCTGCTGAATTGGAATTGGAAATGAAACCTAGTTGACTAAACACACTCTAATTCAAGCTCAGAATCAAATGTTTGCATAAATTTACGTAATTATTTTAATGTAAAAGGTCTTTACACGAGAAGCCAGCAGTATTAGCATTTCCCACAGTGCACAAATGTCATTATCTGCGTCTTGGTGGATTTGGCTGGCTATCGGGCAATGTCATCTGTAGACGTCAAATAACTATACAGGCACTCCATGACTTGCATAAGGGTTACGTTCCGTGAACCCTTGCGTAAGTCAGATATTACGTAAGTCGGAATCACTGACTCTGGCCGTCGAGGGTCTTACTGCAGCCTTCTGGGCCGCCATTGCCGGCTTGAGCTCCATTTTGTCTTTGGGACACTTTCTGTGGTGGGCGGCCTTCTGGGTAAGCACCACTGCCATTGCTAGTGCTGATAGTGCGTGTCCACATTCTCAAATTGGATGGCAAGGTCCAGATAATACGAGGCCTTGGGTAGCGTGGTGCAGTAGTTCATTCCCTGAAATCCTGTGCAGGCTTTAACATAAGACCAAACTTGCTGTTTAGAACAAACTTGCTGTGGAAATTTGTCATATCTTAAACGTGCTTTCAGTTCTAATGGCTTTTTAAAAACTACTGTAACTGAAATAAATAATGACACCTATAAAAGTTATTGTGATCACCTTATTTAATTCCCGTCGAAATCAATAAGGAAGTGTATCCTGTGCCAAGTCTGATCTTTGTGCAGCATCTTAGAGATGATTTTGGTTTTCCCCTTGCAAGTTAATGCTAAAGAAAACTAGAAAGATGGACGTTATAGCTGTGTATATAATGGAGTGCAGTGATAACTAGTGCTGTCACTCAGCCAATTGCAGACACATGGTACATGTGTGGCCCATTGTGTGTTTAGTATTTTGGAAGTCCTGAAACAGGAATGGTGTAATGAAAGTGCTAATCTTTTTCGTGTTAAAGGTGTGGACAATTTCAAGTCCAGACTAATCATTCTTAAGGGGAGAAGGGAAGGTTCATGAGAAGGTTGATCAGAATTGAAAGTGTTGTCAATTGAGCCATGGCTAATTATCAGGTTTAAGCATTAAAAAAAAAAATAGGATAGAGCAACATTGGTCATCTGTCACAGCCAATTTTTTCTGTTTTATAATTGGCAAATAAGTTCAGCATAATCATATTTTGCCACAGGGTGGCACCATACTTCATCTATTTTATCCACATTAATAATGCAGCCAGACAACTGCCATTTTTAAATGTTTGTTTTGGTTCATTTGATGTTGATTATTTTCTCCAAGACCACTCTAAATATCAGGAAAACTCAAGATTCTGTCTTGAATCCCCAGAGCATCAGTGAGGGTTCCATTGGTTTCAAACCGCCTTGGAAAATGGTCATGTAGTCTTGCTCTGTTGTGTGTCCAGTGATTCCCAAAAGTAGTTTGCACGCAATTGGGGGAGGAGGTTTGGCTGAAGCATCTTCACACTTATAGTGTGATTTAGAGTGATATGGGTCAAATGCGGGCAAGTAGGACTAGTGTAGCTGGGACATGTTGGCTGGTGTGCGCAAGTTGGGCCGAAGGGCCTGTTCCCACACTGCATCACTCTATGACTCCATTGACTTGGTGGGTGTATTATAACTGCATATAGACTAAGGAATCAATGCCAATAGAGGAATGGCAGAGGTTGAGAGAAAGTGCATTTCGTTGTCTCTGTACTGTACACTGACAATGACAATTAAATTGAATCTGAATCTGAATCTGAAAGGATGCCTGACACTATTACTTTTGCAAGGAGTCTTTGGGTAGATCGCGTTGAAATGGGCAAGGGGATTGCCTTAAAAAAAACAACAGAGTATGGCATTGGATTAATTGCAGCTTCTTTCAGCTTATCAACATTGATAGATCAATAGAGTGTAGGATAATTGTATAATCACAGATATCACTGTTCGAAAGGTATTGCTGTTTGGTCCTGGTATTTTTTTAATTAAATTTAGGTAGGAAAGTTTGTAAGAAAATTGTGCAAATTGTTGGAAAATTTAAATTAAAAATAAATAAATAAATAAATAAATAATAATAATAATAATAATAATAATTGTTGTTAATAATTAATAGTTAAAATATAATGGGTATTTTCTTTTACAGCAACAGGATCTATGGATTCATGTGTCATGATCTGGAATTTGAAACCACAGATGAGAGCTTATCGATTTGTTGGTCACAAAGATGCAGTTCTTTCAATCCAGTTCTCTCCCTCTGGTCATTTACTGGCGTCTGCTTCACGAGATAAAACAGTCCGCCTCTGGGTTCCCAGTGTGTAAGGAAATATTTTTTTTGCTAAATACATTTTACTGCTTTTGATCTGTGGATTTTGTCTCAGATGAGTTCCTATTTTACTGTACCTAAGTTTATATAAGTATGTTTCTTGGCAGAGAATTCTCATAATACCTTTCATACGTTCGTATGATGACAGTATAACATTTCCATCCACTGTCTCATTGACACAGGCTGGGATTTGCCCATTTGCCTCCTCAGCAACCCCCTTGTCTCTGTTCTGATCAAAAGACCACCATTTTCTCCTAGGCATCTTTTAAACTTAAGCCTTTTGTTCCTGGTAGCATCTTGTTAATTCTTTTCTGTAATCTCTTCCTAATCTTATCTTCTTTCCAAAAGGGCTTTCAAGCTGGACAAAATATGTTTGTGAGGCCGTAAATTTTAGCAGCATGTCTTTGTTTCAGCTTTTTAAAATAAGTGAGTTTTTTGTTTCTTAATCCATTTTTCCCCTCTTTCTGTGCACCTGCTCTGTTCTGTTTTAAGTTTTATTTTCAACGTTTTTTAATATCCTCTTCTGAGTAGTCATTTTGTATGATTGTAATGGATCAGTGCAATAAATGTCTGGCGTGAAGTGGAGCATTGTCATGCCAGGGTGAAACTTAAGATGAGAGTTATGAAATAAAACATTTATGATGCCTTGAATATTGTAAGAATGATAATGTTGTAGAGGTGAGCATTTGTGTAAACATGAGAATTTATGTTCCTCTTGGAAGAGATGATTTTTGAGAGATCATGGAAAGTTTGGAGTTAAAGGTTTATTGGCTGAAGTCTCATGTACTGCAACAGAATTTCGACCCTGCCACTATTGCCTGGCTAAAGAATCAGATGAACATGAATGAGATCATTGCGTAAAAGTTAAGAACGACGCAATTGAACATAACTGCCACGGAGCAAAAAGCTACGGCAAGTACTGAAGAAACATAGAAACATTGAAAATAGGTGCAGGAGGAGGCCATCCAGCCCTTTGAGCCAGCACCGCCATTCATTGGGATCATGGCTGATCGTCCCCAATCAATAACCCGTGCCTGCCTTCTCCCCATATCCCTTGATTCCACTAGCCCCTAGAGCTCTATCTAACTCTCTTAAATCCATCCAGTGATTTGGCCTCCACTGCCCTCTGTGGCAGGGAATTCCACAAATTCACAACTCTCTGGGTGAAAAAGTTTTTTCGCACATCAGTCTTAAATGGCCTACCCCTTTATTCTAAGACTGTGGCCCCTGGTTCTGGACTCGCCCAACATTTGGAACATTTTTCCTGCATCTAGCTTGTCCAGTCTTTGTATAATTTTATATGTTTCTATAAGATCCCCCTCATCCTTCTAAATTCCAGTGAATGCAACCCTAGTCTTTTCAATCTTTCCTCATATGACAGTCGTGCCATCCCAGGGATCAATCTCGTGAACCTACTCTGCACTGCCTCAATCACAAGGATGTCCTTCCTCAAATTAGACCAAAACTGTACACAATACTCCAGATGTGGTCTCACCAGAGCCCTTTACAACTGCAGAAGAACCTCTTTACTCCTATACTGAAATCCTCTTGTTATGAAGGCCAACATTCCATTAGCTTTCTTCACTACCAGCTGTACCTGCACGCCAACTTTCAGTGACTGGTGTACAAGGATACCCAAGTCTCACTGTACCTCCCCCTTACTTAACCGAACCCAATTGAGATAATAATCTGCCCTCTTGTTTTTGCCGCCAAAGTGGATAACCTCACATTTATCTATATTATACTGCATCTGCCACGCATCTGCCCACTCACTCAACCTGTCCAGGTTACCCTGCAAACTCCTAACATCCTCTTCACAGTTCACACTGCCACCCAGCTTTGTGTCAGCCGCAAACTTGCTAGTGTTGCTCCTAATTCCCTCTTCTAAATCATTAATATATGTGGTAAACAGTTGCGGCCCCAACACCGAGCCTTGCGGCACACCCCTCGCCACTGCCTGCCATTCTGAAAAGGACCCGTTCACTCCTAATCTTTGCTTCCTGTCTGCCAACCAATTTTCTATCCACATCAACACCCTACCCCCAATACCATGTGCTCTAATTTCAGTCACCAGTCTCCCGTGCGGGACCTTATCAAAGGCTTTCTGAAAGTCTAGATACACTATATTCACTAACTCCCTTCATCCATTTTACTTGTCACATCCTCAAAAAATTCCAGAAGATTAGTCAAGCATGATTTTCCTTTCATAAATCTATGCTGACTTGGACTAATCCTTTTACTGCTATCCAAATGCCCCACTATTACCTCTTTAATAATTGACTCCAGCATCTTTACCACCACCGAAGTCAGGTTAACTGGTCTGTAATTCCCCGTTTTCTCTCTCGCTCCTTCCTTGAAAAGTGGGATAACATTAGCTATCCTCCAATCCACAGGAACTAATCCTGAATCTATTGAACATTGGAAAATGATCACCAATGCGTCCACTATTTCTAGAGCCACCTCCCTGAGGACCCTGGGATGCGGACCATCAGGCCCAGGGGATTTATCATCCTTCAGTCCCATTAGCCTACCCAATGCTATTTCTCGCCTAATGAAACATTTCCTCTACCCCCTTAGATCCTCTGTCCTCCAGTACTTCTGGGAGATTGTTTGTGTCTTTCTTAGTGAAGACAGATCCGAAGTACCTGTTCAACTCTTCTGCCATCTTTTCTTTTAGTTTTATTCTATCCCTAACTTCTCTTGTCAGCCACGGTTGCCTCCTACTACCTTTAGAATCTTTCTTCCTTTTTGAAATGAAATGATCCTGCGTCTTCTGGATTATGCCCAGAAATTCCTGCCATTGCTGTTCCACTGTCATTCCTGCTAGGATCCCTTTCCAGTCTACCTTGGTCAGCTCCCCTCTCATGCCTTCATAATCCCCTTTGATCAACTGCATCACTGACACTTCCGATTTAACGTTCTCCTTCTCAAATTGCAGATTAAAACTAATCATCTTATGATCACTACCTCCACGCGGTTCTAGAGGTAAAGGAACCGCGTGGAGGTAGTAATCATCTTATGATCACTACCTCCACGCGGTTCCTTTACCTCTAGTTCTCTTATCAAACCTGGTTCATTAGACAACACTAAATTCAGAATTGCCTTTTCTCTGGTCGGCTCCATTACAAGCTGCTTTAAGAATCCATCTCGGAGGCACTTGACGAACTCTCTTTCTTGGGGTCTTGAACCAACCTGATTTTCCCAGTGTACCTGCATATTGAAATCCCCCATTACCACAGTGGCATGTACCTTTGTTACATGCCAGTTTTAACTCCTGCTGCAACTTACACCCTACATCCGGGCTACTATTTGGGGGTCTGTAGATAACACCAATTAGTATCTTCTTGCCGTTAAAATTCCTCAACTCAATCCACAGTGACTCTACCTCGTCAGTCCCTCCACAGCAGAGCTATACCTCTCCTCTGCCCACCTGCCTGTCCTTTCAATAGGATGTATAACCCTGAATATTAAGTTCCCAGGCCCGATCCTCCTGCAGCCACGTCTCAGTAATCCCCATATCTACCAACCTCGAACTGAGCCTCAAGCTCATCTATTTTACTTCTTATACTTCAACACAGCAGGTTGGTTCGCATCTGTGGGCAGACGATGTTTTGGGTCGGGACCCTTCTTTGGACTGATTGATCAATGGGGCTGGGGGTGAAAGCTGGATAAGAGAGATGGGACAAAGGTTGGTGAGTGATAGTGCAGGAAGGGCAATGATTGGCAGGTGGGTGGATACGTGACAAAGGCTAGAGTTGAAAAGAGGACAAAGGGTGGCAGATAAGGAAAGAAGGAGTGCAGTGAAATGTAAAACTGAAGGTAAGGATTTGGATGGAAGTGATAGGGGGAGGGGAAAGAGTAGGATAAAAGAGAAATGGGAAACGGAGTTGGGAGATGAACACTGGGGTAACCTACACTCTCCGCCTCTCTTTCCCTTACTTCCCTCTCCCCATCCCCATATCCCAACCTGCTCACACGTTTCTTCCCTGAGAATTGTGGAGATTTTGATCATTTAGGTATTTAGAGTGTAGCTAGATACATTTTTGAAAGATTGAGAAATGGGGGTTGTGTAGCACAGAAGAGAAGTTGAGGCCTGAGACAAGTCGACCATGGTCGATATTGGGTGATATTGGGTTGACCCTCTGCTGTTTCCGTGTGTGTTCATCATGGATGTGCCGTATGCAGGGCATTGATGATATGGGACTGCCGTGATGGAGGACCCGGTGTGGGTGGACCGCCATGAGGGAAGTGGGGGGAGAACAATGGACAATAGGTTGGGGGGGGGGCAAAGGACAATGGGGAACCGGCGTGCTTTGTAACTTTGTCAGAGCTGTAGGTGGCCGCTATTTGTATACATTGGGTATGCAAGCAAAGAATTTCACTGGGACAATAAAGTATTCCTATTCCAATATGTACCTTGCTGATGGGCACTTGGAGGAAGAAGGTTAAAGAAGGGGATGATTATTACAAGATGTCAGATCTACACAAGTTGTTGCTTCTCACAAAGACTGAGTTCCAGTTGGTAAGCTAGAAGATGCTACATATTAAGGGTGGCACAGTGGTGCAGCTGGTAGAGCTGCTGCTTCACAATACCAGAATCCCAGGTTTGATCCTGACCTTGGGTGCCGTCTGTGCGGTACTTGCACAATCTCCCTGTGATTTTCCTCTGGGTGCTCCGGTTTCCTCCCACATCCCAAAGACGTGCAGGTTTTATGTTAATTGGCCTCTATAAAATTGCCCCCAGTGTATAAGAAGTTAGTGAGAAAGTAGGATAACATTGATCTAATGTGAATGGGTGATCTGTGGTCATCATGGACTTGGTCGGCTGAACGGCCTGTTTCCACGCTGTATCTCTAAAACTAAAACTTTGGGTCAACTTGAGAGAGTTTGAGCAAGGGACAGAATCGGGGAACTGTATGGCTTGCAGATAGAATAGCTGTAGAGACAAAGTAAAAATCATGAAAGGAATAAGAAGGAAGAGGAAAAAAAGTGGGGTTAAGATATGGCGTAGGTTGACTGGACGGAGAACCTTTTTAATAAAATACAGCTGAAATATTTGTTAATAAACCATCAAAATGCAGAAAATTTGGAAATAAAGTGGCCTCTTCTAATTCAGTAAACCTGTACTTTGTGGTGATATATTTTCATCACCGGAATATGATCAGTGCAGTTTAAAGTTGTCTATCTGAAAATTATATGTATTATCCTGTAGACTATTTGCAGCTGTAGTGATGTTTGTATTCCAGATCCAACCATTAGCCACTGTTTTGCTGAACATTTGTGCTTGGTCCACCTAGCCCTACAGGATCTCCCGGTTGCTAACCATTTTAACCTCCCTTCCCATTCCCACGGGACCTTTCTGTCCTGGGCCTCCTCCATTGCCAGAATGAGACCACATGCAAACTGTGGAAACAACACCTTGTATTCCCGCTTTGGTCGCTTACAACCCCAACATGGAATTCTCCAATTTTATGTGATCTTTAACAACCACTCCCTTTGCATCCCACACCTTTTCCCCCTCCCCACACCCCCATATATCTTCTTAGGCCACCCCTGTCTGTACGTTCCAAGCACCCACCATTCTCTGTGTAAAGAATCACCTAAGTTTCACAATGCTAAGTCTATAGTCCTAGTCATCACACCTGCGTTTCATCCTCCGGCCTGGTTGCAACCCCTGCCTCTAAAACCTCTCTCGCCATTGTCCATTTATTACCTGCTACGTTTTGTTCTGCCTCTTCTAGCTTTCACCAACCCCCACCCGCCCCCCAACATCCATTTCCAAGTCAGACTGGTGTACAACTTGGTGGGGAAAGTAGGTGGTGTAATTTTGTCGTCCTCCTTGAGCATTGTTCTCTATGGTGGTGGAGGTCACAGCCCCTTAAATACCCACAATAGTATCTTCCTTTGCCACCCCTGTCAGCACATTCCAAGCACCCACCGCTTTGTGTAAAGAACTTGCTGTGCACAGCTCCTTTACATTTTTCCCATGTCATCTTAAAGTATACTTAGGTATGCAAAACAAAGCAAATCACTGTGACAAGTCACATGTGACAATAAAAGTATCTAATCTAATCTACTTGGACATTTTTGCCAAAGATCCTATAGTCCACTCGACGAAAAAGCCGTAGTAATCATGAGTAATCTTCAGCACCATTTCCGTAACCGGCTTCCATCTCCGCACCAAAGATCCCATAGCGGACCAAAGATACTAGTGCGGAGACGGAAGCCGGTTACGGAAACATCCTCGCAAAAATCAAAGGTAAAAATTTTCTCCTCATTTTCTTTCTGTCCTCTCTGCCTCGCAATAAAAAGCACAAAGATGCCTATGTTCCTTCCACATCGTGTGGGGAGTCTGGCCCGGATCAGCACGGCTTGGACGCCAGGGTAAAGTTGCGGGAATGTTTTGCAATTTCGGGCCTTGAGTCCGAAATAAAGTTTATCATTATATATAAAAATCTGGAGAAATATATATATGTGTGTGTGTTATATGATTATATGCATCTATATCATATTCATATATGTGTGTATGTGTGTTCTTTCCTACACAATCTAATCAGTTGTATGGTCGCTGAATAAAATCATCCTTAAGTTATACATCATTTGTTAATCTTGCTCAAAACAAATTTTATTTTGTTAAATACTTCATTTAGATAACCCCACCATTACAGGCAGATCTCATTCCACTCTCTGGCTATTGGGAAGCCCACACCCATTTTATTGTTGAAAAACAATTCCATAGACACAAAAAAAATTAAGGAACAGTCCAAGAGTAGAGCAACTGGAATCTTCATATTGCAATTATTTTACCAAATGCCGCAGTTGTGAACAGTGTGATTAGATGAATTACAGAGTGCAAGTCTAATACACAAATCAACTCAAACACAGCACATGAGCCATTTAAAAATAATTTTTTTTAACATTAAAAAATAAAATTAACAGAATTATATATTAACATATTAATCATTAACAAAAATCAGAATTAACAGAATTATGAGTCTAACCCGATATCACACACACACAAACTGTTCCCCCACAATGCTAATTACACTGCGAGAGGTATAAGCAGTTGGGTCGGGTTACTGAAATGGCCGAAGAAAAGGCAGACGTTCCGCTCCGTTGCGTACTACACGTCAGCCCATTGAATTTAGCAGGAGTGGACTATCTTTAGGATCTTTGATTTCCACCCTGGTAAAAAGGTTCTGACTGTCTACCCTTTGAATACCTCTCAGGATTTTTATATAGTTCTATCAGGTCGCCCCCTCAACCATTAACGTTCAAGAGAAAATAATCCAAGTTTGTCCCCCTTTTCTTTATAGTTAATATCCTCTAAGAACCTCTTCTGCACCCTATCCAAAACCTCCACCTTCTTTCTGTAAAGGGCTGCCTAGCACTGCGCATCCAAAGCAAATTCCATCTGTTTCATTGCATAATTTTTTTCATTCAAATGATTATCACATTTGTGCAACTGTTACTGTAGCCCAATAATTTACAATATTTTTGCACAATATATAGCATTACAAACATACACTTGTACATAACATCTATTTATTTTTCTTATTTACTTCAAAACAGACACTAGATGGTGCTGTTGCCACTGCTCTATTAAAAATTGGAAGGTTAGCCATTTAAGTCGCATTGGCTAAATGTGCACTATAGTAGCTGTTATATATTATACTCTTTTTTTCCTCCAAAATTCTGTTAAATTGAAATCAAAATGTCCAATACTATTTTGTGCAATACTATTTTTAATTTATGATTTGGGGTGCGAGCATTGCTAGCAAGAGCTTCATTTATTGCTCTTCTGAAGGTGGTGGTGAGCCACTTTGTTGCATATTTTCTGGTGAAAGTACTCCTATAATGCTGTTGGTTAGTTCTGGGATATTGATCCAGCAAAAATGAAGTAACAGCACTACATTTCCAAGTTGGACTGGTGTGTAACTTGGAGAGGAACCTGTAGGTGGTGTCATTTTCTCCACCCTGTTCTAATTTTCTCATTATCCTATATATATATATACACTCCTCATAGTTTTTATACGCTCATTGGGTGACTCTTCAGCCCCTGGAAAACTCTCTTCCATTCGGAAAAAAACAGTCTTGTAGCTGAAGTGCTCCACACCAGGCAACACTCCGGCAAATGTTCTCTGGACCCTCTTCAATCATGCCCTTGCTGTTCTGTGGTAACCAGAATGCTACATAGTACCCAAGATGTCACCTTACTAATATTTTAGATATTTGTAATTTCTCTATTGTGTTCTGTCCCAGCAAATGAAGGAGAGAATTCTGTTTGTCTAAACACTACCTTGTCTGCCTATGATTTTGCCTTTCAAGGTTGCTCTGCTCCTTAGTACTCCCAAAGAACCTTCCAATCCTTGTGCATTTTCCAGACTTATTAGTCCTCCTAAAATGCCTGACCTCACATTTTTAAGATTAAATTTCATCGACCATTCCTCTTCCCATTTAACTCACTCATCAGTATCCTTCTGTAGCTGAAGACCACTTTCATCATTATTAACAGCATTTTTGTAATGTCATCTGGGAACACATTAATCATACCTCCTCCATTCATATCCAGATAATATTACCAAACAGCCAAAATCTCAGTTCCGTTCCCTGCACTTTAATCTGGTCCCAACGTTCCAATCACAAAACAATTCTTGACGTCTGCGTCCTTCCACCAAACTGATTTCAGATCCAATTTGTCAAATTGCTCTGGATCCCGACGGCTCTTAGCTTTTGGACCAGTTACTCATTTGTGATCTTGTCGAGGGCCTTCGCGAAGTTAATGTAGACTGCACCAACCACATTATCCTTTCAACACATTTAGTTAGATCTGAAAAATACACCTCAATGAGCCAAATGGGATTGCCATTTGGAGGCACACTGGCTCCCCTTGATTAATTTTGGTCTCTAAGTGCAGACCAATACTGTGCCTCAGAAATGTTCCAATATTTTTTCTGCCATAGATGTTGAATTCACCATTTATAATTAATGTCCAAAACTGTTCTTAGTTTGTACAGGATGAGACCCTATCATTGGGAGTGTTTTCTCCTTTTTGTCTACTGATTTTAGTTTTGACAAGATTCCTTGGTGTCTCATTCCAGACAAATCTGTCTCGATCTGTAAGCGTTATGTGATTTGATTATCATGACACCCAATGATTTGCTGCTAATTGAAAGTAGATTGATAGGACGAGTATTAGCTGGATTTGACCTATTTTTGTGAGATAGGACATTTCTGGGCAATTTTCCACTTTGCTTGGTAATCGTACTGAAATTGCTTGGATGGAAGGATGATTATTCACAGTGTTACAGCTGGGGTGTTTTGTTATGTTTTCTAAAGTTAGCTTGATCCAATACTCTCACCTGTTTCCTGATGTTGAATCGAGTGAATCGATCGAAATATACAAAAACTGTTTATGGAAAGACAGGGTGGGTATAATTTGAGAGAGGAACTTAATTTTAAAAAATTCAATGTCAGAACAACTCTTAAAAGTATGTGCATAGCAATCTGTGGGGTGAATTTGTGGAATGGTCTGGAACAGGAGATAAAACTTAGCACAAACATAATTCAGTTTAAAAAGATGTACAAAAACACTTTTTTAAAAGGATATTGGGATGAGGATTGGTGATTGTGAGTGGGATATTTGTTATACTGATTATATTGGGAAGGGTGATTATAGGGTGATGGGTTGTATATATGACTAAGCGATACTGTATAGTATATGAGGGTTTTTTCTTTTCTTTTTTTCTTTTTCTCTCTTTTTTGTATGGCTTGGTAAATATTTGATTAGCGTATAAATGTAAATAATTTGGTGTACATATAGCTGCTGGTGTACATATAGTGTACATATAGCTGCTAAATATGTATAAGATAATTATAAGCAGTTGAATAACGGGTGGGAATTAATAAGCTTTGGCTTCTTCCTGCTCTTTTTCGGACACATACAATTTCATTTATTTATAAATATTCTTTACGGCACTTTATAAATATTCTTGTTTTTTTTGTTTTTTGTATGCTGTTTCACACTTGCTTTATATTCTTTTATTCTGTTCGAAATAAAGAATTAAATAAATAAAATAAATAAATTGTTTGAAGATTGGTGTTTTTGGTGGTGGTCTTGGGAGGAATCTGAAATGCCACACCTCTGCTCCTGCTTCATCTTTGTGTTTAATACTTGCATGCTGGATCCTGCCACAGTTGATGGTGCAGATGCTTTTGGAGTTGCCTCTCTTGTTAGCTCTTTACCCCTGGACTGGAGCTGTTGTAACCAGATATGCCAGGATTGCAAAACTGATTAGATCTGTTGATTGTGGAATTGCTTGGCTTTGTTTATTGCATGCTTTGCTGCAAGATCTCTAGGTTGCAATCTCACTCTAATGCTTATCTCGGCTGCTTCCTGCATATCTTTCTGCACTCCACATTGTAACAAGATTGTACCCATGGCATATTAATTGTAATGTTAGCAGGAGAGTGCTTTTCTGTGCCTGGATTTGGTCTATAGAACAATGCCAATTGATCATTCTGGTTTTATCACTTTTCTGGTTGAAAATAGCAATTGTGATGATCTGAGTGGGGATTTCGAGTCTGGTTAAGAATCAATCATGTGTTGCATATTTGGGATGGCATCTAGATCAAACGTGTTGAGGGTGGCAGATTTTTCATCCTTCATGTCGTTAGTGAACCAGATTATTTTAAATATGGCAATCTTCAGGACTGGTGTAAGGTTTCGATCTGAAATGGTGGCCATTCCTTGTCTCCACAGATGTTGCATTTTTGCTCTAGATTCCAAGACTTGGGTCTCGTACCACTAGCCCACTGCAAATTCTCTTCAAAGCATGCCCACTTTGGAGAAGTTCTCCCCTCTCTTCGACAGGAGTTCTGTCATTCCCATCTCTCCTTGTTCTCCCTCTGTTGTTTCAGTCGCTGAACAGTAATGACTTGAAGGTGATGTGAACAAAACCCCCTCATGAATGACTACTGTTAGTAATTAGAAACCAACGAGCCAAATGGAAAGTAATCAGAGTTTATGTCCTCAAAATTATTGTTATTGATGTTGCTTGGAAATGTGTATGCTTGGTGAGTCTTGCTAAACATATTAGCAAATTGTACATTGAAAACAGCAGATTGGTTATAAAGTGTTTTGTACACATATTGAGAATGATCTGCCTTTTTAATTCCTATGAATTGCAGAAAATCATTATGAATTTTGGTTATGAAATAATATGAACATACTTGATTTAAAAGCAAAATTGTTGTTAATATATTGAAGAAATTGGGTGCTCACTTACTCTGGTTCATTTGAAACTCACAATAATATCTTAACATCTTCTGAATAAAATCTCCTCAATCCATTTATAGAAAGGTTCATGACCAAGAGAACTGATGATTAAATGTAAAGGTCTGAAAGTACTTCTAGGTTGTTGCTGGGCAACACTGAGTGTTCAAATAAAAATCAGAAACTAAATGTAACAATTATGGTTGGTGATAAAGAGAGGTGGTAACTATATTTAGCAGCATAAGGCTTAATGCATTGTTTTCACACACAGGCCTTGAGGTTGTGCTCTTCAATTAAAAATGCGGGAATGTCATATTTTTCAGGTGTGTGATGTGCTTCTCCAACAGTAATCAAAAATAAATGCCATTTTACTTAGAATCCTTTTAAAACAATGCAAAAAATGAACAATAGTATTAAACACCTTGGGCTGGATGTTTACAGTATTTCCGGATGACACTGTTGCCATTTGTCATTTTAAGTTGTAACTTCTTCTATACATGTTTAGTTCAGTGTGCAGAACCATTGATTCTACTTTGGACTATAGGAATAAGATGAATGGAATTACACAGAGAGTGGTGAATCTGTGGAATTCTCCGCCACAGAAGGTAGTTGAGGCCAGTTCATTGGCTATATTTAAGAGGGAGTTAGATGTGGCCCTTGTGGCTAAAGGTATCAGGGGGTATGGAGAGAAGACAGGTACAGGATACTGAGTTGGATGATCAGCCATGGTCATATCGAATGGCAGTGCAAGCTCGAAGGGCCGAATGGCCTACTCCTGCACCTATTTTCTATGTTTCTATGAAAAGGGAATTTTAGATTTTTTTATACAACTAGAACAAAAAAACCCCAGGATCTTTGGCCCACAATCTTGCCTATCTAATGCTTTCTAAGTGTTGCTATTGCATCTGCTTTACCATTTTTCCTGGCAGCAAGTTCTAGGCACTGTCCTCCTTCTGAGTTTAAGAATTAATCTTTCCTTGAAATTCACCTTTAACCATTCAACGCTTTAAAACTATGCCATTTAGTAATTGCAATTTTTATTCCAGGGAGAAAGATTCTATCTTCCATATCTATGGCTATCATAATTTTATATGGTTTTATCAGTTCATCCTTCAGACTCCTCTGCTCAAGTTGGACAATCCACATTTGTCCAATTTCTCCTTGTATTGAATAGCTGCCCTTCCCAGACTAGATCTGGTGAATCTATCCTGCATTCTCTCTGAAGGCTCCATAACCTTCCTTTGGTATGATGACCAGAACTGTGCACAGTATCCAAATATAATGTAACCAAAGTTTTATACAGATGCAACACACCATGCCTACTTTTATACTCAATGCCCTGACCAATGAAGGAAAGCAGGCCATTTGGCTTCATTACCATTCAATACTGTACTTGCAGTGCTGTCTTCAGGGAGTTGTAGACTTGCACCCCAAGATCACTTTGTATATCAGTGCTCGTAAGAGTTTTGCATACTTTTCTCTTGCTCCCAAAATGCACCACTTCACACTTCTCCAGATTAAATTACAGCTACATTTCCCTAATCTACTTTCTGAATAATTATTTGAGAACCTTACAATCTACAATTAACATTTAGTGTCATCTTGCTAATCAGATCACCTACATTTTTATCCAAATTACTTAAGTGGTCAGTTTTGTTAATTTATGTTTTTTAAACTTTTTTGTATATGTACAGGTCATCAATCTTCTAGCTAGTACCTGTTGTAATCCTAATTTGCCATCTTTATCCATTATACCAGCAACTCCGTCATCTGCAATAGTGACATTTGTAAATTTGTCATGCCACTTACATTCTCATCTAAATCGTCAACCTAAATAACCGTGGATCCAGCACTGATCTCTGGCACAACACATGTTACAAGGCCTTCAATGTGAAACATGAGCCTCAACCACCAATCTCTATTTCCTACCTTCAAACCAATTTTTTACTGCTCTGATTTTGCAGAAAAGATTTGAGTAATAGTCAAGTTTACTTTATATGAACTTGTGGTTTATATATATTTTTGGCAGAGGAGGATAAATGTTTTTTTGGACATTCAATATGGCAGTTATCTATTGATCCTGGCAGAGGAGAGAGGAAGTAATAAACTGGGTGAAAATGGTCCTTGATAATGTAGGCTTTCCTGAGACCGCATAAAATGTAGATGGTGTTAATGTGGCAGGCTGGTTTGTGCGATGGACTGTTATATGTTGTTACTATAAATTTTGTTATAGTAATAAGTATTCTTAATGAGCTATTTCAACCCTTTCTCTGCATGATCAGATGCCGAGATATCTTTGCTGTAGCAACCACAAGTATATTCGCTGTTCTAGCAATGATTGAGCTATAAAAAACTCACAATGGGGATAGTTCTTGGCATTACCTGTGCCAGGATCTAGTTAGCTATTCTTACTACTGCACACACTGTACTGTTTTTGTGAGCTATGTCCCTCTGGAACCATTTAGTTCACATTCTCATTGTTCATGCTTCCTTGGTCTCATTACCTTGTATTTGTTCACATTACATGCCATTTGCCTCTCATCAACACAATTTGGATCTATTCAAATCCCATTGGTATTTCGTTTGTGGTTTATTATTTTCCTGTCATCCACACAATTACGCTGATCTGTTTTGGTGTCCAGCTCCAAGTTATTTAAATATGCATTGCCTGTACTGGACCTGTGGTGCACCGCTGGGCACCTCTTGCCATTTCAATGTAGTTTCACTGATATCCAATTGTTTTTTTTCTGCTTGACCCTGATTCAGCATATTTACACCATACCGACTGGTGAAATCCAATTACATTCCATTCACAGAATTCCTGTCATTTACAGGAAGAACTCTGGTACATTATTAGGCAAGACTTGCTTACATTGAACATTGAACATTGAAAAATATAACACAAGACCAGGCCGTTCAGCCCACAATGTCTGTGTTGAGCATGATACCAAGTTAAACTAATCTCCTTTATATATCCGAGGATACTGAGGAAATTACAGGTGCCCTGGCTGAGATTTACGAGCCATCATTAAATACAAGTGAGGTGCCAGAAGACTGGAGGGTGGCATATTTTGTGCGTCTATTTAAGAAGGGCTGCAGAGAAATGCTTGGGAACTACATGCTAGTGAGCCTAATATCTGCGGTCGGGAAGTTACTAGAGAGTGTTCTGAGGGATAAGATATACATGCATTTGGATGGACAAGGGCTGATTAGAGGTAGTCAGCATGGTTTTGTATGTGGGAGATCATGTCCCACAAAGACGAGACGAGAAGACGAGACCAAAAAGGTTGTTGAGCGCAGAGTTGCAGACTTTGTGTATATATGGATATCAGCAAGGCATTTGACAAGGTTCCACATGGTAGGTTTCTCTTGAAGGTTAGATCGCATGGGATCCATCGAGAGATAACTGAATGGATAGAAAAGTGGCTTCATGGAAGGAAGCAGAGGGTGATGGTGGACAGTTGCTTTTCGGACTGGAGGCCTGTGATAAGAGGTGTGCTGGGCACATTACTGTTTGTCATCTATATCAATGATTTGGATGAGAACATACAAGGCATGATTAGCAGGTTTGCAAATGACACTAAAATGAATGGTATGGTAGATAACAAAGATGGTTGTCAGAAATTGCAGCAGGATCTTGATCGGTTGGGCAGGTGGGCTGAGGAATGGTTGATACCATTTAATACAGAGAAATGTGAGGTGTTGCATTTTGGGAAGTCTAACAAGTGCATGACGTACACGGTGAATGGTCGGGGTCTGGAGAGTGCTGTAGAGCAGAGGGATTTAGGAGTGCAGGTGCATAATTTCTTGATGGGGCATCACAGATAGATGGGGTGGTCAACATCAGTCAGTATTGAGTATAGAAACTGGGAAGTTAGTTTATAGATGTGTAAGATATTGATGAGGCCACATTTAGAGTATTGTGTTCAGTTTTGGTCGCCATGTTATAGGAAGGATGTTGTCAAGCTGCAAAAGGTGGGGGATGTTGGTCGATGTGGGGAAGTTGGGCCAAAGGGCTTGTTTCTATGCTGTATGACTCTCTGATTACTCCTGGTGGTGTGTTCTAGGCACACAACATTTTCTGCGTATACAAAGAAACTTGCCCCGCATATCTCTTTAAAAACTTATCCCCCTTTGACCATAAAGCTATGCCCTCTGCTTATTTGACATTTCCACCATGGTGAAAAATGGTCTGACAAGCTACCCTTTCTGTGTCTCTCATCATTTTGTATGGTTGCATCAGGTTTCCTCTCAATCTTCGATGCTCCAGAGAAAACAAAACAATCCAAGCTCAATTTGATTGATTCCTATTTATCAAGCTTTGGCCCATTTTTGTGTTTCTTAATCCTCATTCTTATGGGGTATCTTACCAACATTATAATCATCTGGGGTTGGGGGGAGGATATCTGCACTACTATAATTTATACCTTATTTTAAAACCAGTTGACCAACAGAAATAAATCATCTTTAAATTATTGATAGTTGAAGCAGGAGAAGAAAACAAACATGGTCAAAAATGCTGATTATGCAATGTGCCTCTCTTCATCCATCCCTCGTATTGATTCCAAGGACACCATATTCCGATCCAACAGCAACACGTGACAATGTTTGTGTCATGGTTGAATCAGCAGGTTAAAGGTTTTTGCATTGGGCAATATAATTTTTGTGTTCGTGTTGAACCATATGTAGGTTCTAATCTACAGACATATTCCATTTTTGGAAAATAAACTTCACATTTGCCTTGGATGCTCATTAAAATTCAACAAAAGTATCCTGATGCACTGCTAAAGTCTATGTATAGATGAATGGAGTGGAAGAAGTTGCAGATCTATGGCAAAGTGTGGAAAAGTGCTTCTTGTGACTTAGTTAGATATAGATATAGATATGCCATTTATTGTCACTATACATGTACAGTGAAACTGAAAGCTGCTCGTACTCAGTGCATACATACAATTTTACACAAAAAACAAGAAACAGAAAACAAAACAGAAGGGAGATGGGGGGGGGAATAGGTGCACAAATTCTACGGCGCTACATACATATATACATATATACAGATGGAAGTCCGTGTTGGGCGGTGTAGTCAGTGAATGTGTGGATTTGAATTCATGGTAGATATAATTCTCGGGAAGCAGCTATTCCTGAGTCTGTTTGTCCTGGATTTGATGCACCTATAGCGCCTTCCAGAGGGCAGCAGGTCGAACAGTCCAAACGCAGGATGGGAGCTGTCTTTGGTGATCTTCTTTGCCCTGCTAAGGCAGCGGGAGGTGTAGATGTCCATCAGGGAGGGGAGAGGGCAACCAATGATCCTCTGCGCTGTCCTGGTTACCCTCTGAAGCCTCTCCCTGTCTGCCATGGTGCAGCTGCCATACCATGCTGTAATGCAGTATGTCAGCAGGCTCTCGATGGACGAGCGGTAGAAGGTCAGCAGCAGGTTAGAGTCTAGGTTGTGCTTCCTGAGGACCCTCAGGAAGTGCAGCCGCTGCTGAGCCTTCTTGATGACCGCTGTCGTGTTGTCCGTCCAGGAGATGTCAGCCGCGATATGGACGCCGAGAAACCGGAAGGTGTTGACCCTCTCCACACACTCGCCGTTGATGTGTAGGGGGGCTAAGTCGGTGCTGTGCCTCCTGAAGTCGACAATGAGCTCTTTTGTTTTCCTGGTGTTCAGAGCCAGATTGTTTTCTGAGCACCAGGTTGTCAACTTCAGGACTTCCTCTCTGTAGGCTGCCTCGTCTCCCTTTGAAATAAGTCCGACCACAGTAGTGTCGTCAGCAAATTTGACGATGCGGTTGTGTTGTGGGCCGGACTACAGTCGTAGGTGTAGAGACAGTATAAGGGGGCTTTAGCACACAGCCCTGTGGGGAACCGGTACTCAACCCTGCGAGTGGAGGAGAGGTGAGGGCCGAGTCTCACAGTCTGGGGCCGGTTTGTGAGGAAATCCTTAATCCAGGCACATGTGACAGTGGGGAGGCCGAGAGTGACCAGTTTACCAATGAGGATGTCCGGGATGATTGTGTTAAAGGCTGAACTAAAATCCACAAAGAGCATCCGGACGTAGCTCTGCCCCTGCTCCAGATGGCTCAGCACAGAGTGGAGAGCTATGGTGATGGCGTCTTCTGTGGATCTGTTTTGGCGATAAGCGAATTGGTGGGGGTCGAAGTCTGGTGGTAGATAGTCCTTGATGTGCTGGAGGACCAATCTCTCGAAGCACTTCATGATTACCGGAGTGAGGGCAACAGGACGGTAGTCATTAAGGCTGGTGATGGGAGACTTCTTCGGCACAGGGACGATTGTGGCTGATTTTAGGCAGGACGGAATAACTGCCTGGGCCAGGGAGAGATTGAAAATTCTGGTGAAGATGGCAGTGAGCTGGTGGGCGTACGCTTTGAGCACCTTACCAGGGACTCCATCTGGGCCGGTAGCCTTCTTGGGGTTCACTGCCAGGAGCACCCGTCTGACATCGTGTTCCCCGACAGTGAGTGGGGTAGTACAGGAGCCAGGTGAGGGTGGGAACAGGGCTGTAGCAGTTCTCATGGATGTTAATTAATAATTGTAGATGTTCTTATGTGGCTAGCATACAAATTGTTGCTAGGTTGGGCACCATCTTGCCATCAGAGAGGATGTGCCATTCATGTAATTATGCCTCAGAATGGCAACCTCTATGACATATTGATTAATATATTAATGGACTGCATTTTTTTTTAAAGCTGGAAACATGAATTTAACAAGCCTGTTGAAATCTGATTGGTATTAAAATGCATGCAGTTATCTTTTACCTTTCTGCATTCCTTTCTCTTGGTCTCTTTAGTTCCTACCTCCTCTCTAATGAATTAATTATTTCTTGCATAATATTGGGAACTTAGGTAAGGTTGGAAGTGTCCTTTTGTTCAGAGAAATTAATGTAGTCTATTGTTCTACACGTGGTCTGTGATTTTCTGTGTAGTACTGTATTTTATGGATTGACTAAGTTTTTCCTTGTCCCGTTCCTTATTAGGAAAGGCGAGTCAACAGTATTAAAAGCTCATACAGGGACCATACGAAGTGTTCAGTTCTCCAGAGATGGACAATTGCTAGTTACTGCTTCTGATGACAAAACGATTAAAGTTTGGACGGTTCATCGTCAGAAGTTTCTTTTTTCTCTGAGCCAGCATATAAATTGGGTCCGTTGTGCCAAGTAAGTACTTTAATGTTAGCAATTAACCTATAAAAGGAAAGAGGTGGAAATGGTAGGAGGTGTGACATTGCATGTACTTTGAAATTACAATAGTCCCTATATGATTGCATGTAATCAAAGTAGATTTATAAAACAATTGTAAAACTGTTTGTACTGATATAGACTGAGGAAGAGATTATCTGTTTTTTTTTGCTTCAGTAAAACTTGCATGTTTTGAAATTTCAATAACGTGGGATTTTTCATTTTGTAATTTTTCTATGATTTACTCTTTTGTTACTTTTAATAAAATAATTTGTAATGTAAGAGGTTAACATTTAAAAATTTAAATTTTAGGTTTTCTCCAGATGGGCGACTCATTGTTTCTGCCAGTGATGATAAAACGATTAAAATTTGGGACAAAGCAACTAGGGAATGTATATATTCATTTTATGAACATGGAGGGTGAGCACTTTTTGATTAATAAATATCTAGTGTATCAAAAGTTGAATGTGGGCAAATTGCACTGCTTGCATTGTCACCTTGTGCATTGGAAAGAAATGATAGACATTTGGACTCATGATTTTCCTGCATACCAAGTTCCTGACCTTTGTGTGCAGTTGTGAACTGATAAAGGTTTTTGAGCTTCAACAGAAGGAAAGGGAGGAGTCTGGTGTTCGGAACCTTCTGTATATTCTATTGTGTCAAATATTTCCGTGACCGACGTGTTATTTGTTGTGGTACTCCAGACGTTAAACCAGATTTTCTTAAAACTATTTTAGTGCAGAAAGTAAAATAGAATAAAAGAAAGATTAGAATAAGGAAGTGAGGAAAATAACTAATCTTTAACAATAATTAGGCATGTTTTTAGTGGCGCAGAGGTTTAGTTTAATTTAGACATACAGAAACAGGCCCATCGACACACGAGTCCGCACCAGCCAGCGATCCCCGCACATTCACACTATCCTACACACACTAAGTGTGCGAAGTGGCGGCGCCTAACGGTAGCAGCTCGACTGCAGTCCGTCTGTCTTTTTTTTTCATTTTTATCTCATTAGATGTATGTTTTGGTTCTAATTTTAATTATTGTTTAGCTGTGTATATGGGGGGGGGGACCGTATAATCTCTTCCCTGTACGGGGACCCGACTTTTTCCCTGTCGGGTCTCCAGTGTCGTTGGGCCTAACATCATGGAGCTGGCGGCTGCATCCAACCGGTCCAACCTGAGGGTTCCAGTCGCAGAGCTGGCCGACTTCGGAGCGGGGAGAGCTGTGGTGACGCGCGGCAGCAACCCGACTTCGGAGGCTCTGGCCGCAGGCCCGGTGGACAGGAACATCGGGAGCTCGCAGGTCCCTGGTGGGAGACCGCGTTTCGAAGCTTCGGCAATGGCAACTTCTCCCGCCGGAATAGCGAGGTGAAATGACTTAGAGCGAGGCCTAACATCGCCCGGCGCGGCTTAAACGGCTGCAGGACTTACCATCGCCCGCCGGGGGCTTTAACATCGTGAGCCCCAGTCGCCTCGACGTGTTTTGTTTTTGTAATGTCATGACTAGGAATTAAATTTTGTTCAAACCTTGTCTGTTTGAATGATGACAATCAAAGGCATTCTATTCTATTCTATTCCACACTAGGGGCAATTTACATTTATACCAAGCCAATTAACCTAAAAAAACTGTACGTCTTTGGAGTGTGGGAGGAAACTGACGATCTCGTAGAAAACCCACACAGGTCATGGGGAGAACATACACACTCCGTACAGACAAGCACCCGTAGTTGGGATCGAACCTGGGTCTCTGGCGCTGTAGTAACTGCACCACCGTGCTGCCCCTGTTGTTGGGTAGAAATTACTCATGTCATTTACGATATCATTTAGACCTCAAGAATTTAAGGTAAAATCTTCAGTGGCAGCTTTTGAATGGCTAGTAAGAATGTTGTTTTTTCTCTTCCCCCCCCCCCCCCCATGCAGCTGCAATCTCTGAGATGTCCATGATTTTAGATTTCATTGAGTAATAAGTGCATATTAGTTATGCATAAAGTAAACAAGTTGAGCTTGTTTACTTTATGCATAAATAATAGTGAGCTCTGCCTCGCAACTATATTTTCAACAAATCAATCCCCAGTATTTTTTCCACCAAAGCATTAATTCTGAATTATTCAGCAATTTGCCATGTTCTCCGTGTCATATTCAGTAGATGATGGAATTAGAAAAATAGAAACATAGAAATTAGGTGCAGGAGTAGGCCATTCGGCCCTTCGAGCCTGCACCGCCATTCAATATGATCATGGCTGATCATCCAACTCAGTATCCCGTACCTGCCTTCTCTCCATACCCTCTGATCCCCTTAGCCACAAGGGCCACATCTAACTCCCTCTTAAATATAGCCAATGAACTGGCCTCAACTACCCTCTGTGGCAGAGAATTCCAGAGATTCACCACTCTCTGTGTGAAAAAAGTTCTTCTCATCTCGGTTTTAAAGGATTTCCCCTTTATCCTTAAACTGTGACCCCTTGTCCTGGACTTCCCCAACATCGGGAGCAATCTTCCTGCATCTAGCCTGTCCAACCCCTTAAGAATTTTGTAAGTTTCTATAAGATCCCCTCTCAATCTCCTAAATTCTAGAGAGTATAAACCAAGTCTATCCAGTCTTTCTTCATAAGACAGTCCTGACATCACAGGAATCAGTCTGGTGAACCTTCTCTGCACTCCCTCTATGGCAATAATGTCCTTCCTCAGATTTGGAGTCCAAAACTGTACGCAATACTCTAGGTGTGGTCTCACCAAGACCCTGTACAACTGCAGTAGAACCTCCCTGCTCCTATACTCAAACCCTTTTGCAATGAAAGCTAACATACCATTCGCTTTCTTTACTGCCTGCTGCACCTGCATGCCTACCTTTAATGACTGGTGTACCATGACACCCAGGTCTCGCTGCATCTCCCCTTTTCCTAGTCGGCCACCATTTAGATAATAGTCTGCTTTCCTGTTTTTACCACCAAAATGGATAACCTCACATTTATCCACATTATACTGCATCTGCCAAACATTTGCCCACTCACCCAGCCTATCCAAGTCACCTTGCAGTCTCCTCTCCTAGCATCCTCCTCACAGCTAACACTGCCCCCCAGCTTAGTGTCATCCGCAAACTTGGAGATATTGCCTTCAATTCCTTCATTCAGATCATTAAGATATATTGTAAATAGCTGGGGTCCCAGCACTGAGCCTTGCGGTACCCCACTAGTCACTGCCTGCCATTGTGAAAAGGACCCGTTTACTCCAACTCTTTGCTTCCTGTTTGCCAGCCAGTTCTCTATCCACATCAATACTGAACCCCCAATGCCGTGTACTTTAAGTTTGTATACTAATCTCTTATGTGGGACCTTGTCGAAAGCCTTCTGGAAGTCCAGATACACCACATCCACTGGTTCTCCCCTATCCACGCTACTAGTTACATCCTCGAAAAATTCTATAAGATTCGTCAGACATGATTTACCTTTCGTAAATCCATGCTGACTTTGTCCAATGATTTCACCACTTTCCAAATGTGCTGCTATCCAATCTTTAATAACTGACTCTAGCAGATGTTAGACTAACTGGTCTGTAATTCCCCATTTTCTCTTGTTTTGTTTTATGAAAGTTTACAAATTGCAGTTCAAATGTATTTCATTTGGGAAGAACAATGAAGGCGAGGTAGAAATCCCACCTGGATATAGGTCATTGTTTTATAAAATTCCAAGTCTGCTAAATTTCTAACATTTTTTGCATTGTGATCAATCATGATGTTATTGTTGCAAATTGGTTCTGCTAGGCTACTCAATATAATGTATGGAAGAAACAGCTTAGTACTACAGCTTTCTATAGAGGGGTATCAGGAACGCCAACGCAGCCTATAAGCGAAGGATTGAGTCACTTCAACAACTCGGACTCCGGTCGCGTATGGCAAGATATACGGCACATCATCAACTACAAAAACAACACCAACTCATCCAACAGCCATAGTGCCTCTCTGGCAGAACAGCTCAACCACTTATTTGGTTCCCATGAGAGGAGAGAGACAGTCATGCCCACTACTCCAGCTCCAACACTCAACAGCCAGACACTCATCATACAGACTGCTGATGTTACACACACACACACTCTAGAATGTTAACATACGGAAGGCAGCCGGTCCGGATGGAATCCCAGGACAGGTTCTCAGAGACGGTGCTGATGAGTTAACTGACGTATTTACAAACATTTCCAATCAATCCCTGGCACAATGCATGGTCGCCACATGCCTAAAAACATCAGAAATAGTGCCAGTTCCGAAGCAGACAGCCATAACCTGCCTCAACGACCACAGCCACTAACACCAATAATCATGAAGTGCCTGGAGAGATTGGTCCTTAAGCACATCAAGGCCGCTCTCCCATCAACCCTGGATCCACACCAATATGCGTACAGAGCAAACCGATCAATGGGTGACACCATTGCCACTGCCCTCCATATTGTACTGCTCTACCTAGAACAAGCGGGAGTATACGCACGACTGCTATTTGTGGATTACAGCTCTGCATTCAACACAATCATACCCAGTAGACTGGTCTCCAAGCTGTCTAACCTAGGCTTCGAACACAACATCTGCCTATGGATTAGGGACTTCCTAATGGACCGGCCGCAGTCAGTCAGGATGGGACCCCACCACTCCCCAAATCTGACACTCAGCACAGGAGCTCCACAAGGCTGTGTGCTGAGCCCACTCCTCTAGTCCCACTATACCTATGGCTGCATACCGACCCACAGCACGAACACCGTCATTAAATTTGCAGACGACACAACAGTGATCACTGGCTGATCACTGAGGGCGATGAGTCAGCTGACAGGGAGGAGGTACAGAGGTTAATAGGCTGGTGCTCGGAGAACGACAGCACTCAATACCAAGAAAACAAAACAAAAGTCATCATTGACTTCAGGAAGAAGCAGGGTGACCATCCCCGACTGCACATAATCGGAGAAAGAGTGGACAGAGTCTCCAGTTTCAGGTTCCTGGGCACCCACATCTCAGCAGATCTCGGGTGGTCAACTAACACGCACTCCCTAGTAAAGAAGGCACACAATGTCTTTACTTCCTAAGATCACTCAGGAAAGTCAACTTGCCACAGCAGCTGCTGGTATCATTCTCCATGGAGAGTGTCCTGACACATGGCATCCTGGTATGGTATGGCAACAGTTCTGCGGCTGATAAGAAGGCTCTGCAGAGAGTCATCTACACAGCCCAGAAGATCACCAACACACATCTGCCTGCCCTGGAAGACATCTATAGCTCTCGTTGCCTACGGAAGGCATCACGCATCCGAAAGGACTCATCTCATTCCGCACATCACTTCTTTGCCCTTCTGCCCTCAGGAAAGTGTTAGAGGTCCATCAAATCACACACCACAAGATTAACACGCAGTTTCTACCATCACCACTCTAAACTCTGCACTGAACATCCACCCCCATAGCCAATATTTTGCCCTGCCACAACACTATACTGAGAAATATTGCACCTTCTGACAACTTGACTTTTTTATTGCTGTTTTTGTTGTTCCATTGTCGTTATTATTTATCTGGTACGTTGGAGCTCCGCTAGGGCGCCTGAAATTTTGTTGTATTTATTTACAATGACAATAAAGTGTAATGTTATTATTATTCTATAAGAAGCGACTAAAAATTACCCTTTCTTCCCCTCAAAGATTTGTTAACTATGTAGATTTTCATCCCAATGGAACCTGCATCGCAGCAGCAGGAACAGACAATACTGTAAAACTTTGGGATATTCGTATGAATAAGCTTCTTCAACATTATCGAGGTAAGAAGATTGCATTTTCTGTTATGTGCAGTCAGTAGCAGGAGGTAAAATGTACCTTAAATGGGTTTATAATAGTCGCCCGCATCCTGCTGGAGATAATTTATGAAAGTAATTTCTGTTACCTATTTTCCTTAAATCACAAAGAGGATTTGGGAGCCGAAAATGAGTTTGTAGTACCTGTTATGTGGACTGCAACACAGATTTACTTATTCAGTTCCATAAATTATTCTTCCATGATTACTTCCACGACATAACTCTTGAGTACACACCTTATGGATATTTTTAAACATGTTTGTGATCATCTGACTTTCTGACGATCCATACAAATGTTGAAGTGATTTCTCGTGTGGGAAGTATTTGATAATCGTAAGAACAAACTCTGCCCACAGGCTGAATATGAATCTAGTATTAATAACATTTTTTTAATCATTGTTATTTATTCATGGAATATGGGAATTGCTGTCAAGGCTAGAAATTTATTGCAAGCTGTTTGCCTTTGAGAAGTAGAGCTCACTATGAATATTGCAGTCCATGGAATGAATGCTCCTGTGGTGTATGGTGTTTTTGATGTAATTATGGGATTAGTTCGGCCATCTCAACCACACATTGATATGCTTCTGGAGTTGTATGTAGCCCGACAAGACAGCAGATTTCTTCCCCTAAAGAATATTAATTAACTGGATGTTTTTTTCAATGATATCATCATAGTTTATTGTAAAAAAGACGGTAATTGTAAAAAAGACGGTAACTGAAATAATGACAGATTTATTTAATTAATTAGTTGAATTTAAATGAATTGGTTGCCGTAGCAAGATTTGGAATTTAGGTCCCAAGATCGTTAATCCAGACTGCTGGATTGCATATTTAATCACGTAACTGTTATGGTGTCTTAACTATTGCTATGAACATTTTACACATGTACGAATGCTAATTAGGAAGAAATAATTGCTTGGAAAAAAATGTTGGTATGGCATAAGAGAGAAATTTTACCAGTATTAAGATGCTGGAAGCAAGTTATGCTGGTCATAGTGGCTTGAGTGAATAACCACTCTGTAGGAAGACCGGGGCTGATCATTTTGCATTGATTTCAAAACTAAATCCTGCTAATTCATGACGCTTGGTGAATGAGACCCTAAAGCTCACACGTCTGGAAGGATGGCTCCACCCTTCACACGTCAGGAGGTTACTTTAATTTTGTTTTCTATGTTTTGGGCTGAATATGATTTTTAGCAGATAGTGGAAAACGGCATTAAATAAAGTTTGCTAATTCTAAATTGTTTAGGGTCTTCTGTGGTAGAATATCTAGTTGAATTTGTTCGGTAATGTTTCTATTTTTTGCAGTGCATAGCGCTGTGGTAAACTGCCTCTCATTTCATCCAACTGGAAATTATCTCATCACTGCATCCAATGATTCAACGTTGAAGATACTTGATTTGTTGGAGGGAAAGTTGCTCTACACTCTTCATGGTCATCAGGTGAGCTGGCTTCATTCAAGTTTGGCATTTCAGCCAGGATCCTCATTTGATTGAGTGTCATACAGTGTAGGAAAGAACTGCGGATGCCAGTTTACACCGAAGATAGACACAAAATGCTGGAGTCGCGCTGAGTTACGCGAGCATTTTGTGTCTATCATGGAGTCGTACAGCATGTGAATAGGTCCTTCAGCCCAACTTGTTCATTCTGACCAGGTTTTATAGCAGAGCTAGTCCCTTTTGCCTGCATATAGCGCATATCCCTCTAAACCTGTCCAAATGTCTTTTAAAAATTGCTATTGTACCCACCTCTACAGCTTTGGGCAGCTTATTCCTCATAAGCACCATCCTCTGTGGGTAGAAATTGCCCTCTGGTCTCGCTTAAATTTCTCCACTGTCACCATAATCCTATGCAATCCACTTTGCTCCTCTGCTCTGGGAAAAGATAGTGAACATTTGCCTTTTATATGCCACTCACAATGTGGTATAGATATTGAACGTCACCCCTCAACCTCCTGTACTCCAGTGGGAAAAAATGTCCCAGCTCTTTCTGGCCTCTCTTTATAACTCATCCGTGGCTCTAGTTAACCTTCTGGAAATCATTTCTGCATCCTATACAGTTTAATCACATTCTTCCTTTAGCAGGATGACAGTTTGATTTTATTCTCCCCCCCCAGTATACCAAATTCTTAAGTAGTTACTTATTTTCACATCTTGTCAAAGAAGCCGGCCGGGTCAGCGTGGACTTAGTGGGCCGAAGTCCTGTTTTCATGCTGCATCACTAAAACTAAAACTAAACTAAAGTCCAAGTTATGCTGAAAATTCTTCTTAAGGTGTCGAAGACAACAATTCTTTTTTTTTTTTTCATTTCTTTCACAAAATTTCCACTGGAACTATTGCAAAGCATAAATTTGTCCATTATGTTGAGAGGTTTCAGTTTGCAGTGTTCTAATTATTAATTCAACATGTCTTATATAAGTGAAAGGCAAAGCTTTTGCAAAAACATGATGCTTCCAGGCAGGCACCATTGTATGTACAATATTTGAGTTTTTATGTTGGGAATTGTGCAGAATATTCATGACATTGGTCATCGCTCATATTTCAAAGTTCTAGCACTTGGTATCTTGTCAGTGAAGTTGATGTTGAGGGATTTGCTGGATGGAATTAAATATCATTGGCTGGCAATTACAGTCTCACTGTTGGAAATGGACATTTTTTTGGCAATAACTGCAGACCAGTGGCGATGACTTCCCACATCATAAAGTCCCTGGAGAGGCTGGTGCTCACTTACCTGCAACCCCTGGTTAAACCCTACCTGGACCCCCTGCAGTTCGCCTCCCAAACAAAGATGGGGGTTGAGGCCGCCATCATCCACCTACTCCTTTGTACCTATGCTCACCTGGATAAGCCGGTAAACATTGTGAGGATCATATTTTTTTACTTGTCCAGTGCTTTTAATACCATTGCCTGCACTGCTGGGGAACAAACTGACGAAGATGCGGGTGGATGTTCCATTGGTGTCCTGGATCACAACTACCTGACTGGACAACCACAATATGTCAGGCTACAGAACTGTGTCTCGGAAGTGGTAGTGAGCAACACAGGAGATCCATTGGCAACCATGCGGACCTATCTCCCTTCCTGTTCACCATCTACACCTCGGACCAGATTTAACTGAGTCTTCTGCCACCTACAGATGTTTCAGATGACTCTGCAATTGTGGGCAGCATCAGTGAGCGGAGGAAAGCTGAATACGGAGGTGTAGTCAATGACTTTGTTGAGGGGTGTGGGCTGAATCACTTGCACCTCAATACCGACAAGACTGAGGGGTTAGTGGTGGACTTTAGGAGGAGAGAACCACCCCTGTCCCCTGTCTCCATCAATGGTGTGGATGGGCAGCTTACCAGGGAGTACAAATACCTTGGAGTGTACCTGGACTGTCAACTGGGCTGGTCCAGGAACGCTGAGGTCCTGTACAAGAAGGGACAGAGCCGGCTGTACTTGTTGAGAAGGTTTTGCACCTTCAACGTCTGCAGTAAGATGCTGCAGATGTTCTACAAATCGGTGGTAGCCGGTGCCATCTTCTTTGCTGCCGTGTGTTGGGGCAGCAGGGCGAAGGCTGCGGGCGCCAACAGGATCAACAAACTCATCAGGAAGGCTGGCTCCATCTTGGGAGTGGAGTTGGATTCATGGGAGGGTCTTGGAGGGGAGGATGTTCCTCAAACTGCGGAGCATCCTGGACAATACAGCTCACCCCCTCCATGACACACTAGTCAACCTGAGGAGCACCTTCACCAACAGACTGGTTCCACCAAGATGCAGGACAGAACGCCACAGGGGATCCTTCTTCCCTGTGGCTGTCAAACAGGATAACTCTGCCTCCTTCTGTCATGGGGTAGACTGACTCTTCCCCCCCCCCCCCTCTCAAACCTTTGCACATCCCCAATCCTATCCACTCGTCACTTTAATTTAATGTTTCATGCATCTTGTGTTTTATGACTGTTGGCAGATCAATTTCCCTCCTGGGATAAATAAAGTTCCATCGTATCATATTGTTTCAGGATGAAAGAGATTTAAAATTGGTGGGAAAAGTACAATGTGAGTTTTTTGCTGGTTTAGAGTGTACTTGATTGAGAAGATGGGATATGCAGGTGTCCTGATAGGTTGAGCAAAAGGCCGAGTACAAATAGAAGGAAAGCAATGTACAGTTGAGCGGCCATATTGAGGCGAACTGCCGTGTTGAGGAAAAGTGCAACTTAAGGCCTGAGAAGCTTTGTTGAGAAGCACTGAGAAAAAGAGTGCTGCCATATCAGGCCCAGAGCAGAGCAGCAGAAGGTGGGAAGTGCAAATAGGAATTGTTGGAAATAAATAAAAGAGGCATGCAGGATCACATGATGTGCTGCAGCTGTATGATGTTGAAGCTGGTGGACCCCTTGGCAGTTAACCATATAACCATATAACAATTACAGCACGGAAACAGGCCATCTCGGCCCTACAAGTCCATGCCGAACAAATTTTTTTCCCCTTAGTCCCACCTGCCTGCACTCGTACCATAACCCTCCATTCCCTTCTCATCCATATGCCTATCCAATTTATTTTTAAATGATACCAATGAACCTGCCTCCACCACTTCCACTGGGAGCTCATTCCACACCGCCACCACTCTCTGCGTAAAGAAGTTCCCCCTCATATTACCCCTAAACTTCTGTCCCTTCATTCTGAAGTCATGTTCTGAAGTCAGTTCCTGGTGACCGCACCAGCACCTAGTGTTGGTTGATTGAGGAACTCTGGCTCAAAGTTGACGACGTGCGGCATATCAGAGACAGGGAGAATTAGCTGGATGCTGTGTTTCTGGAGGCAGTCACACCCGTTAGATTAACTGTCTCCAGTTTGGTCCGTGGTCAGGAGAAGGAGGATGTGACTGCAAGTGAGGCAGGTAGGGGGATCCAAAGGCAATGTCAGAGGAGCCTCAGCCCTTGAGTTTGTCCAGCAGGTCTGAGATTTCTTGCTCCCTTTTCAGACGAGTATGGGGGGTGTAGGAAGGATGAGCAACCTAACCATGGCATCGTGGATCCCTTAGCAAGAGATCACATAAGATCAGAAGATGTTGAGTGTGTGGAGTTAAGAATTCCTCACCATCTTCCAGTCCCGCCTCAAGACCCATCTCTTCACCTCTGCCTATCCTTATCCCCACGTCCCCCTCCCTTTTCATCTGTGCTTAAATTGTTGCTCATTTTTTGGTTTGTTTTGTCTTTGTTTTTGTTTTTTTTGCCTTGCCTTGTAAAGCGACTTTGAATCCCTGAAAAGCGCTATATAAATTCAATTTATTATTATTAAGAAACTCCATGGCTAAAAGGACCATGATGGGAGTTATATACAGGTTTCCGAACAGTGCCCATCTATGTTTATGTCCAAAGACAGACCAAAATGCTGGAGTAACTCAGCAGGACAGGCAGCATCTGTAGATAGGACAGGCATGGGTGACATTTTGGGTTGAGGCCCTTCTTCAGACTGGAGAAGGCAAAGAGCGGAGGAGTAAAGGGGGCTTTTACTGGTTGGCTGCCGATGACTAGTCATGTTCTGCGGGGGGGGTCGGTGTTGGGTCCGCTACTTCTCATGTTATAAATTAATGATTTGGATGATGGAATTGATGGCTTTGTGGCCACGTTTGGGGATGATACCAAGTTGGGTGGAGGGGCAGGTGGTGCAGAGGAAGCAGGGAGTGCAGAAGGACTTGGACTGGTTGGGAGAGTCGGCATAGTGATGGTAGGTGGAATGCAGGGTAGCAAAGTGTGTGGTCATGCATGGTCGTGAATGTAAAGGTGTTGAGATGATTGTAGATGCTTCAATGTTGTTTTTGGTATTCATATGCTGGGCTTGCACCCCTGTGGAGAATGGTGCTTATGAAACTTCATCAGGTTGTCACCACTTTTGTATTTTAGATTGATCTGGTCCTGGCATGTTGTCAAGCATTCTTTGAATCAAGGTTGTTACCCTACAGTTTCAGTTTAATTTATTGTCACGTGTATTAAGGTACAGTAAAAAGCTTTTATCCAGTCAGCAGAAAGACAATACATAAGCCACTGGCTTGAGTGGTGCAATACCTTTCCACTGCTACTGATGCCCAGCTGCCGGCTCTGTTCTTGATCTGTACCACAATTGCCCCCTCCTTGATGTTGAAGAAGCAATCTTGTCTCTTCAAGGATTGTGTCGTAATATTTCCTACCAGTGCTTTCAAGGACATCTGCAAAATTTGATAGATTATGATGCTGGGGGCGTGTGTGTTTTATCATTTTGATTCTCCCACAAGCCAGTGCAGATCCCGCCGCCAGTTGTGTCCTTACTGAGAACTAAGTCGCAAGCAAAAAACAGAGCCTGGAAAAGAGTCCCAGCCTGAAATGCTGACTGTCCATTCTCTCCACAGATGCTGCCTGACCCTCTGGGATCCTCCAGCATTTTTGCTTTTTTTCCCCTTGGGATTCGAACAAATGCATTTTCTTATATTTCAAAGTAATTCACAAGGAGTGATTCAACCAAGTCCAAATTCCAGTCCAAGAGTTGATATAGGTAGACCAGCTGGTTTAACAATTTTGTTTGGACGTAACATTTTGAAGCAATCCATTCACTTTTGATTCCGTTTTGGAGGACTGATGAATCAGCCATATTGTTCAAGACCTGGAGTCACATGTAGATCTTAGTGGTGGTGTTGCGGTCATCATTATAGTTGTTGATTAAAGGAATTTAAATTGTCTCGTGCATCAGAGCTTTGGTCCACACATAGCCGACACAGTGCGCAGCTGGTAGAGCTGCTGTTTCACAGCGCCAGAGACCCAGGTTCAATTCTAACCTCGGGTGCTGTCTGTCTGGAGTTTGTACATTCTCTCTGTGACCACTGGGTTTTCGCTGGGTGGTCTAGTTTCCTCCTAAAGATGTGCAGGTTTATAGATGTTGGCTGCTGTAAATTGCCCCCAAGTGTGTAGAAAGTGGTATAACATAGAACCATTGTGAAGAGGTGATCAATGGTCTGCATGGATTATTTGGGCTGAGGGGCCTGTTTCCATGCTATATCTCAAAGCTCAAATAAAACCTTTAAATGCCTAGCCCATATCTATAACCATTCTGTTTGTAGATTAATTGTGCATTTGTAATTTCTCTGTTTGGTACAGAATGTTTCTGTTTGTAAGCTGACCCAGCTTATGAATGTAAACAGCACTTGAAATGTTTTTTTTAATAAACCGCATTTGTTGTTGTATATAAAATAAGAGAGGACATCTGATTTCTGAATGAAAAGAAAAATTAATAGTTGCACTGATTGCAACATCCGAGAAGTTTGGCACAGTGCCTTGGGTTGAATGTGTTTGTCGTAAAATATTGTAATACAGGTGCACAACCTTTTATCCGAAAGCCTTGGGACCAGACACTTGTCGGATTTCGGACATTTTCGGATTTCAGAATGGAAGATTTTTAGCGTAGATTAGGTAGGTAGCGCGGGTGGCTTGAAAAGTCTGGAGCAGCTGCCTCCTCCCCGGAGACCGGGAGAATCATTGCATAAATGTTAGTCAGTTAGTTTGGAGGGATTTTATGTGGTGGTGGTGGTAGGGGTGAAGGGGTGAAGGGGGAAACTTTAATTCTTAGTCCCCTACCTACCTGGTCGGCGACTCCCAACCTCGCGGAGCTGGGGGCTCCGTCCGGCCGCGGGCGGCGCCGGTTGTAGCTCCGACCCCGGCAACTCTACCCCTGGCTGCGAGGCGCTCCAAATCCAGCGCGGCCCGCGGCCGGACGTCCCAGCTCCGAGAATGTCGGGAGTCGGCGGCATCGCAGCGCTGGGATACCAGCGGGGAGCGGGCAATGCCTTACCGGGTCGCCGTGCGGCAAGCTCCGGAGCGCTGTGGCCGCCTTCTTCCAACATTCGCGGAGCGTCGCTGGATTTGGAGCCGCGGAGCTGGGGGCTCCGTCCGGCCGCGGGCGGCGCCGGTTGGAGCTCCGACCCCGGCAACTCTACCCCTGGCTGCGCGGCTCCAAATCCAGCGACGCTCCGCGATGTTGTGTGTCGGCGGCCACAGCGCTCCGGAGCTTGCCGCACGGCGACCCGGTAAGGCATTGACCGCTCCCCGCCTCTCCGACCAGGTAGGGGACTAAGAATTAAAGTTTACCCCTTCACCCCCTTTCACATAAAAGCCCTCCAAACTAACTGACTAACATTTAAGCAATGATTTACAGATGTTTAAGCGTCTCCCGGTCTCCAGGGAGGAGGCAGCCGCTACAGTAGTACAGACCTGGGTTGACCGTGGGTCATTTTGGGTCAGGTTTGGCGCCAAACGCGAGCTTTGGTGTGCAGACGACATCTGGAAAAAATGGCCGGTTTTCGGAGCTTTTCGGTTTCTGGAACACCGGATAAAAGGTTGTGCACCTGTACCAGGATAATCTCTATGAGAAGAGTTGACTTAAACCTGGGTTATGCTCTATGAATATAGAAGATTAAAGAGTGATTTGATTAAACTCTTGGTGTCTTGAAGCAAGAGATAACCGTGGCTTTATTAAATGGCTGTCTCCTGTTCCCTGTTGTGAGGTATCTTGGTACATTCATCAGGTACCTTATTTAAATATGTGATTGTTGTGAGCAGACTTTACCTTCAGGTTTCCTGCCTGCCACACTATCTTAACATTTTAACTGGCCGTTAGTTCCCTGCGGGGGAACAGTGTTTTATTCATTACCTGACCTCCTAACGTTTCTGGCTGACAGCCGGCCATAGCATTGAAACATTTTCTTTGGCAATCATCTGTCTTTGGCTTTCTTAGTGCCAACACAACCATTGACTGTC
This sequence comes from Leucoraja erinaceus, assembly GCF_028641065.1. NCBI lineage: Eukaryota > Metazoa > Chordata > Chondrichthyes > Rajiformes > Rajidae > Leucoraja > Leucoraja erinaceus. Next base: position 42,216,126 of record NC_073392.1, on the reverse strand, counting down.
TGAGTGAATTAAACCCTGGTCCTAATGTTTGCAGTTCTTTTTATTCCCATTCACGATGTTTCGTGGATGAAAAATAATACACGCCCAATGAATTGCTCTGTATCAGAGGAATCAAAAAATGATCCCACAGCTGCCTATAATGTACCAACCCCACTGCATATATTTATGTAGTGTTATTCTTAAAATATATGTCAAACAACATCCTGTTTACAGTGACTTCTTGTCTATTTAATTGTGATAATTTGAAATTTGGTGATCTTGTGCCATTAGCTCCCTTGTCAGGAGATGAAGTAAGCCGCATCATCCTGTTTAGCATCCCAGTCTGAAGTAGGGTCTCGACCAGAAACACCACCCATTCCTTCTCTCTAGAGATGCGGCCTGTCCTGCTGAGTTACTCCAGCATTTCGTGTCTACCTTCGATTTAAACCAGCATCTCCAGTTCTTTCCGACACATTTTTTCACTGACTACTACATGTGCCATTTCAATTCTGGAAGTATGGGATTTGCTGAATGACAGGTGGTATCCCATATATTATTACACTCCATCACGATACTCTGTGTGGAATTTTCCATCCTTGTGCTGAGGAATTATCTCACAAATCTAATGCCAGGTCCGTTCTGGTCCAGGTTTGATTTCAATGAGGAATTTGGGCCTATGAATTAGGCAGCAAAGCCAAAGGCAAGTTTTTCAAGTTATTTTGTTTAATTTATTTTTAAATGCAGCCGATGAATTTTATTTTTCAATTTATTTTCATTTTAGTTATTTACTCTCATCTTAAAAACCTACGATCATTTAAGATTTTGCAACCGACAAAGGTCCACCTTCAGTTAAAGTAGGCATTGTGGGGAGAAACAGCTTCTCCTCTGTTATCTCAGAAACAGCTTCTTCCCCTTTGTTATCAAACTACTGAATGGCCGTTCCATAAGCCAGGGTACTGCCTGATTCACCTCTACCCCATTCCAGACATTGGACTTTGGTCTATGGAACTTTTGTGCTACAATGCTGAGAACTATATTCTGCATTCTACATCTTTCTCTTTGTTCTACAATATTGTACTTAAGCGTGATTTGATTGTATGTATGTGTCTAGTATTATCTGATCTGATCAGGTGTACCTCAGTATACATGACAATAATAAATCTAAACCTCAAAAGCGTGGTCTATGGGTATTGATTCTAGGAAGTGGGACCCACTGCAGCATGATTAGGCCCAGTATTATCCAATTCCAATCCATTCTGTTAAAGTACTTGACCATTTGCATTAAAATCCTAAATCCATTCATCATTTTGTCCCCATAAAAATACTTCCAGCATATCAAGTCTCTCCTCATAATTGTAGTTACTGTTTTTTACGTCATACTGGGAGAATACGACCTGTAGCCTCTACAGTTTATTTAATTTATATGGTTATATAGTTAGATAGTTTTTTATTTTGTAAACCTTGAAGTTCTTTCACTGTCCTTTTTCAATATATTTTTTTAATGACGTTGGTGATAAAATTAGTATTGTGATACTCAGATTCTGCATTTGTAAACTCTGCATTTGATTCGGCATTTCTGACAACTGACACTGATTAACTTAGGAAGGACGGAAAGGAAATACTATCTATCTTGTCTAATTTTAAAAATAAAATTGTGCTATCACTATCTTTGAAGATACATATTTTGAATATGATTAGGATGAGTATATCTGTATTTTTTTTTGTTTGTTGTCCATTGATGTGAAGTTGGTAAAGTACATAGAATAGAACAACATTCATCAGAAAAAGAAGTGGAGTATGTGCAGCAGTTCAGAATAGTGTTTGTGCTTGCAGAACAGCCTGTTCTGAGAAATATGCCAGCTGTATTTATTTATATGGGTGAATGTGCCTGTTCCAGACTTGACATATGTTTTTCTCTGGCAGCTCACTAGTATTCTGGGAGGGAACTGAGGAAGTGATAGATTAGAAGGGGAAGTGATAGTATTCCAGAAATATGCTTTGACGTAATAAGACCTCTGTTTCAGGCGCCTGGTATGTAAGATACCAGCTGATCGTTGTTAGTTTACCCAGGGAGTGTGGCCAAGTTTACATTCCAGTCTATAATTATAACTTAGATGGTCCTTCCTTTCCAAGGTTGATGTTAAGCAAGAGCTTGTCTGTTTCAGACTGACATTTTACAGCTGCTTTTCCATATATGCACCTGTTTTTTAAAGGAAGTTAGTGATGGGTTAATTGAACAAGGAGGGTTAAGAGTTTTGGGGTGTTAATTTAACATCAGATTATTTTAAATGTTTTAATCTAACAGCACAAAATGTGTTCTCTTTCAGTAATTACCAAGTCATTTATATTAGAAAAGTGTTTGATGTATTTGCATGCATAGTGGATTTTTACACGATCATTTGCATTTGGGACAAATAAATTGAGAGCAATAGTACTTATTGTAATACAGGATTGGCAAAGTAACATTTATTCTGGTGTACAGTCTTTCATTCTTCAACTATGTGCTATTCTAACTTAGTTATTTAAGAGTCCGCGTTCTTTCTATATGTATAAAAAAAGACACCTGTAGGATTTGAAATTGTTGTTCATAACCATAGACCAGTTTTAATCTGGTCTAAATTAAATATTGCTTTTCATAGATTTATTATTTTTCTCTAACTGTTCTTCAATTGAAGTAGCATACCAGATTTTACAATTAAAGTGGCAAACATTATTTTCAAACATCATATCATATAATATATCTATTAATATATAAAACTCAAATCCGTCCGCCTGCAGTACGGATCCCTTCCTGCCTTTTGATTCGTTCCCGTCGTGGGATGTCACAATGCCCAATGCTCGCAGATGTCCAATCGGGATGGATCATTTACACATGCCTTTGCACCAACCCCAGCCCCTGTTGACCGTGTCATCGTGTGATGTCACAATGCCCAAAGACATTATTGCCATAGAGGGAGTACAGAGAAGGTTCACCAGACTGGTTCCTGGGTTGTCAGGGCTTTCATATGAAGAAAGACTGGATAGACTCGGCTTGTACTAGCTAGAATTTAGAAGATTGAGGGGTGATCTTATAGAATCGTATGTTTCTATGTTTCCCTCTCCTCACAATCTCCCTCTACCACCCATTTAATTGGTCCCCCACCCCCTTCAATCTCTACCCCACCCCTTCCCTCTCCCCCCGCTCCCTTCCCCTATCCCTCTGTCCCTCTTCCATCACTCCCGCTACCCCTCTCCACCTCCCTCCCCACTCTTCCACTTCTCTCCCCCTTCCCCTCCACTCTCCCTCCCGACTCTTTCCCCTCTTTCTAATCTGAATGGAGCTGTGTATTGCATGCGCATCAATTGAAATTATCAACAATAGGATTTAAAGTTTTGGAGTTATGCTGCAAGCAAACAGGGCCTTCGGCTGAACTTGCTTATGGCTGTGACCGGTCTCTCTCATTTTTCAATGAACAAGCGCAGAGTCAGAGATAGTCTCGTCCACAAGGTGGGCATTGGCAATAGTTCTCAATGGAATTGTCAGCCGGATGCGAGTATATTTCAGCCTTTCATATTGGGCTTGTAATTACAGTGTAGTCATTTTATAGCAATTATATATCATTGTTTAGTTTTTGAAGCAAAAACCATGGTATTTCATGGACAATACTTAATTTCTAAAAAGACTTGGAAAAATATCAGAGGAGCATGGACCCATTTCCTGGTATATGGTGCAAATCTACAAAGGAGTAATCTAGAATAAATGTCTGCAGTGCATTTTATCCATATGTACACTGATACAATTCTATCTTGCTGTCATCACTATAATTTCTGGGGTGGGGGATTGCAACTTTCACGTGGTCCGCCCTGTTTCAACGAATGCAATCAACCTGGTGTGCACAATCAAATAAGATCAAATAGAACAAATTGTCCTACAAGTTTAGGCTGTGCACGCCATACGCAAGAAGAAAAAGGAGAAGAAGAAGAAGAAGACTATAATTTCTGTGTTTTTGTAAATTGTCAGGCTGCTCATTCAGTGGCAAGAATTTCAAACAACAAAGATTAAATCCTGTGTTTCTGTGCATGCCAGAAACTGCCAACCCATTAAATAAATTCATCTCACTACTGACTGAAGTAAAACAGACCACTCATAACTTTGCTGTCCTATTTGAGCTGATAGTAGCACTATCTCTACTTTTCGAACCTCATTAATATCCCTCCATTCCACTACTAAATGAGATTGGCTGTTATGAAAATCTAATCCTTGCCTTTGTTCCCTTAAACACACTCCTGACCAGCCTTATGCCTTCCAACTACCATAGATTTAAGCATCCTAGATTGCTTTCTAAACTCCATAAGATTAGAAATACTTGTTTTTCTTATAGTTTAGTACGATCACATGTGTATGATTTTAATAATTACATTATGATAATGGATGCCGAGGTGCTAAACTGGAATTCCTTTCCATTAACCTCATCACTTCTTTATTTTTTATTCTGTTAAAATGCTTCTCGAGGTCTATCTTTTGGTCATCTGCTCTTGTCAAATCCTTGGGATGCTTGATTTGTTAAATGGGCGATGTAATTACAAGTTATTGTTGAGCTCAGATAATATCTAATATTGAATTAGTTTCAATAATTTATGGACTGGGAATGTTAATTTTCCAGGCTAATGTGAATGAATTTTAAATTTACTTATGATGGCAGAATCTAAGAAACGGACCGACTTTAGTTTGGTTTAGAGATACAGCGCGGAAAAGGGCCCTTTGGCCCTCCGAGTCTGCACCGACTAGCGATCCCCGCACATTAGCACTACCCTACACACATTAGGGACAATTTAACTTTTATATCAAGCCAATTAATACATCTTTGGAGTGTGGGAGGAAACCGAAAATCTCTGAGAAAACCCACACTGGTCATTGGGAGAAAGTACAAACTCCGTACAGACAAGTACCCGTAGTCAGGATTGTACCGGAGTCTCTGGCGCTGTCAGGCAGCCACTCTACCACTACGCCACCGTGCCGCCCATTGGTTGCCTTCAACTTATTAAAGGGGAAAAGGAGAAAGGTATTTAATTTGGAGTATTTAGTCAAGAGAGTTGAACCTACATAGTATATTGTGGCAGTAACACTACTTTAGTATGAACAGATTTTTTTTTTGCCTAATCTTCGTCTAATGCAGTTAGAGAACCATGTGTTTTCAGTCTTTTGATGTAGAATTTTGTTAGTTTCCTTGAATAGAAATGATAACTGGATTCCAATTTTTTCTAAAAAGCTATTGTGTGAGTTTGAATGAACTGTTATTTAAATGAGCAGAATAAATCGTGAGAATTAAAGTTTTTTTTTTATGAGCAGGGCTGAGGAAAGTTGTCCACTTTGGAAGCTATTTCAGCATTGTATGTTGATCGCCTGCATAAATAGTGTTTTTCTTTGTAGGTTACTCAGCATGCTCTATCATTTGAACCCATTCTTTAATAAAGTATGGATTAAAAATAACATACAATTCCTATTGTCTATTTAAAGGGTCCTGCTACTTGTGTCGTTTTTTCCACTGCCGGGGACTTCTTTGCTTCGGGAGGTTCAGATGAACAGGTGAGTGTCTCCACTTTTCCGTAATAACATTGCAAAATGTATTTATAACTTCCTTGTATTTAAAAAGTAGTTGTACCATAAATATTCAAAGCATTGTTAAACATTGTTTTATTAATAAGATTTTAATTAGAAATGTTACATTTTTACTGTATACCTATTTAGTCATTTAGTCATACAGAACGGAAGCAGGCTAGACCAAAGGTAGACGCAAATCTCATTCCTTCTCTCCAGAGATGCCCGCTAAGATACTCCAGCATTTTGTGTCCATCTTCAGTTTAAACCACCATCTGCAGTTGCTTCCTACACACATCAGCCTCCAAGGACTGTGAAGTAGCCGGCAGTTGCCTGAAAGACCGGCGACTGAAACAGCGACTGTCAGATACTGGACACACACATCGATTCTTTCACCAGCCCGTTATGCAGGCGGGGGACAGGGCAAGCGGGGGGGAGCGCTGTCTGACTGAAATTCATACGGTGCAAAGCCAATGTGATATAGACACACACCGCGATGAACAGGATGGTTGGCTCTTTAATTAAGATCGTGAAAGTACATTGCATGGGAAGTGTCATGCAAGTCCTTTAAAAACGGTGGGGGGGGGGGAGGGGAAACGGGGAAGGGGTGGAGATAACTTTTAAGAAGCCAGAGATACACGGCTGTTCTGTCTGTCGGTTATCCTTGGTTCTGGAAACTACAGCTTACGTTTTATTTTCCCCAATGTAATTCACCGGTCAGCACCGGCTACAACCTACGAGATCCTTCGACCTCCTGGCAACCCAACCACGGCACGAGAATTCTCGCTACTCTCCATGGCGGCTTCATTCTCGTCGCCGCTAATTTTTCAACATGTTGAAAAATTCTCGGCGACCATAATGAGGCCGCGACTAATTCCCAGATTGCGGGAACTCCTCGCGACCATGAAGGCGACTCCCCGGCAACCACCCGTGAACATGTGGCAACCGCAGAGTCTCCTGCAGTCGCCTGAAAAGTCGCCTATGTGGGACAGGCCCATAACTATCGAAATATGTCAATTTTATACTTAGCCTATCTTATTCTCCACACCTTCTCATCAATTCCCCCCAGATCTTACCACTTTCTTACACACTAAGGACGTTTCACTTGGCGATTTAACCTACCAATCAATGCCTACCAACCAACCTATCAATGCCTTTGGGATATAGGAGGATCCAGAGAAATCTCATCTGGTCACGAAGAGAATGTGCATGGAGCCAAAGGTAGATCCTAGGACTGATCCTGGTTTGCCATAAAGTTAGCTATCATTCCAGCTTCATTATTCCTGTATCTTTTCTGGAACATGTACTTCTAACTGAATGCAAGAACTATTCTTATGCTTTCCCTGAATGGATTTGGTACAATAAAATGGATACGTAATAAAATGAGGTAAAGGAGTAAAAAAAAGGCCTAGTCTTGGTTCTATGTTCTTGGAGATATCTATGATTAAATATCTAGATAGAAAGAACAAAGAGAAACTTGTGCAAAGTTATCTTCAAGTCGAGGGGGAAAAACAGAATGGGGAGGTCGATGGGGAAGTTTAAAGGTTGTAACCTTGATAACATAAGAGTAAGTAAGCTATGATAAAATTTGTACAAAGCTTTGTGGGTCATGGTGGCTAATTTTGAATGCTAAACTAGAATAGAATTTGAGCTTTGGTTAGGGTCCAGTGGAAGAATTACTGGAATGTTAGCCGAGTTGGAGAAACCGGGAGCTCCTCGAAACGGAAGATGAAGGTGATCAAATAATGGTGATCAAATCCCTCAAGTTTTTTGGACAGAGTAAATGTGAGAAACTTTTTATTGCAGACAACAGACTATACCAAAGATACAGCAGGCAGCATCTTTCAAAACACAATTCTATTGCAATCTCCCTCTTGATCAATGGCCAAGCAGGTCCTCCCTGGGTACCTCCAGGATAACAGGGATGGGCAACAGTTGTGGTTTGAGGTCTCCCTCCATCTAAGGGTGCTGGGATCATTGATGCTCCGGAGAATGCCAAGCTTCGCTGCATCAGTGCAGGCAGCAATAGTACTAGGGGCAGACAAGTGCTCCTCCTCCCTGCCACCAGTCTCAGAACCAGCCGAGATATTATCGGTTTATGCACCTTTTCTCAAAACAACATGATGTACATGGATCTACTGAACTATTGTTAAACCTCAATGTAGATACTCTAAACAGCAATTGCATTCACAATTTTTATAGACATTTTTATCTCTCATGGAGTTTATGAAAATATTGTGGAAAGCCAGTATATAGAGAAGTTTAGAGCGGCATTCTATTTCTATTGCTGTACATTGAGCTTACTTTGGAAACATGCAGTGGAATATTTGACTTGCCACTACCAATATGTTTTCATTTCTGTTTTAGGCTGTTTCTTAAAATTAGTTATTTGTAATGCTACAATTCCAACATTCCCAAGAAATTAATACATTGTTTTTACTACAAATATACTGGCCAGTATGAACAAGCTGTTCCATTAAAATAAGAAGGCTAGTGTAGAACTAAAGAATCTCATCCTTCAAGAATTTTCAGTCTAGCATCCGAATGCTGCATACATTGTGTTGCAATTTAAAATGATATAAGTTTATTGAGAAAGGTATACTTTATTTCCATGGTGTTTAGTGTGGAATTTCATCATTCTACGACTGTGACTCATTTGTTGTCACAAGAAAGATTTCAGCAAAATGACTGCATGGCGGGCTTTAAAAAAAGCACAATGTTCCTGCTGGTTTTTTTCTTTTTTAGGCATCTATGTTTCCTCTGACTACTTGCATTATTCTAAATGTCATCTCTAAGAACTTCACCAGGGATTATGTTGGAGAGTAAATCTTAAGCAAATAGTTTTTTGCAGTGCTTCTTTCAATAGGTTCTGGCCCATTCGATGTCCCTGATAAGCTCTCCTTGGTTCTTGGCTCTCAACAGGCAGGTCCATTGGGAGTTTGGTCTACTGATGTCCTTGCTGATATTCAGAATGATTCTGAACAAAGCAGCCCAATTTATTGAAACCCTATCTAAAAACCTGCATGTTCAGTCACTCCACCCCTGATTTAACTGTGGCTGCAAATTACACACTTTCAAACCATCTAATATGTAGAAATGCAAGGAAATGGGAAAGTAACCACCTGCACAGTTCCTTCCAAGGTACAAATTATTCTCTCTTAGAAATGCATCATCGTTAATTTTCATCGGGTCAAAATACTGGAACTCCCTATCCAGTAGCACTAAATGATCCTTCACTGCACAGAATGAATCCCCCATCCGAAGGCAATTGGAAATTAACAGTAATTTATGGATTTGGCAATGATGCCCTAATTCTGTAAATGATTAAAAAAAAAAAAATAAGATCCATGATTACTTGGTACATTTACAAGTATAGTCACTATTATGTAAATTAGCAGCCAATTTGTACACAGCTGCTGCCTCCTAGACCGTCCCTCAGGGTTGAGCATTAAATGATTCTCCTCCAGCGGAGAGAATCTCGGAGCTCCAAGTCGATAAGTCTCCAAGGTGCACGATCTGTAGACTTAACAGGATGGAAGTCTGTGGGCTGTTCTGTGTTCCTTTTGTCACTTTCACGTACCTCTACTTCCTTAGAAGGTGTAGGAGGTTTGGCATGTCCCCTACAACTCACACCAATTTCTATAGGTCCATATAGAAAGCATTTTATCAGGATGCAACACAGCTTGGTTTGGGAACAACAACGTCCTCGACCTCAAGAGACTGCAGCGAATTGTGGATGCTGCCCTGACCATTACACAAACCAACCTCCCTTCTATTGACTCCATTTATACCTCACACTGCCTCAGCAAGGCCAACAGCATAATCAATGACAAGTCACACCCTGGCCACTCGTCCTTCTCCCCTATCCCATCAGTCAAAAGGTATGGAAATGTGAAAACGCACGCTTCCAGATTAAGGGACAGTTTCTTCCCAGCTGTTAGCAGGCAACTGAATCATCCCACCACAACCAGAGGGCAGTCCTGTACTACTATCTACCTCATTGGCGACCCACTGACTAAGAGACGAGAGGTGCCCAATGCCTTGCCTAAGACTTATTCTCCATTTTGAGCAATCACAAATCGATGAGGATGTTGTATTCTCTCTGAAGAAAATGCAAGAAAATCCTTTTGCTGTGTTGGAGCTTGGAGCAGAGTATCTGTTTCATGTATTGGTGTCAGGCATGCAGATGCTGTGAGTGTTGTAATTAGAGCCTCTCGGGGATATTCGTCAGGGAAGAGCTGATGTAACAGAGTGATATTGGTTCACTTATCCTGATGTATTTGGGGAATTTGTTTAATGGGATTTGTTTTCCTTTGGTGAGGAAAAACAAACCAAAGTGCTGCTTAATAGTGGTTGTAATTCTACTAATATCAAGGGAGGATATAGAACCCTAATACTGGCAAGAGGTAGATTAAGTGATGGAGATATGGAAGAGGGGGCATTTACTTGTTCAGCCACAAACTGACAACCCCAATATGCATGGATTCTACACCACTCTATATCTTGTATTTTTTTCTGCTATCTGTTCCTTAGGTTGGCACACATTTTTATATCCCTTCTCTCAGGAGTCATATATTTTGTTTTTGTCTTGAGGTCTGATTAAGTTTCCTATCCAAGAAGGCCTTGTATTTTGGTTAATTTGCTTTTGGATCTCCAGGTCATTCTCATCAAACCAACCCTGAAGACCATCTGTGGGACACTGGCTGAGAATGTTCTTCATGGGGTTTTTGTGACTTCTGATGTTGCTTTTCTGACAGCAGATACTCTGTTTACATTATTGTTTGGGCATAAGGCTGATTGAAGTGTCCCTCTAAATCTTTCCTATCCATGTCCCTGTCCAATTGTCTTTTAAATGGTGTCATAGTCCTTGCCTCAAAGACCTCCTCCAGCTGTTCATTCCATATGTCCGCCACTCTCTGTGTTAAGGTTGCCTCTCGACTTTACACCTCTCACCTTAAACCCGTGTCATCTGGTACGTGATTCCCTTATCTTGGAAAAAGATTCTATGAATTCACCCAATCTGTTCTCATGATTTTATACACCTCTGTAAGATCACCCTTCAGCCTCCTGCACTCCAAAAAATAAAGTTCTAGCATGTCCTGAAGGCTTTGTGTCTCAATGCAAGGAGCATTTGTAATAAGGTGGATGAGTTGAATGTGCAGATAGCTATTAATGACTATGATATAGTTGGGATCACGGAGACATGGCTCCAGGGCGACCAAGGCTGGGAGCTGAACATCCAGGGATATTCAATATTCAGGAGAGATAGAGAGAAAGGGAAAGGAGGTGGGGTAGCGTTGCTGCTTAGAGAGCAGGTTAACACAATAGAAAGGAAGGACATTAGCTTGGAGGATGTGGAATCGATATGGGTAGAGCTGCGAAACACTAAGGGGCAGAAAACGCTAGTGGGAGTTGTGTACAGGCCACCTAACAGTAGTAGTGGAGCTGGGGATGGCATCAAACAGGAAATTAGAAATGCGTGCGACAAAGGTAAAACAGTTATAATGGATGACTTCAATCTACATATAGATTGGGTGAATCAAATTGGCAAGGGTGCTGAGGAAGAGGATTTCTTGGAATGTATGCCGGATAGTTTTCTAAACCAACATGTAGAGGAACCAACGAGAGAGCAGGCTATTCTAGATTGGGTATTGAGTAATGAGGAAGGGTTAGTTAGCAGTCTTGTTGTGCGTGGCCCCTTGGGCAAGAGTGACCATATTATGGTTGAGTTCTTCATTAGGATGGAGCGAGACATTGTTAATTCTGAAACAAGTGTCCTGAACTTAAAGAAAGGTAACTTTGAGGGTATGAGACGTTAATTGGCCAAGATAGACTGGCAATTGATTCTTAATGGGTTGACAGTGGATATGCAATGGAAGGCATTTAAAGACTCCCAGTTTGGCAAAAAAAAATCAGGTAAGTTAGTGCATCCGTGGATAGCAAGGGAAATCAGGGATAGTATCAAAACAAAAGATGAAGCGTACAAATTAGCCAAAAAAAGCAGCCTACCAGAGAACTGGGAGAAATTCAGTCTAGCAGAGGAGGACAAAGGGCTTAATTAGGAAAGGGAAACTAGATTATGAAAGAAAACTGGCAGGGAACATAAAAACTGACTGCAAAAGCTTTTATAGATATGTGAAGAGAAAAAGATTAGTTAAAACAAATGTAGGTCCCTTGCAGTCAGAAACAGGTGAATTGATCATGGGGAACAAGGACATGGCAGACCAATTGAATAACTACTTTGGTTCTGTCTTCACTAAGGAAGACATAAATAATCTGCCGGAAATAGCAGGGGACCGGGAATCAAATCAGATGGAACTGAGTGAAATCCAGGTTAGCCGGGAAGTGGTATTAGGTAAATTGAATGGGTTAAAGGCCGATAAATCCCCAGGGCCAGATAGGCTGCATCCCAGAGTACTTAAAGAAGTAGCCCCAGAAATAGTGGATGCATTAGTGATAATTTTTCAAAACTCTTTAGATTCTGGAGTAGTTCCTGAGGATTGGAGGGTAGCTAATGTAACCCCACTTTTTAAAAAGGGAGGGAGAGAGAAAACGGGGAATTACAGACCAGTTAGTCTAACGACGGTAGTGGGGAAACTGCTAGAATCGATTATTAAAGATGGGATAGCAGCACATTTGGAAAGTGGTGAAATCATTGGACAAAGTCAGCATGGATTTATGAAAGGTAAATCATGTCTGACGAATCTTATAGAATTTTTCGAGGATGTAACTAGTAGAGTGGATAAGGGAGAACCAGTGGATGTGTTATATCTGGACTTTCAGAAGGCTTTCGACAAGGTTCCACATAAGAGATTAGTATACAAACTTAAAGCACACGGTATTGGGGGTTCAGTATTGATGTGGATCGAGAACTGGCTGGCAGACAGGAAGCAAAGAGTAGGAATAAACGGGTTCTTTTCACAATGGCAGGCAGTGACCAGTGGGGTACCGCAAGGCTCAGTGCTGGGACCCCAGCTATTTGTCATATATATTAATGATTTGGACGAGGGAATTGAATGCAACATCTCCAAATTTGCGGATGACATGAAGCTGGGGGGCAGTGTTAGCTGTGAGGAGGATGCTAGGAGACTGCAAGGTGACTTGGACAGGCTGGGTGAGTGGGAAAATGCATGGCAGATGCAGTATAATGTGGATAAATGTGAAGTGATCCACTTTGGTGGCAAAAACAGGAAAGTAGACTTATATCTGAATGGTGGCCGATTAGGAAAGGGGGAGATGCAAAGAGACCTGGGTGTCATGGTACACCATTCATTAATAGTAGGCATGTAGGTGCGGCAGGCAGTGAAGAACGCGAATGGTATGTTAGCTTTCATTGCAAAAGGATTTGAGTATAGGAGCAGGGAGGTTCTACTGCAGTTGTACAGGATCTTGGTGAGACCACACCTGGAGTATTGTGTACAGTTTTGGTCTCCTATTCTGAGGAAGGACATTCTTGCCATAGAGAGAGTATAGAGAAGGTTCACCAGACTGATTCCTGGGATGTCAGGACTTTCATATGAAGAAAGACTGGATAGACTCGGTTTGTACTCGCTAAAATTTAGAAGATTGAGGGGGGATCTTATAGAAACTTACAAAATTCTTTAGGGGATGGACAGGCTAGATGCAGGAAGATTGTTCCCGATGTTGGGGAAGTCCAGAACAAGGGGTCACAGTTTAAGGATAAGGGGGAAATCTTTTAGGACCGAGATGAAGAAAACATTTTTCACACAGAAAGTGGTGAATCTCTGGAATTCTCTGCCACGGAAGGTAGTTGAGGCCAGTTCATTGGCTATATTTAAGAAGGAGTTAGATGTGGCCCTTGTGGCTAAAGGGATCATGGGGTATGGAGAGAAGGCAGGTACAGGATACTGAGTTGGATGATCATATTGAATGGCGGTGCAGGCTCGAAGGGCCGAATGGCCTACTCCTGTACCTAATTTCTATGTTTCTATGTCCACCCTCTCCCCATAATTCAGGCCCTTGTGTCCTGGCACCATCCTCATAAATCGTCTCTGCTCTTTTTCCAACTTAATGACATTCTTCCTACAAAAAAGTGACCAAAACTGAACACAATACTCCAACTGGGTACTACCACCTTTATCTGGGTATCGATGAAATGTAACATAACATCCCAACTACTCAATGCCATGACTGATAAGCAGCCTTGATCTCCCGTCCACCTATGATACCATAGTCGTGGAACGATCCATCTGTACTGCTAGATCATACTGCTCTGCAACACACCCAGGTCCCTACCATTTACTGTGAAGGTCCTGCCCCAGTTCGACTTTCTAAAGTTATTGAGATCTATGAGCTATTTCTCAGCCCACTTGCCCAGCTGATTAAGATCTTGCCATAATGTTTGATAACATTCTTCACCATCTACGATATCACCTACTTTATCATCTGCAAACTTACTAATCATGTTTTCCACCTTATACAAATGGGTTCAGCACTGATCCCTGAGACACATCACCACAGTCACAGGTCTCCAGTCCGAAAAACCACATTATCCTAGCCTACATTCCATGAGGCCAATTATCCATCCAGTCAGCTAGCTCTCCCTTGATCCCTTTCAATCTAACCTTCCATAGCAGCCTGCCATGTGGAACCTTATCAAAGGCATTGCTGAAATTCATATCGATGTCTACGGCTTTGCCCTTGTGAACCTTTATGGTTACCTTCAAAAAACTCAATCAGATTCATAAGACACTATCTCCCATGACCAAAACCATGCTGATTATCCCTAATCAACCCCTGCCCATCCAAATGCATATACAGTGGCTTGCAAAAGTATTCATACCCCTTGAACTTTTCCACATTTTGTCACGTTACAACCACAAACGTAAATGTATTTTATTGGGATTTTATGATAGACCAACACAAAGTGGCGCATAATTGTGAAGTGGAAGGAAAATGATACATGGTTTTCAATTTTTTTTACAAATAAAAAACTGAAAAGTGTGGCGTGCAAAAGTATTCAGCCCCCTTTACTCTGATACCCCTAAATAAAATCCAGTGCAACCAATTGACTTCAGAAGTTACCTAATTAGTAAATAGAGTCCACTTATGTGTAATCTAATCTCAGTATAAATACAGCTGTTCTGTGATGGCCTCAGAGGTTTGTTAGAGAATATTAGTGAACAAACAGCATCATGAAGCCCAAGGAACACACCAGACAGGTCAGGGATAAAGTTGTGGAGAAGTTTAAAGCAGGGTTAGGTTATAAAAAAATATCCCAAGCTTTGAACATCTCACGGAGCACTGTTCAATCCATCATCCGAAAATGGAAAGAGTATGGCACAACTGCAAACTTACCAAGACATGGCCGTCCACCTAAACTGACAGGCCGGGCAAGAAGAGCATTGATCAGAGAAGCAGCCAAGAGGCCCATGGTAACTCTGGAGGAGCTGCAGAGATCCACACCTCAGGTGGGAGAATCTGTCCACAGGACAACTATTAGTCGTGCACTCCACAAATCGGGCCTTTATGGAAGTGGCAAGTAGAAAGCCATTGTTGAAAAAAAGCCATAAGAAGTCCTGTTTGTAGTTTGCCTCAAGCCATGTGGGGGACACAGCAAACATGTGGAGGAAGGTGCTCTGGTCAGATGAGACCAAAATTGAAGTTTTTGGCCTAAATGCAAAACGCTATGTGTGGCGGAAAACTAACACTGCACATCACCCTGAACACACCATCCCCACTGTGAAACATGGTGGTGGCAGCATCATGCTGTGGGGATGCTTTTCTTCAGCAGGGACAGGAAAGCTGGTCAGAGTTGATGGGAAGATGGATGGAGCCAAATACAGGGCAACCTTGGAAGAAAACCTGTTAGAGTCTGCAAAAGACTTGCGACTGGGGCGGAGGTTCACCTTCCAGCAGGACAACGACCCTAAACATACACATCAGAGCTACAATGGAATGGTTTAGATCAAAGCATATTCATGTGTTAGAATGGCCCCGTCGAAGTCCAGACCTAAATCCAATTGAGAATCTCTGGCAAGACTTGAAAATTGCTGTTCACAGACTCTCTCCATCCAATCTGACTGAGCTTGAGCTATTTTGCAAAGAAGAATGGGCAAAAATTTCAGTCTCTAGATGTGCAAAGCTGGTAGAGACATACCCCAAAAGACTTGCAGCTGTAATTGCAGCGAAAGGTGGTTCTACAAAGTATTGACTCAGGGGGGCTGAATACGTTTGCACACCACACCTTTCAGTTTTATATTTGTTAAAAAAATTGAAAACCATGTATCATTTTCCTTCCACTTCACAATTATGCGCCACTTTGTGTTGGCCTATCACATAAAATCCCAATAAAATACATTTACGTTTGTGGTTGTAACGTGACAAAATGTGGAAAAGTTCAAGGGGTATGAAAACTTTTGCAAGCCACTGTATGTCTTATCCCTCAGAATCCTCTCCATTTACTGCCTGTCTCATTTTGGTTCACTAGTCTATAGTACCCAGGATTTTCCTTGCATCTCTTGTACAGAGGCACAACATTAGCCACCCTCCGTTCTTTTGACACCTTACATCAGAAGTGTAGATTAGATTGGCATTGGCATTGGCACAGTCATGGGCCAATGTGCCTGGCCCTATGCTGTACTGTACCATGTTCCAAGAACAGCAACAACATGTTTGGGTAATAGAAATTGCAGATACAATTACACTGTTTAACAGGCATTTGGACAGGTGTTTGGATAGTAAAAGCGTGGTGAGATATGGGCCTAATGGAGGGAAAAGGGTTGGCGTGGATGGGCATTGTGGCCAGCATGGATGAGATAGATCGAAAGAGCCTGTAATGGCAAATTTCCGACCCTTCCAGTGTCCTCCTTTCCGTTGTCATTACTACACAGGTAAGTAGGAGTGATCTTACGCAGAACAAATAGAACAGATCTTCCCGTTGTTTAATTGGTTGTTTATTGAAGTAGTTGTACAAACAAAGAGATGCACGTGCCAGGTTTTCCTTATTCTGTATACAAGTTGTAACTGGCTGTTCTCCCTGGTCTGGTGAGAACTGTATGCTCTCCCTCCCTGTGCCTGGTCTGCCCTTCCCTGTCTGCTATGCCCATATATATACACCACCTGTACATCTAATGATCACCCCAAGTGTCCAAAATTATACTGCCAGATATATCTAGACAAAATAATATAATATGCCAACAGTAACTAGCCTAAACATAAATGGCTCCGACAGAGCCCTTTCCTGTGTTGTATACATTTTTTCGTGAAACAGTAAGAGGGGAAATATTTGTAATGGTGAAGTATTAAATCTTAGTGATTAATTGTTAGCAATTTCAAAGTCAAACTGAGCGTTTATTATATATTATTGGGAGAAGTTGGAAGCAAATGTAGACTTGCTGGCAAAATGTAGCTGGCAGTCTTGTGTTTAGTAGTAGTTCTCAAGCTTGAGTATGAAAGCTGGGGTTCAGTCCTACTCTAGAATCTATGCACAACTTCTGAACTGATATTACAGTGAATTACCAAGGGAACAGCTGCATAGCTGTGAATGCTGCACAACTCTACAGAACGTTTTTCCTTCTATTATTTATTATGTAAAAGAATATGTGTGTTATGATTGTGTTTATAATTTGTTTGGTTGTTTTGTTGTTTGTCTTTTGCACAAAAGTCCGCGAGCATTGCCACTTTAATTTCACTGCACATCTCGTATGTGTATGTGACAAATAAACTTGACTTGACTTGACTTGACTTAAGATAATTTATAACTACATTCCTTTTGGCCTATGCAGATGAATGTAAAATACACATACATGACACTTTTCTCCTGGTATTCTAGTCAAAATGTAATCCTCAATCGACACTAACGTGGGGTGGGAGATTGTTTCAACTAATGCAATCAACCTGCCATGCACAATCAAATAAGATCAAATAGAACAAGTTGTCCTACAACTTTAGGCTGTACACGCCATACGCAAGAAGAAGAAGACACGACCATAGCAGCTTAGGTATTTGTATTAATGTTCTTTCCACATTGTTGATAATTTGGTTACCACTGTTTCCTGCATTACATCAGTGGCCACACGAGTAGTGAACCATCAACTGAAGAGCACTTTAAACATTTCATAAAATTGACAAAAATGCTCTATCAATCCAGGTTATGTCAACTTTATATCCATTATTACGTCAAAACTATTGCACTTATTTTTCTTCGAAGTTGATTCATTCTTGCTCCCATGTTTTCTTTTCCAGAGATCATTATAAATCAAGTGACGTCCCTAATTGGGATGATGATCATTATAGAGTTATGCTGATAACTACCCTAATACAATACATTTTCAGGTTATGGTATGGAAGACCAATTTCGATGCTGCAAATTATGAGGAGAAATTGAAAAATCAATCTCAACCTGTTAATTGTGTGCTGAAGGACTTGGAGATTTCTTCTCAGTTACCAGAATGTGCTTCAAAGACGCATGCTGCAGAGGTAAGTTCTTTTTTAAATTTGATTAATTTATCTGCCTTTATGTTACACATAATACACATTTAGGTGTACATGTTTTTTTTTGGTATTTTAACTCTTCTGTACTTGAAATACCATACATGGTATCTGAAGAAGGGTTTCGGCCCGAAACGTTGCCTATTTCCTTCGCTCCATAGATGCTGCCTCACCCGCTGAGTTTCTCCAGCATTTTTGTCTATATACCATAAATCCTTTTTATTACGGACCTATTTATAACAGATTTCTGTTATAGCGGACGGAGTGTACCCACGGTAATCAGGCACCACTGTCTCTTTAAGAACACAGGCTGCTATTTACACTGTGGAGGCTATTAACATTGACAAGCCATTAAAATTGGCAAGCAATTGCTTTGATTGACACTTAACTCTATTAAACAAAGTATCAAGCAGCCTTTCATATTTTTAATTTGCAGTAACAAATATACTTTTGTAACTGTTAAAAATAACTACACTCAGCAGGTTAGTTGCGTGTTTGGAAGGAGAAACTGAGTTGAGATTTAAGGTTGATGTCCTTTTACACTGAAGTCTGGGTAGGCAATTGGTCGTGGGAATCTCACAGAGTGGGACAGGATTTCCTCACCCCATCACACTTCCACCCCACGCCCCAGACCTTCCATTTTGCTCTCAATCTCTGAATGTGTGATCAGCAGCAGGGGCAGTGGTTATTGACGTTCCCCAACTGTTCTGGACAGATTGATGCCGGGTGGCATTATTATGCCACTGCGCTGTGTGTGATGAGAGAGGTCCACTGGACTCCCAATGACTGGGCTCCATGATTCTGACCCTGGGCAGTGATATCAATGGGGGGGAAATCCTTACTTTGTTAGTCGGTTAGAACAGACACCATGTCTTCCCTCCCCCCACCCCCATACACTGTTATGACGAGGGTTTACTGTACTCAATGATGAATGCACATGAATATTCTGGTTCATTTCTTTCCATGAAGCTCTTTTTTCATATTGTGTTTTGTGGATCACTGGTAACTGTGATTCTCAATGCTGCCACATCATTATACTAACCCATCATAACCCAGATTATTATTGCAGGTGTTCTTGGTACAATCTTCTAAAACCTCATAATCCTCTTAATCTATGGTTTTGAATATTTTTCCCTTCATTGTAACATCAGGTGTTTGGCTAATTGATTATAATTCTAACTGTTCAAGTAATTCAGCAGTATGCACCAGTCTCTGGGAATACAAGATCAGCATCCAGCTGACTGGTGAAAATATGTAATGTCAGTTCCAAGGCAATGGCCAACTCAAAGATATGGTCCAAATAGTTTACTGGAAAATGGGAGAGACTGTGGTACTTTAAAACTTATTCTTTACCCTTTCTCTCAAACTCACCATTTGCTGGAAGATTACAGCGACAACAACTTCTTAGGAACTTAGCACCTTCCAGAACAGGTGACTTGATCTGCACCTTTGGTACTACACTGAGCATCCACCTCTGTTGCCACAATGGCCACATCAGGACACTATATTAGGGAACTGTTACACAGCATGTTAAAGTTTATTAAGCAGTGGTTCTTTTCTCTTACATTCCTCTTCATCCTTACCAACATGAAGGTTGAAGGGCAATGTAAGTCACCACTTGCATATACACTTTTTGGGAGCAACCTAATGAACTGTAAAGTGAAAGGAGAACTTCTCCCTTTACCCTTCTTAGCCCTATTTCATCACTCTATAATGAGTTTTGATCTAAAGAACCTGGCAGATTAGTGAAGACCAGATCCGCCTCCGATACATGTTCTTTGCATTGGTTCCTGACCTTTTCAACCAAACTCAACACCTGTTGGATGATTGCAGCTATACCCACACTAATGTGGGCCCAATCCTCCCCCCCCCCCATCAAAAACACCCCATGAGCTGCTGCCCACCATTGGGGCCCATGCCCTTTTCACTGCTAGAAATGTAGAAGCCTAAAATCACACACCATCAGGCTCAAGAACAGTTACTTTCCTACAGCCATTAGATTATTGAACTGATTTACACAATCCTAGTCCTAGTTCAACAACTGAACGCTACGGACCACCTCTTGGACTACCATCGACTTTTTCTTATTATGTTTTACACTAGTGTCATTTTTGCAGTCTTTATCTTTTTGCTGTCTTGCAGAATTTGTATGTACACTTTGTTTTTGTGTCGGTGCCTGTGATGCAGCAGCAAACAAGATTTTCATTGCATCTCACTGGTGCATATGACAAGAAAATTGACTTGACTTGTGGTTGATTGAATCCCTCCATAGATTCAACCAGGCAAGTTTTCTCAAAGGACAATTTGTGGAAGCTTGAAATATTGGAAATATCTGTGTCAGTGCATACCTCAGTGCTGAAAGTAAAGCATGTGAAGTTTTCTCCCATTAAGCATGTATTTAGGGTGATCTCCCAAGTGAAACGGTGAATGATTCTGAGGTTTAATGATTGTCGGGAAGGTCAAAATTACTATTAACGCTTGCCTCCAAAAACAAAGCAGTCCCGGCGCTCTGCAAAGCTCTGTTTGATATTGAAGGAGGTCGCTGTTTTCAGCAAGGACTAAGAATGTATTTGTATGTTGGTCCTTAAAAAAGTCATAGGAATGTTATTGATTAAATCTGGTTGTTCTGTGATTAAATAAAAACGTATTTTTCAGACCAGTGAATTTGAAAATCCAATTTGAGAAAACTTATTTTAGTATTGTTGCCATCATGTGGGAAAGCTTTAAACCATGAAAAATGACCAAGACATATCCTGCCAGTGAGAAGTTGACTTTTTTGATGAATGCCAAGGTACCCTGAAATTCCCATCTCCAAATTAGGCTGCTTTAACTACAAAACTTTGTTTTGAAAAGTTGTATGAGTCTTGAAGCCAGATTTTGTTGAATATTCCTTCTTTCGTGTGTTGTCCACCATGCACTCTAATGACCAAGTCTGAAGATGGGTCTCGACCCGAAACATCACCTTCTCTCCAGAGATGCTGCCTGTCCCGCTGAGTTGCTCCAGCTTTTTGTGTCTACCTTCGGTATAAACCAGCATCTGCAGTTCCTTCTTACACAGACCAAGTACCAATGACTGGTTTAAGAGGGAACTGCAGATGCTGGAGAATCGAAGGTTACACAAAAAAGCTGGAGAAACTCAGCGGGTGCAGCAGCATCTATGGAGCGAAGGAATTATTTCCTTCGCTCCATAGATGCTGCTGCACCCGCTGAGTTTCTCCAGCTTTTTTGTGTAACCACCAATGACTGGTTGCTGTCCATCTCATCAGCATTCTGCCAGATGGATTGCATTCTTCTTTTAGTTTAGGGAATCCACATCCTTCGCCAACTTTAAGTTACAGACATTCCCAGAGCTCTGGATAGAATCTGATTCCATTTTTTTATTTCCACCAATAAAACTGGTAGAACCAGCATGACATTTTGGAGCCATAGTACCTTGATCAGCAGTACTTATGAATAAACAGATGATGTTAGCTGCCATAATGTGAATGTTCAGGGGGTGAAATCAGGTACTGAAATAATTTGCCTTTGTATAATTTCTCTCTTGAGCCGGAATTTCCTTTATCCCTGTTTTTTAGAATGGAATTTCTATGCCCTCCACAAGGTGGCACCTTTCTTGTCTACTGTTCTTGTTCCTCTAGTTCTTTCATTTGGTAGTTATTTTAATTTGGTGGTCCTTGTGAGGTTGCCATCTACTTTGAAACAAAATCCTGTCATTTAATTAAAACTTAAACCATTCACATTTTGTATGAGGAAGTTTAACATGAAAGAGGCAGGGATGTGAAATGTCTATATTTTCATGATACTTAACTTTGGTTATTTAAAACTGTAATCAGCCTTTGGCTTTCATTTAAAAAAATATTGTGAACCACAATGTGCATATCTACAAATATTTTCCCTGCAAAAATTTAAACTGTAACCAGAGTGAAGTTGTACTTAGATTGTTCGATTATAAATGAGAATACTGTTTACTCAACCAGTTTACCATATTTTTCTTGTTTGCACACAGTTAATTCATACAAACCTCTACTTTCACAGTTGTGTGAGCTAACGATTCCTTGCTTTGCAATCAAATTTTACTTCGGAGTCGCGTGAGTGACTATGTGAAGAACCCGTCCAGCACGCATGCGCGACATGAGCGTTCATGCAGTGCAACAGCGACGAACGGACTAAGACTTTTGCCTCCATCACAGTGAGGAGGTGCTTGGTGAACTCACTATGGTGGATGTAAATTTGTGTTTATTGTATGTTTTGTTATTTATTGTTACTGTGTAAGACTGCAGACAACGTAATTTCGTTCAGACCGAAAGATCTGAATGACAATAAAGGAATCAAATCAAATCAAAACGGGCGCTCCCGCTACAAGCTGAAAGAACGGACCGTTAGGTAAGTACTTACCCACAGGTTCGAATTGCCAAGCTTGCTCTTCTTTGTGCTCCAGGGGAAAACTGGAAAGAGCAAAGCAGCACAGAGGAAAACAGTCCCATTCGACTCCAGAGAAGGAGCGTCCGATCAGTGGAAGGGGCGAGAGCACACGCTGCGGTTCACAGACACGGGTACCGAGCCGCAGCCCAGTCCGCTAGAGCTGCCTGACCAACAACAACGGACTGGAGGGAAATCAACTTCAAACCTGCAACACCGACAAGGAGACTCGCCGCCCGAGAACAGGCAGCCGCTTGAGCAAAGTTGGAAACCAATCGTCGGGCTGGAGACAGACACACAGAAGACGGACAGCCCGGCTCATTCAGAGAGCCGGCACTTCAAACTACCGCCCGAAAGTGAGAAAGTGTCTGTCTCCAAGCCTTAGACAAAGGTCATGGAGCAAAAAACTCCAGCGAGACTTGCCTCGGGAGCTGGGGCAAGCTCGCCAAGGGAGCACAAACACTCCCGCTCCAGTGCACTAACAGCGCTGGCCATCTCCCTCATCAGAGGAGATCGATGGCGACCAGGGCTGGGCTGGTCAAGAAGAGGGGTCACTGGCTGAACAACATCGGGAGTATGCTTGAGGTACAGGACCAGGAAGAGCTGCTGGGTGTGAGTACCGCTACGTGGCTACACCACGAGCGAGATGACCGTTACAGCCTAAGCTGGCGGCCAGCTTACTACCTGTCTTTTCTAAAAACCTCTCCAAGACAGGTAGTCATGAGGCGTTGGACTTTATCACGCCTCCCCAAAATTACATCTGCTCGAAGTGCCTACCATTGTTGGGGGTACATTGAGCAGGGCTTTTAAAAACCCAAAATCTTAATTTGCAATATTGATACCCCTGACGTCGGCTATCATTTCACATGCTCATTCCAGAGGGGCAGGGTAGTATGGCAAAACACCTGACCCTACTGTTCAACACAGTTTGCGATCCGCAACCTCTCGAAGGAAGTCATAGAACCTGCCCTCAACCTAAAAAATTTACAGGACTGTGAGAACGCCGACCTCACAACCACAGATCCTGCTATCTGGCAAAGTTACCAAACCAAGCCTAAAAACTGGACGAAGTGTCCAAGATATTCGGCATCATAAGGGCAGGACCTGGAATGAGCAAACCACACAAAACCAGACAGCAGTACCTCCATGCATCCACCAGTAGGCGTCTACTTTATGGTACTGGTGAAAGCTCGGGGCCCGCATGCCAGTCCCCGCAGGCCAGGGCCCAGAGTGGGCCCCATGGAAAATGCGCCACCCCCCAAACAACACCATCCCGACAGACAAGGAACCAGAAACCGAAGAAATGAGAACACTACTAAACAACAGTGGAGGTAGGTGAGTATGGTTCCTACCATCACATAAAAGGTGAAGGGTTTGTACTAACAGGGGAGGGGGGAAACTGCACCTGGTTTTGGAAGCATGAAGAACTATCACACTTGGTAGTTATACCAAAAGTATTCAAGGACAAAAATTGAATTAAGAAAACTTGCCACCAGTTTTCCCTCCCACTAAAAAGGAAACATGAGGAACAAGCTGAACTGGAAAAGACATACAAAGGGGTCATAAAGAAGTCTTAATATGAGCTTTTGGAACCATATTAAAATTTTTGAGGGAGTGCAGCGTAGGTTTACAAGGTTAATTTCCGGGATGGCAGGACTGTCATATGCTGAGTGAATGGAGCAGCTGGGCTTGTATACTCTGGGGTTTAGCAGGATAAGAGGGGATCTCATTGAAACATGTAAGATTATTAAGGGTTTGGACACGCTAGAGGCAGGAAACATGTTCCCGATGTTCTGGGAGTCCAGAACCAGGGGCCACAGTTTAAGAATAAGGAGTAAGCCATTTAGAACGGAGACAAGGAAACACTTTTTCTCACAGAGAGCGGTGAGTCTGTGGAATTCTCTGCCTCAGAGGGCGGTGGAGGCAGGTTCTCTGGATGCTTTCAGGAGAGAGCTAGATAGGGCTCTTAAAAATAGTGGAGTCAGGGGATATGGGGAAAAGGCAGGAACGGGATACTGATTGGGGATGATCAGCCATGATCATATTGAATGGCGGTGCTGGCTCGAAGGGCCGAATGACCTACTCCGGCACCTATTGTCTATTGTCTATCTTCCATTTTGCCCTTGTTCAGCTCCCTGGATTGTCTTCAGATAATTGAAGCTTTACAAATACAGGGAATAGCCATTAGATGTATCCATAGTCTAAAATAACTTAGACAGACCAAATGAGCTGGGTCTATATACTATAGGTAATCAAAGATTTGGGTGATGAAATTGTATTTATGCAACCCATTTGTGTCAATTTCATAGGTTAGGGACATAGGTTAGGGACAGTCTTGTTTGCGTAAGACTGGAGTAAGTTTACTTTAATGGTTATACATTTAGAATTAAAGAGATGTGTGGGAAGGAGCTACAGATGCTGGTTTACACCAAAGGTAGACACAAAATGCTGGAGTAACTCAGCTGGACAGACAACATCTCTGGAGAGAAGGAATGGGTAATGTTTTGGGTTGAGACCCTCTTCAGACTTTGTGGAAAGGAAAATCATTTAACATTTTGGGTTTGTGACTGAGTAAAGATCAGTCTGGCTGAGATCTTCAAATAGTTGTTTTAGTATAGTTAAGCATTACTTGCTCCAGATGACAGGTGCCATTCACACTACTGGATGTACCTCAGGGAATGTCAATATATATTTTGCAAATAAATATATATATAAGAATCTGAAAGAACTGCAGCTCATCCAAGAAAGAAACAAGAAAGTTACATGGATAAGGACAGGTTTAGAGGGATATGGGCCAAATGGAGACATAGGACTGTGTTGATAGATCATGTTGGTCTGTGTTGGCAAATTGGGCCCAAGGCCTATTTCCACATTTTATGACTATAACTTTCTATGCCAGGGCTCAAAATGAAGGGTTGCCCGGTTGCCGATGGCCACCTAAAGTCCTCCTTCGGCCGTCTGAAACACCTGCACCGCTCGGCCCAGCACCTTCCTGTTGGCTGGAGGAGGAGGGGAGGCGGTGACGAGGAGATCCCAGCTGCCTCCCCCTTTGGCGGCGGCACTTGGCGGTGGACAGGGACGGCCAAGGCAGCGGGGCGATGATGCCGGTGTTGTCCGACTCTCTCTCTCTCTCTCCCTCCCTCCCTCTCTCTCTCTCCCTCTCCCTCTCCCTCTCCCTCTCTCCCTCAGTACTGTAGTTATTTAATGAGCAACATTCACAACTATACGTTGGATTTATCCAGGTTTTACTTCTACAGTCGGTCATATACATCACAAATTTGGTCAGGAGATATTCCAGTTGAAATTTTAAGTGGGAATTCTGAAGTGGGAATGAGGAAACAGCGTTTATCAATAAATTAAAAAAAAATCTGGGGCGGACAAACTGGGTATCTTCATTGCTGTTCACAACACGTACATCTAATCTGAATGTCCGGTAATGTGGCGTTTTGATACCTTTAAACATGTTGCCAAAAGAACATTTGCTGCAGTTATGTCCTTTGGCCATCTCTTGTCAGTTAGTGTAATGTTTAACCTGTCAGATGGGTATTGTCGGTTTTAACAGCTATTATCTTAAAATGACTTTAGAAATTTCCTTGCAACCTGTATATTTTGTTGTGGATAAATTATATGGGAAGCAAGAGTGTTTATTTACCAATCGCAATAATGACCATGTCATGATAATTTTTGGTCCTTCACAGAAAACATGCTTGCATCAATCCGTAGTGTTCATGGTTAAGCATGTATGTTATCATGGTCCAGGATTTATTGATACAGGTTGATCATAGGCGGAATAATCCAACCACATTTTTGTTTGGAAGTGGAAAGAAATAATAGAAATTGCAATCATTACAACGTGTAAAAAGAGTTGATAGAAACATAGAAATTAGGTGCAGGAGTAGGCCATTCGGCCCTTCGAGCCTGCACCGCCATTCAATATGATCGTGGCTGATCATCCAACTCAGTATCCCGTACCTGCCTTCTCTCCATACCCTCTGATCCCCTTGGCCACAAGGGCCACATCTAACTCCCTCTTAAATATAGCCAATGAACTGGCCTCAACTACCCTCTGTGGCAGAGAGTTCCAGAGATCCACCACTCTCTGTGTGTGAAAAAAGTTCTCCTTATCTCGGTTTTAAAGGATTTCCCCCTTATCCTTAAGCTGTGACCCCTTGTCCTGGACTTCCCCAACATCGGGAACAATCTTCCTGCATCTAGCCTGTCCAACCCCTTAAGAATTTTGTAAGTTTTGATATACTCTATTATAAGTTTGCTGCATGTCATTGTGGTATATATCATGTCTTGATTGGTGAATATGTTTAGTTTGTGACTTTATTTGAATCAGAAATAATGTGAATGCTTCATTGAGCATAATTCCGACTGGTAACTAAGCACTTCGGCTTAAATGACCACCTAAACTGTCATTTGGCAACCTAAAAAGCTGGCAACAGGGGATAAAAGGTTAAGTGAGAGCCCTGTATGTCTCTATAACTATCAGTGGATTTAAGAATGGACATAAATGCCAGCCTTGCATATAAAGTAGATATTCGGTAATTATACATTTTTTAAAGTTAAGGATGTTACTGACCTCTACTGGTAGAAAAGGCTCTTTTAAAATAGAATCTGTTTTTTCTAGCCTAAGTGTGGGTCATTTCTAATACATCAGTATTGGTAACCTGAGGAATACCAGTATATAAAAGCTTCTCTTTATTCAAGCAGTTTTGTGAAAAAATATCTGATTCATTGTGGAAATGCATGAAAATCTGGATATAGATTTTGAAGTCAACAGGGGAAGACTGGTGCATGTCAATGACCCTGAAGAAACCTAGTTTCAAAGATTTAGTCATCTCTGTCGAGGGTACCAATTTACCAAATGCTGGCATGACTTGCAGTCTAGCAAAATTGAAAGAAGATCTGGGGCATTTTGGAAAAGCATCACATCAACTTGTCAAGCAACCAATCATAATATCATAGTCACAGTGCATGGACACAGGTCCTCAGAGTCTATGCTGACCATCAAGCACCCACAAGTACTATCCTAATCCATTTAATTCTCCAAACATTCCATCAATTCCCACCCAGATATCATTATACATCTTCGTACTCATGTGGACAATTAATGTGTCAACCTGCACATTTTTAGGCTGTGAGAGGAAACTTGAGCACCTGAAGGAAACCTAAGCAGTCATAGGCAAACAATGCAAACTCCACACAGCCAACACTGAAGGTCAATATTGAATCTGGGTCATAGGGACTGGAAGGCAGAAGCTCTACAAACAATGCCGCCCTAAATCGGCTTGAAGAGTCGTCATGCAGCAAAGCAGGTGGCGATAAAGACAAATGACAATGAACTTATTCTCCACAACAGAAAGGACAATGGAATTGGTTTCAAGTAAAAGTAAATTGATGATTGGAAGGGGGTGGAAGATTGCAACCTTCACGTGGTCCTCCCTGTGTCGACCAATGCAATCAACTCGACGTGCACAAACGGAAGATCAAATAGAACAAGTTGTCCAACAACTTTAGGCTGTGCACGCCACACGAAACAAGAAGAAGAAAATGATTGGAAGGATAAGTCTGGAACCAAAATTCAAGCTGCTAGTTCTCAAATCTGAGATGATCTGAGCTTTCCTTTGTACGGTTTACCAATCTTTACCTGTATAAAATTGTGTGTTTTGCCGTGGCCTCAACAAAGGTTATTTTTCTGAAACTTTTTTAACTAATGACTATTCCAGAGCTCTGCCGTCAGACCTGTGGGGTTTATCTCAGACTTTTTTTCTTGGGCCTCTGTCCAACTAAAACTGACTTTTTACAACATTTGCCAATAAGGCTAGTCATTTTAAGATTTACTGTGCTCAAAGCTTCACTTTCATTTTCCTGTCCCACACCATCCTATTTATCTCGTGTGCCTGTACCCATTTCCTGCATTGGCCCTTGAACTCCAAAGCCTGTAAATTCTCATTTGTTTAAAATAAAATAGCTGATTTTTCTTCATGGTTTTCAGTTCAACAACACCCCATTCCATAATTTGTCCATCCCTTATATATTGATGTGTTGTGCAGTCTAACTATCTTATTCATGTTGGTTATCTTTCTGCAAGAACAATCATTTTCATTGATACTAGACCAAGGTGGACCCGTTGAGGTCCCGTCCCCTCTACGCGCGCGGGGGGGGGGGGGGGGGGGGGGGGGGGGGGGGGGGGGGGGGGGCGGGGGGGGCATCACACACACAAACTTACCACCCCCCACACACACACTAACCATCACCCTTGATATTATATTAATATTATTCATTCGCTCCTTTTACCCCATTCCCCGCCCTATCCACTCACGCATAAACCCTACTGTGCAGGCGCGACTAGAGAGGTGGGGTAGAGAGGGAGGGGGAGGGTGATTGAGGAGTGGGGGGGGCGCGCGGCGTCACAGGGGAGGGCTGGTTCCTGAACGCAATACTACACCACTCATCCATAAGTCCCAATATCCACCACTCCCTAGAGAAGTGGGGGCAGAGAGGGGGGGGGGGCGGGCAAGAGAGGGATGGCCCCCTCCACCCCTTCTTTTCTCTCGTCCTCCCCTCTCTCCTCCCCCTTTTCCTCCCTCCTTTCCCCCCTCTCCTCCTCCTCCCTCTCCCCCCTCCCTCTCCCCCTCTCCTCCTCCCTTTCCCCCCTCCTCTCACCCCTCTCCACCGCCCATCTCTCTTTCTCTGCCCTGGGGAGTGGGTGGGGGAGG
Organism: Leucoraja erinaceus; assembly: GCF_028641065.1. NCBI lineage: Eukaryota > Metazoa > Chordata > Chondrichthyes > Rajiformes > Rajidae > Leucoraja > Leucoraja erinaceus. Next base: position 42,186,972 of record NC_073392.1, on the reverse strand, counting down.
GGGTCGAGGCAGCACCTACCCAGGTCATAGAGCAGAATCCTCCCGAGCTAGGTTGCGGCCGGCGTGGAGCAGAGTGAGGCCTGGAGTGTTCTGAGGGCGGTGAAAAGTAGCGGAGGGCCAGCCAATCGTGGCTTCCGTGAGGGTAAGCCCACCCACCAGAGTGACAGACGGTTGGGTGGAGGAGACGGAGAGGAGGCCGTCTTCTGTGACGGCCGCCACGGCCACTTTTCCACTGCGCTTGTCCGCGCCCACAGTGCAATAACGACTGCCGTTGCCATGTTGCAGAACTTGAAGGAGCCCTTGAGCACGTGTTCAATGGCTTCTATCCAGAGATCCGGGAGGGGGGGGGGGTGGTGGTGGATGGAGGGTGACTGAACCACGTAACACGCAGCTCGTGGAAAACAGTGGGGTTGCGCATTTAAAATTCTGCGCAGCTTGCCACAAGGAGCAGAGGCATTGTGACATCATCAAGCTTGCTTCAGCACGTTAGATTTTAAAAGGTTGTCAGATTGGTGAACAATTTTAATTTAAAAACTCGGGAAATAATATATCAAATTTTCAGATGAGGGGATTTTTGAAATCATGAGGTAAATCTCTACCGGAATATGTATCAATTTCACCGTTACCACGTCTGGTTTTCGAGGAGATCTAAATCAAAGGAAAAAATGCAAGCAAGCAAGCAAAGCCACGTGTAAACATCCAAAATCAGAGTTTTATAATAATACTAAGTGGGACCCGTTGGGTCCCAACATCACACAGGAGGGCTGGTCCCCCAAAGCAATATTTCACATCTCCACCAATTCCAATATTGGTGGCCAGTGGGTGGGGGGCTTTCTGGAACGCTAGTATGGGTGTTGTGGGCTGGTTCCCAGAGGGCTAGTATGGACATTGTAGGCCGAATGGATTCTTGGACTTGCGGCTCAGTCACTCAAGCCTGTTGTGCTGGCAGCTCGCTCACTCACAGCTGGTGGACTGGCAGTTGAAATTCCTTTTCAAGCAGGGTGCAAGCCACCAAATTCAAGTGCAGTTTCTTACCACTTCAAGCAGGGTGCGAGGCCACCAAATTCAGGTTCAGTTTCATACCATTTCAAGCAGGGTGAAAGGCCTCTAAAGACAGTGAGTCATGACCTCGCTCTCCTCCATCTTGCAGAGACTGAGGCACGCCCACACTTCTGGGTTTTATAGTCCCTGTCCCTCCCACCAAAAGGGGCTTGGCTTTCATGGCATGATTGACAGGAGAAAAAATCTAAACATTTTTTAAATACTAATAACTCTTTATTTTTTATCGATGGGAAGAATCCTCGGCACCTGATGAACAGAGGGGACTCTTGAGTAAGATGGCCAAAAATCACAGCTGTATGTGGTAGCGTTTTTTCTAAAATCAATATAAAGCACAAACAAGAAGTGGTCAAGATTAGACTTTTAATTATATAGAAGGCAAGGCAACTTTAATTAGGCAAGGCAACTTTAACTAGGCAAGGCAGCTTTAACTAGGCAAGGCAACTTTAATTATGCAAGGCAACTTTAATTAGGCAACACAGCTTTAGCATTTCCAAACCTTCAGCAACACAGCTTTCACATTTCCAAACCAAAGCAACACAGTTTTAGCATTTAGCATTTCCAAACTATATTTTCAAACCACATTAAGGGCACTGACAGGTCAGTAAAACCACTCACAGTTTAGTAGACATGTGTTCTCTGTTATTCACAGCTCAGACTGAGAGATGTGACCCTCTCGCTCCCCCATCTTGCAGAGTCTGACTGAGGCACTTCCGGGTTTGAAAATCCCTCCGGAAGGGGCATGTCCTTCAGGAGAGCAAATCTCAACATTTTTTAAACACTAATAACTCTTATTTTTAATCGATGGGAACAATCCTCTTGTCCTGCGCAGGAGGGACATGTCCTGCGCAGGAGGGGGTCTCTGAGTAAGATGGCCAAAAATCACAGCCGTAAGTGGCAGTGTATTTTCTAAAATCAATATACAGAACAACAGGAAGTGGTCAAGATCAGACTTTTAGTAATATAGAGATAGATGCCTCACACACAAAAAGAAATGGAGCAAGAATTATTAAATTAAAATAAGTACTTTTGGAAAGTTTAGACAAGTACATGTAAGTGGAGAAACAGTTAAATTTCAGGTAGATGACCTTTCATCAGAGCTGGGAAGTTGGAAATCGGTTATGTTTTAAGCAGCAGAGAAAAGTGAGAACTGGAAAGATGAAAGGGAATGTCAGTGGTTTGGATGGAGTCCAAGAGACAATAATACTAAGGGGCACTAGTTGAGAGAGGGTGGTGAAGGATTAGTTGCAGATAATCTTTTCGGAGCCAATGCAAATAGAAGGGGATGAAAGAAAAGATGTATATACTGCTGGTTCTATGACATACAAAACATCCAGTATTGATGGAACTCTGAAATGAGGGAATTCTGGAAATATATGGATCTGGCAGCACTGTGAAAAGAGAAAAAGAAAGTTCATGTTACAGGTTGATGACCTTTCATCAGAACTGGCCAATTCTGAAGCAGAGCAGAATGGCTAGCTATCTGAAGTTATTTATTGTGGAGAGTCCCGGAGGCTGTACTGTGCCTGATTTGAGGGTGACTTGCTGTTACTCATGCTTGCTTTAGAACAACGTAAAAATTCAAAGACAGAGAGGTCAGAATGGAAATGAGATGGAGCTCTAAAGTGACACATAACTGGGCTGGTCCTGTCAATGCCCTTTTGTTAAATTCTGACACACAAAAGTTTAAAGAATATCGTGGTGTGGTGTTAAAGTTAAAGCAGCTTGTTTTATTAAAGTAAATTTGTGACAGAAACACATGGTGCAAATGCCGAAACCATCTGTTATGGTTTAGCGGAAGGATTAGCTCTCTATCAATTTGCTTGTTTTGGTAATAATGACTATCTGGTTTTGAGTGATTCAATGTCACTGATGATGCCTTACCAGAATACATTGATGACATATGGTGCTATAATGCAAACCTCATCGTAGTTTGAAAATAGGCAATTTCTGGTTTTCTTTTCTTTTTTTTTCACTTAAATTTTTATTGATTTTTAAGAGATATATACAAAGTGCAACACCATCACCATAAATAAAACAAAGTAAGAAAATCAGCAATCAAAAAAAAAAATGAGTAGATAGGGGAAAAAAAAAAGAAGTAAATAAAAAAAAAAATTGGAATATGACTGTGTGGTTCACTTACCAACTTAAAAAAAAAAAAAAACATTACATTGATTAGTTTTGGTTTCCCGTCCCTCCCGTACCACCCCCTCCCCGGGCACTTTCCGTTGCAACCGCGAGAAATGCAACACCTGTCCCTTCACCTCCCCCCTCGACTCCATTCAAGGTCCCAAGCAGTCGTTCCAGGTGCGACAAAGGTTCACCTGTATCTCCTCCAACCTCATCTACTGCATCCGCTGCTCTAGATGTCAGCTGAGTTACATCGGGGAGACTAAGCGGCGGTTGGGCGATCGTTTCACCGAACACCTCCGCTCAGTCCGCAATAACCTACCTGAACTCCCGGTGACTCAGCACTTCAACTCCCCCTCCCATTCCCAATCCGACCTCTCTGTCCTGGGTCTCCTCCATTGCCACAGTGAGCAACACCGGAAATTGGAGGAACAGCACCTCATATTCCGCCTGGGCAGCTTGCATCCTGATGGCATGAATGTTGAATTCTCCCAATTTTGCTAGCCCTTGCTGTCTCCTCCCCTTCTTTAACCCTCGAGCTGTCTCCTCCCATCCCCCCGCCCTCGGGCTCCTCCTCCTCCCCTTTTTCCTTCCTTCTCCCCTCCCACCCCCCATCAGTCTGAAGAAGGGTTTCGGCCCGAAACGTCGCCTATTTTCTTCGCTCCATAGATGCTGCTGCACCCGCTGAGTTTCTCCAGCAATTTTGTGTACATTGATTAGTAATCCGGTTTTCTATCGCTTGTATCTCTAGATGCATATCTGAAAGCAAATAAAATATGAAAAGGAAGATCAAGAAATTGTCCTTGTGTCACATTATTCCACTAAATGTGCAGACGTAATAATGTTTGTGTACCTTTCAAATCTCCTTGGTTCCATTGCTTGCAGCTTGCTCAATGATCTGAAATGCAGAGTAGCGACTCAGCTTCTTTAAATGTTCTCTACTTGTGTTGCTAGTCTGGTTCTATTGTGAACATAAATGTAATTGTTATAATCTCGATGATAGAAACTTCACTTTTTCATAAACTTCGTGCTGGAGGTTAAAAACAATAGAAACGTGTCTGTTGTTTTTAACCTCCGTGGAGATGTTTATGCAAAGGGAAACAGCTGCTGAGATTTTGCAGCATATTTTTGCAGAAAATGTAATTTTCCTTTCAGGTGAACATCAATGGAAAGATGAGGATAATTGTTTTGAGCCGTTAGTAACATTTAGCGATTTGCATCATCACTGATTTACAAAACTGAAAGTAAGAGAAAAACATTCCAGTGAAACTATACAGAGGAAAATAGTTGTTGTTGGAGACTAATAATTAAAGCCTCAGCATGTCCTGTAGATTTTTTGAGGGAAACATCCTCAAAGACTTTCCTACTATTGTAAATGTCAAAAGTCGGTATTTTTGGATAATTCTGATCAATGCAGTGCCATTCACAATGTTGGTGAGGCCGCATTTAGAGTATTGCGTTCAGTTCAGGGCATCATGCTATAGGAAAGATGTTGTCAAGCTGGAAAGGGTACAGAGAAGATTCACGAGGATGTTGCCAGAAGAGAGGGTCTGAACTATGGGTCGAGGTTGAGTAGGCTCTGACTCTATTCCTTGGAGCGCAGGAGGATGAGGGTTGATCTTATAGAGGTGTATGAAATCATGAGAGGAATAGATCGGGTAGATGCACAGAGTCTCTTGCCCAGACAAGGTGAATCGATGACCAGAGGACATAGGTTCAAGGTGAAGGGGAAAAGATTTAATAGGAATCTGAGGGGTAACTCTGGAACAATTGACCTTTTGGGCTGTATGGAGGTGTATGGAACAAGCTGCCAGAGGAGGTCGTTGAGGCAGCAACTATCCCAACATTTAAGAAACAGTTAGACAGGTACATGGATAGGACAGGTTTTGAGGGATATTTACCAAACGCGGCAGGTGGGACTAATGTAGCTGGGAACATGTTGGCCGTTGTGGGCAAGTTGGGCCGAAGGGCCTGTTTCCACACTGTGTCACTCTGTGACTCTATGTTCCTTATAATGAAACTGTTCATGCCAGTGCACATCACAAATTGGGCAGCATCCAAATTTATGCTGATAAATGGGACTGTGCCAACAATAATATCTTGAAGTTCCTTGTCTGTTTATAATTTGGGAATCGAGTATCTCCGTTTTGTTAAATAATTTTTGAGGCCTTTCTTAAAAGCAACAGAGCTGTAATTGAATATTCAGGATGCATAATTATTTCAGTGTCTTATAATGTCTCCTAATTCTTTGATAAATTGGACCACTGAGTATAGTTCAACTAATCTGACTGATTTTTATTGAATATCGGGTTTTCCTCAATGCATTGCGATTGCTATTTGGCATCATTGCACTAAATGGAACTCCAAAATAATCCTATATATCAAAAATGTTGTTGGGTATAAGGCGCATATTTTTTTTAATGGAACTGGCATTTAATGTAGGATAATTTCCAGATATCTTAGAAAGAAATTATTTGTAAAATGTATGTTATTGTGGTTACACAAAAATGCTTGAGAAACTCAAGCAACTCAAGAGAAGGCAGCATCCATGGAGCGAAGGAAATGGGCAACGTTTCGGGTCGAAACCCTTCTTCAGACTGATGTGAGGGTGGGGGGGGAAGAAGAAAGGAAGAGGTGGAGCCAGTGGGCTGAGGGAGAGCTGGGAAGGGGAGGAGAATGTATGGACTACCTGAAATTAGAGGTCGATGTTCATGCCGCTGGGGTGCAAACTGCCCAAGCGAAATATGAGGTGCTGCTCCTCCAATTTATGGTGGTCCTCACTCTAGCCATGGAGGAGGCCCAGGACAGAAAGGTCAGATTCGGAATGGGAGGGGGGGTTGAAGTGCTGAGCCACCGGGAGATCAGGTTGGTTATTGCGAACCGAGCGGAGGTGTTGGGCGAAGTGATCGCCAAGCCTACGCTTGGTCTCACCGATGTAGAGCAGCTGACATCTAGAGCAGCGGATGCAATAGATGAGGTTGGAGGAGGTGCAGGTGAACCTCTGCCGCACCTGGAAAGACTGCTTAGGTCCTTGAATGGAGACAAGGGGGAGGTAAAGCGACAAGTGTAGCATTTCCTGCGGTTGCAAGGGAAAGTGCCCGGAGAGGGGTTGGTTTGGGTGGGAAGGAACAAATAGACCAGGGAGTTACGGAGGGAGAGCACTCTGCAGATATCAGACAGGGGAGGAGATGGGAAGATGTGACAAGTGGTGGAATCACATTGGAGGTGGCGAAAATGTCAGAGGATTATTTGTTGGTATGTGACGGCTGGTAGGGTGGAAGGTGAGGACAAGGGGGACTGCCCTTGTTACGAGTGGGGGGATGGGAAGTGAGAGCAGGGTCCCTGGTGAGAGCCTCATCTATAGTAGAAGAGGGGAACCCCTGTTCCCTGAAGAATAAGGACATCTCCGATGCCCTGGTGTGGAACACCTCATCCTGGGTGCAGATGCGGCGTGGACGGAAGAATTGGGAGTAGGGGATGGAGTCCTTACATGAAGTAGGGTGGGAAGAAGTGTAGTCCAGATAGCCATGGGAGTCAGTGGGTTTATAGTGGATGTATGTCATTGTGGCAATGTGTGAAAATGCAGTGCTGATCTGTACATAGCTAGGTTCACAAAATACACCTTGGTCTATCCACATTGCAGCACCAACATGTCTTTAAATTTCCATTGACCGGAGAGGAAAACTAAGATGAAGCTTATTTTACATGTGTGAATTTTTTCTTTAAAGCTTTCAGTTTTAATACTAATGTATTTTTATATGTTCTCTAGAATCTCTCTCTTTTTTTTTTAACACACCAAAACCAGAACTGAACACAATGCTCAAGTATGTTCTAACCAAGACTCTACGCAACTAATATGATTGCTCTGGTTTTCAATTCTAGTCTTCTGGAAAAGGGACCCATGTTGTGCTTGTGTATAAGGAACTAAAGATGCTGGTTTAAACCGAAGATAGACTGGCAACATCTCTGGAGAGAAGGAATGGTTAACGTTTCGGGTCGAGACCCTTCTTCAGACCCGAATCGTCACTCATTCCTTCTCTCCAGAGATGCTGCCTGTCCTGCTGAGTTACTCCAGCTTTCTGTGTCTATCCCATATTGTGCTTGTTTTTTTTATGCCCTTTTAAATGACTGCAAAGGGAAATAAATAGGTTAAAGTGAGTGGTCAAGAAAATGACAAGGAATGATGTGGAAAATGTGAGGACGTTGAGTTTAACAGAAACTATATGAAAACATGTTAGTGTACATGAAAATCTTTGTGTGCTGTTTCATGAAATGCAGAAATGTAAATGCGCATATATTTGGGAGGATTAGGCAATTAGAATGTTAACCTTTATTACAATTAGGAATGCTTTGTGCCTGATATAATTGGAGGAAGTAGAGTGCGGGGCTGATGTCTGGGGTGGAGGCTTGGTCTGTGAGGCAAAGATTACGTAGGATTGAACTCTGTTGTCTGGAATTCAGAAGAAATATTTAAGTTCCTGAGTATGGTAGATGCTGCGAATGTGGATTCTCAATTTGAAAAGTCCAGAAAGGTGCTTACAATTTCACAATAAGCTCTCAATCACTTGCTACTGGTATTGGACATTTTTTGATTTAGAACATGTGAATCTTCGGAATTCTCTACCTATTAACACTGTGGATGTTCATTAGCTGAGTATATTCAATACAGGTTGATAGCTCTGCTTGGACACTTAAACAACTAAGGGGAATGGGTGGGAAAATGGACTTGTTGAAGCATTGGCCATCTTCTTATTGAATATTGAAATCGAGTGGGGGCGCTGTCCTGTACGGCTGCCAGTCCTGCTGCTGTCCGTTTTTTGCATTTCTTTTTTATTATTTTTAGTACGTTAAAGTGTGTAGTCGGGGGGTCTAATCTTTTTATGTGTGGGGGTGGTGGGGGGGAAGGGGAAACTGCTTTTTCAAGTCCCTACCTGGTCGGAGAGGCTGCCTTCCTCCAAGCAGCACCTTCGACCTGTCCTCGCGGCCTACCAGCGGGTCCTGGAGCGACGTTTCCTGAGGGGACCTGGCCAGAACCTCGGCTTTGGCGGCGGCACAGTGCTGGAGCGCTATCGCGGAGCGGGCGATGCCTTGCCTGAGTCGCCGCGCTGGAACTCCAGTATGCTGGGACTGCCGATAAAAACATCGTGGAGCCGCGGTTCTGTGGAGCGGCCAGCTGCGGCGCTGAACTTTACATCCCGGAGCCTGGGATCTCTCGCTGAGATCGCCAGTGTGTGAAGCTTCATCCAGCGTGGTCTGTTGGCTTGGAAGAAGGCACCCCAAGCCGCTGAGGGTTCTCCTAACGCCGGAGTACCATCATCCGGCGAGAACGACCGGGAACATCGGACCCCGTAACGGCGACTGTGGAGGCCTCAATAGGCCCGACTCTGGGTGGACAAGAGGATGGGGACTGGACTTTGTGCCTTCCCCCACAGTGGTTCCCACTGTGGGGGGATGTTTTTATGTTTTAATGTTAAACTTTTTGAATGCTATGTTGTATTTTTATTAGTGTGCTGCAAGGACATCTGAATTTCCCCTGAATAAGGGGATTAATAAAGTATTTATTATTATTATTATTATTATTATTATTATTATTATTATTATTATTATTATTATTATTAAATAAGTTTGATGGGTCTTGGGCCTTATTCCTCTGTTAGATTTTAATGCTCTTACAGAGCCATACAGCACGTAAGCAGACCCTTCGGCCCAACTTGCCCACGCCGACCAACATGCCCCATCCTTGCTAGTCCCACCTGCCTGCACTTGGCCCATATATTTCAAAATCCATCTTATTCATGTACCTGTCCAAGCGTTTTTTAAACTTTGTGATAGTACCTGCCTCAACTACCTCCTCGGCAGCTTGTTCCATATAACTACTGCCCTTTGTGAAATAGCTTCACCCTCACGTTAAGTCGATGTCCTCTGGTTCTTAATTTTCCCTACTCTAGGTAAAAGACTCTGCATTTACCTTATCTATCCCTCTCATGATTTTATTTACCTCTATAAGATCACCCCTCATCCTCCTGCGCTCCAACAAATTAAGTCTCAGCCTCTTCCTGTAGCTCAGGCACTCGAATCCTGGCAGCATCCTGGTAAATGTTCTCTCTACCCTTCCCACCTTAATGTACCCAAGTCTGATATTCGGATCCTAATATTAGCTTGGATCTGGAGTCTCAGTCAGGGGCTGTTTTTGTCAAGAGAGCAGAGGGATTCTAATTTTTTTTTTTTTTTTCAAATCTTGCTAAATTTAACAAGAAGGTTTGGTCATTTTTTTGTTTCTTACTCCCAGATTTAGAGATTTGGGTTTAATTGGAGAATTTATATTCCTGACACATTGGTGAGCTCAGTGTTGCCAGAAAGAGGGTGGGTTTTGGAAAAAAAAAATTCATTTGCAGAGAAAGGAGATTTCAAACCAGGGGGGGGGGGGGGGGGGGGGAGTTCCGGTTGAAATGATTGTATGAAGAGGATCATTGATGAAATGGTCTGGGAGTGAGTCACCAGAGGTCTTTATTGTTGGGGTCTGGATGGGAACGTGATATTCTGGTCTTTAAACATCCTTTTTGCATGCTTGTAATTGTGAGGCCACATTTATTTTTTGTTTGTGCTTCTGATTTGGCAACTGCTTCGTTTAAGTATTATAGGAATATATAGGTATCAATAGTTTTGAATCTGGGGAAAATTAAGTTGATAAGACTGGTTTAGTCATCCAAATTACAGAAAGAAAAACAGGATTAGTCTTAATTACCTATCATAAACCTTAACTACACGTTTCTTGTTTATAGATGCAGTCTTTAATTTTTATTTATTTTCAATATCCTATAGATTTATGCCAATGCCGTTATCTGTGGGCATCATGGTGTTGCTGCTTCCTCATCGCTCTAACAGCCCAGGGTAAATCTTGGCCTTTGGTGCTGTCTGTATGGAGTTTGCATGTTCTGCCCGTGACTGAATGGGTTTCCCTCTGGATGCTTCAGTTTTCTCCCTCATTCCCAAGATATGTTAATTGCATTACCCATAGTGAAGATAAGTAGCAAATTAATCAAAAGGGATGTTGATGGCCATGTGAGATGACAAGTTGCTGATATGAAAATAAGAACATTGAATGGGATTAATGAGGTTCTGCTGGGAGCTGGCATAGATCCAATATGCCAAGGTCTCAGTTCTTGAGAAGTGGATTAATCTCTTTCATCAGGTTCTTTTATCTCATTAGTGGCAAATGCATTCTCCATTTAAAGGTGAGCATCATAAGTAGAAACCTGGATGTTCATGTATAAGGCCATAAAACATTGGAGCAGAATTAAGCCATTCAGCACATCAAGTTTGCTGATCTGGCTGATCTATTTCTCTCTCTCAGCCCCATTGTTCTGCCTTCTCTGTTACCCTTGACATCCTCACTAATAACAAATTTATTAATCTCTGCTTTAAAAATACCTCCCTCCACAGCCATGTGTGGCAATGAATTCCACAGATTCACCACCCTCTGGCTGAAGAAATTCCTCCTCATCTCCATTCTAAAAGTACGTCCTTTTGTTCTGAGGCTGTGCCCTCTGGTCCTAGACTCTCCCATCCTTTCCACATCCAATCTATCTAGGCCTTTCATTGTTTGATATACTATTTACACAGAGTTTGTTCTTGGTTTCCCATGAAAGGTGAAAATTAGTATGGCATCAAACGAGGCACAGAGACTTGCTCTGTTCAGCCGGACTGATTTCGAGGTTAACCCACTTCTAGGTTAAATCACCTGCAGAATTTTAGTCAAATATTACTATTTTAGAACATATTTAGAATTAATTCTCGGGAGTGAATTATAATTAAAGTTAAATTTTAATTTAAGTGAATAAAAATTTGATTGGGTTTTTCAGTTTTTTTCAAAGGTTTGATCACCTTGATCAAATTTAATAATTGTAAGGTAACAACATATACCAAGCACCTGTGTTGCTCCTCATACATGAAAGCCAATGTATGATAGCATTGCAATGAGCATTTTACTTCGGAGTCACGTGAGTGACTACGTGAAGACCCCGCTAGTAAGCATGGGTGTCATGTCGTCTATCGAATTGCGTGATGACTGGCAGGGTGGACGTGATTCTCCTGCCAGCAACAGACCTGAGGTTAGTTTTTTAAAAAACTTTCAGGTTTAAATCTTCTTGCAGGAACCTCTACTTAGAGGTCCTGCTAAAAGTCCGGGGCGAAGTCGGGACAGAGGGGAGACTCCTGTCACGAACTTCAGGGAACCCCGGTCACGGGGAATTCCGCCCACGGACCTAGGCGCTCGGACGACCGTGGTATGCGGGTAGCGAGCACGGTGAATTCACCTTTGAGCCGCTGGCGGTAGAACCAGCGGCTTCATATTGGTGGAGAACCCGATCGGGAGACCGTGAAATACGGGCAGCGGGCGGCAGTGGATTCGCTTTCGAGTCGCTGGCGGTGGAGCCAGCGACTTCATATTGGTGTCAGGGGCACCTGCAGAACCGCTCCGGAGACTGCGGAACACGGGCAGCGGGCGACGGTGGATTCGCCTTCGAGCCACTGGCGGTGAAGCCTGGAGCACCTGGACAACCCGCTGGAGCACCTGGAGAACCCGCTCCGTAGACTGCGGGATGCGAGGAGCGGACGCCGGTAAGTCACCTACTGAGCCTCATATACCCCCCTCCCCCCCCCCCCCCCCCCCCCCCCCCGACTTTGTAAATCGCGGAGGGGGAGGGGGGGAGCCCCGACTGGAGAACATCGCGGAGAAGCCCTGCTATAAGGGACCGCGGAGAAAAAAGCTCGGGGGAGAAATAACCCGCAATGGAAGAATTTCTACAAGGGCCACAGAGGGAACCCCAGCTGTAACAAACCACGACCACGAGACCAGGCTCGGGAGGAGCGTTGCCCCTCAGCAGAAGGTTTAAAAAGGACATGCAGGTAAATTCCTTACTCAAAGGTTGTTTTGATCAGCAGTCTCCGACCTGGCACCTGCACAGTCGGAATCGACACCACAGACTGGTGGGAAGGCCAAGCAGAAGTCGGACAGGCCGAAGACTCGGACGAGTCGGGCTGTGAAGAATCACCGCCGACGGGAGCAACTGTGATCGCATATCCCGCGTGTAGCAGTTGATGGAGCAGAAGCTCCAATGTGACATGCTCCGGTATATGGAATCTAGTCACCATGGGGTCCTAGGACCCCCGATGGCAGCACCTTATTGAGGGCTGCATTATGCATCTCCCTCGACAGAGGGGAGCATTAGGAGTCACTTCTGGGCTGACTCTGAAGACAGGGGTTTGGCTGAAGATACCACAAGTTTGAAGGGGTTGCAGGAACAACACTACCAGCAGCAGGAACTCGACGAGTGGCCATCGGGTTCAGGAAGGCAACATCATCACGCAAGACCTCACATCTTTGGCGGCAGCACCCCTACGCACCCACCAGCAAACCACGATGAACTGAAGCTGGTGAAAGCTTGAAGGCCGTACAACCAGGACAAAGGTCTTTTTTAGGCCACAGCCCAGAACGGCCTTCCTGGAAGATGCGCCAACCCCGTACTCGAGCTCCTCTACCTCCCAGGAGCAGGTGCAAAATCATGCACATATGTTTAAGGCAGCTCCTGGGTCGGGTTGCATAAGTCCTCCCATACGGATAAAGGTATGGAACCACATCGATGATGTCTCCTGTCACGGATACAAGTTGGTAATATTAAACTGGTTTGAATATTTACACTGGTTTGGGATAACATAAGATTAGTTTATCCGCTCACAGGGTTGAAGATATTTGAACTTTAACTGGATGAGGCAATGATACACTCAGAGGCGTTGCAAAATGGGCTAACTCCAGTTTCCAGATTATTTACCAAATCACTACTATCAATGCTTCGACTGCACAGAGCTAACATGGCCAATCTGGATGATATTGAACATTAGCCTTATCAGCAACATAGCTATATTTGAGAAATTGGTTCACACCCATCCAGTTAAATTTAAATTAAGTTGATACCAACTGAAACTATTGATTATTGGGATACAATCATCCATTTATTTGTCTGGGATCAGCTCTGAGACAAAAAATTAGACCTCTGCTATTTTTAGCTGAAAGTATCAAAGTTACAATGATGAACAGCTTTGCACCACTAAAACCTCTGATCCGTAAATTTTCAGTCATTTCCAAACTGATGCTATTGCCCAAAGATGGGTAATTTACTAATACCATCTCTAGTTACGGAGGCAGATGGGATTAGCATGAGTTATCAAGTGTTCAGTCATGGTATCAACTGCCAATGGACACCAGGTGCATTCTGTGCATTATAGGGTGTGTGGATATGCATAAACTGCATGCACAAGTCCAAGGTGATACACTTTGTTGGTGGTATATGTTAATCACAAAGGTACAATCAAATCAAAGTATCCGGTGATAGTTTTACCAAACCACATTTAGCACTGGTGTATTATTATGCAAAATCAATGACAACACAGAATGAATGTGTGATCACAAAGTATTTAATGACATTGTGGATCAATGGAACACTAACTATTGAGATGCTTGCATCCAGGCTCAATCAACAGTGAACGAGGCATATAGTGGCGAAGGGTGCATTCTCGCTACACTAGGGAGGAATGTTCTTTATGTCTTCCTCCATTTGGCCTCAATAGACAGGTCTTGCAAAATTCAGCAAGATTCCCGTTTCCGGGTTTTCTTAGTGCCTGCCTGGGTTATATACCTATGGCTCCCGCTGAGGCGAAGAATGAGCATAAAACCTTACATGGTTATTTCCGGATAAAAAAGATGCTGGCTCAGTTGTGATGTTGAAACCATCCTCTGCATGATATAATCAATTCATAGACTTACAGACTCTGAGAGATCGTTCCTGCGGCTCGGGTTGTCAAACCATAAGCATTATGAGTGCTCACTACAGATTGCAGGGATAGCAGCAATCTGCATAGGAGATGGGAAGCATTGTTTATGCTTCCTTACGTTTAACACGGCATGGATGACTGACACATTGAAATTCAGTTTTATGGGATTATAACATATATAACATATATATTCCATTACTGTGCCTGAAGTACCTCCTCATCATTTGGCTGCGGAGAACATAAACCACTCTGACATCTAGAATATGAAGGTATCGTCAACTTAAAACCTCCCAGGCATAGGGACACAGAGATATGGGTTGTTAACATTGTACTACGTCACTTCACCGATGGGCACCAACAACATCCCTGTCCATGGTCATACTCACGTACTAGTGATTATGCCATGGTGCTGACTACATCGCTACGGGTCCAGTCATTGCTACAATGGATAGGATGATCATATCTGCGGGCTATAATAACATGGTTTGTTTATGATTAGTCAAGCAGATTAGACAGGGACACAAGACCAAACTAGATGTTGCATATCCCATGGACCGTGGGTTGCGTGTGATCACGCATCTACACTAGTATGTCAAGGTTCCTAAGAGCCTTATAGGCTCTGACAGCAATATTGTTAGTTACATAAAACCTTGTTAGAAGGAATCACTACGAACCTTCTCCAGATGGTTATATGGGTCTGGCATATACAGGAGTGTACATTGACATTGAGTCTCACTCCACCAGGACCACTATACCTCAGCAGCAGGGATGGACCACATCCTAGCGGTTGCAGGATGGTCAAACTATTGATCTGTCCAAATATTCAGAATAAACCTATTGCCAGATCAGGGGTATTTGCCAACTCTATGTTAGGTATGGTTCATACTTCCTCCAGGTTGAGGAAGGTTACTATTGCCACTATTGTTCATTAATAGCATCAACATGTCTATATCTATGTCATGTCTGAATGCATTCTTAATGTTCACGCATCATTGGCCTACTGATGCAGTGTATGACACTTGGACTCGTTTCCATGGCATGAAATCACAGAACTTTAAAATCTTCACCTTGTCACTCACGTGACTCCGAGGTAAAATAGAAGATTAAACGAGAACTTACCAGTTTGAAGTTTGATCTTTATTTTATGAGGAGAAACGTTGAGGGATTACGTGCCCTCCACGCCCACCCTCGATCATAAAGTTCAACTGGTATCCTACTTCTCTAATCTTACTATGTTCGGTTCATTTACTGTTGTCTGTGATTTCACTACGCTGCTTTGGAGATTGACACGCATGCGTACTGGCGGGGTCTTCACGTAATCCCTCAACGTTACTCCTCATAAAATAAAGATCAAGCTTCAAACTGGTAAGTTCTCGTTTAATCTTACTATTTTATCACAGATTATTCATTACACTTGGTTAGGTATTGACAGTGATTGACCTGTTTATACCTAAAATAGAGCAGTCTATTCCAGACCAGATTTCCAGATCAGTCTACTGGTCCAGTTCTCGAAATGTATTATTTAGTTTCACAGAATCACCACAGAATAACAGTTAATAACTGTGCAATACCACTAGACATAACAGGGGAAATGGCAAGAGGACTTTCCCTAGTCATTGCATATTCCTAAATCTTGCTCATTTTCAGGGTGCATGCATCTAGTTCCAGGAATTGACTCTAGTAGAATCCAAAGTATTTCATGTGTTTAAAAAAAAAAAAAAATGTGTTCCTAGAAGTCTGGTTAATTTGGAAACATTTTTAGTGATTTTGCTTCCTAATTACAATACAGTGCCCTCCATAATGTTTGGGACAAAGACCCATCATTTATTTATTTGCCTCTGTACTCCACAATTTGAGATTTGTAATAGAAAAAAAATCACATGTGCACATTGTCAGATTTTAATAAAGGCAATTTCTTATACATTTTGGTTTCACCAAGTAGAAATGACAGCTACGTTTATACGTATTCCCCCCATTTCAGGGCACCATAATGCTTGCGACACACCAATGTCATGTAAATGAAAGTAGTCATGTTTAGTATTTTGTTGCATATCCTTTGCATGCAATGACTGCTTGAAGTCTGCGATTCATGGACATCACCAGTTGCTGGGTGTCTTCTCTGGTGATGCCCTGCCAGGCCTGCATTAGAGCCATCTTTAGCTTATGCTTCTTTTGGGGACTAGTCCCCTTCAGTTTTCTCTTCAGCATATAAAAGGCATGCTCAATTGGCTTCAGATCGGGTGATTGACTTGCCAACTCCAGAATTGACAATTTTATTAACTTTGTAAAACTCCTTTGTTGCTTTAGCAGTATGTTTGGGATCATTGTTGATGTAGAATGAACCGCCGGCCAATGAATTTTGAGGCATTTGTTTGAACTTGAGCAGATAGGATGTGTCTATACGCTTCAGAATTCATTATGCTACTACCATCAGCAGTTGTATCATCAATGAAGATAAGTGAGCCAGTACCTTCAGCAGCCATACATGCCCAGGCCATAACACCCCCACCACCATGTTTCACAGATGAGGTGGTATGCTTTGGATCATGGGCAGTTCCTTCTCTCCTCCATACTTTGCTCTTGCCATCTCTCTGATATAAGTTAATCTTCATCTCATCTGTCCACAAGACCTTTTTCCAGAACAGTGTTTGCTCTTTTAAGTACTTCATGGCAAACTGTAACCTGGCCATCCTATTTTTGCGGCTAACCAGTGGTTTGCACCTTGCAGTGTAGCCTCTGTATTTCGGTTCATGAAGTCTTATGCGGACAGTGGTCATTGTCAAAAACCATACCTTACACCTGAAGAGTGTTTCTGATCTGTCGGACAAGTATTTGGAGATTTTTCTTTATTATTGAGAATTCTCCTTTCATCAACTGGAGGTCTTCCTTGGCCTGCCAGTCCCTTCGCGATTAGTAAGCTCACCAGTGCTCACCTGAATGATGTTCCAAACAGTTGATTTTGGTAAGCCTAAGGTTTGGCTGATGTCTATAACAGTTTTATTCTTGTTTCTCATTCTCATAATGGCTTCTTTGACTTTCATTTGCACAACTTTGGTCCTCATGTTTATAAACAGCAATTAAAGTTTCCAAAGGTGATGGAAAGACTGGAGGAAAGACTTGGTGCTGATTGCATTAAGGAGGCAATTAAACATAGCAATTACAAATGCCTGTGAAGCCATGTGTTCCAAACATTATGGTGTCCTAAAATTGGGGGACCATGTATAAATCCAGCTGTAATTTCTACATGGTGAAACCAAAATGTATAAAAATGGCCTTTAGTAAAATCTGACAATGTGCACTTTAACCACATGTGCACTTTAACCAGGTGTGATTTTTGCTGGAGTTGCTCTGCAGCTCGGAGTGACTGCCTGTGGAGCTCAATCTCAGGACCTTCCTTCATCCCAATACAAAGAGGTAATCCTGTAGAAGCACAACACACTCTCAGTTGGAGAGTTCAAAATGAAGCTCGGGTGCAGTATGCAGAAAATCTACCTCTGGAACAAACCTTGCGGGTTTGACAGGAGATGCCATTGTACAGGAAAATGTGCTTTGTGGTAATGTTACAAAGTAAAATAATTAGGGGAAATAAATGATCTGACTTCCTCTTTATCTCCAAATTTGCTGTCCTTGAATTCCCATTGAATTCAGTGGAGTCTTTCACTCTTCACCAGCTCTAGGCATGGAATCAGTCACAATTAACAGAACGAGACTGGGCTCTCTGTGGGAAGTCCGGAGGTGGCAGATTGTTATGTCCAGATTTTGCGATGCGTAGATGAATTCACTTTCCACTTTCCAGTTTAGGTTTATTGTCACCCCTATAAAGATATAGTGAAACACTTTTGTTTGTGTGCTGTGGAACTAAATCAATGCACAAATACAATCAAGTCCAACACAAGGTAGAGCAAAGAGAAAAATACCAGAGAGCTGAATATAGGTTCTCAACATTGTGGCGTAATGGCTAGTTTTCACGGGGCGACTTGACGCAAGATGTAGCCAGAGTGGAGTGGTCGTGGTCTAGCACGATATCACACGATATAACGGGGGTAGAGTAAAGAGTTCCCACGGTACTCGGCAATTCTGTCATTTGTGCGAGTGACTTGTCCGTCTCCCGATCTTTCCCGTTAATCGTGAATGAACATCGTGGACTGTAGTGTAGTTAATCACGTGGCACAAATGATCTTACTTTGTTGTCACACACTATATTGTTTTTTTTCACTCGAGCTCTTTAATGAGCTGAAGAATAATCTGTGTTTTTTTAGACAAATGTTGTTTGGTGTGATGCACCTTCTCTCAATATGTGCAAGAAGTCGTCTTTTTATTTTGTCAAATATGAATAAAGACTGTGTCTCACATTGACCGTGATGATTGTGTTATTTTATGATCTACTGAGAGGTGAAACGTTCAGTCTGAAGAAGGCTCTCGACTCGAAACGCCACCCGTTCCTTCTCTCCAGAGATGCTGCCTGTCCCGCTGAGTTGCTCCAAGCAACTGGTGTCTATCTTCAAAGGACTGAGCAGGACTGCCTCTCTCTCTCTCTCTCCCTCCCTCCCTCTCACACAGGCATGACTGGAGGAACTCCGCGGGCCAGGCAGCATTTACGGAGGGAAATGGACAGGCGACACATTCTTCAGGCTGCCTTATGTCTCTCTCCCTCCACCCAACTCCCACCCACACACACGAATGCTGGAGAAACTCAGCGGGTGCAGCGGGGCCGAAACGTTGTCTATTTCCTTCATTCCATAGATGCTGCTGCACAAGCGGAGTTTCTCCAGCATGCGCGTGTGTGGGTGGGAGTTGGGGGGGGGGAGAGAGACAGGGTCACTGAAACAGGCAGGTGAGATTTCGCATCCACCTTGTGTGTGCCTCTCTCTCTCTCTCTCTCTCTCTCTCTCTCTCCCTCCCTCCCTCACTCTCACACAGGCATGAATGGAGGAACTCCGCGGGCCAGGCAGCATTTACGGAGGGAAATGGACAGGCGACCCATTCTTCAGGCTGCCTTATGTCTCTCTCCCCCCCCCCCCCCCCCCCCCAACTCCCACCCACACACGCGAATGCTGGAGAAACTCCGCGGGTGCAGCAGCATCTATGGAACGAAGGAAATAGACAACGTTTCGGCCCTGCTGCACCCGCTGAGTTTCTCCAGCATTCGTGTGTGTGGGTGGGAGCTGGGGGGAGGGGGGAGAGAGACATAAGGCAGCCTGAAGAATGGGTCGCCTGTCCATTTCCCTCCGTAAATGCTGCCTGGCCCGCGGAGTTCCTCCATTCATGCCTGTGTGAGAGTGAGGGAGGGAGAGAGAGAGAGAGAGGCACACACAAGGTGGATGCGAAATCTCACCTGCCTGTTTCAGTGACAGACACGCACCGCCAGTAAATGAAGACACCCCCATCTGTCTCCCCCTCCTCTCCCTCGACTCCCCCACCTTTCCCTCCCAACTCCAGTCCCGTCCCGACCCCCTGGGAAACTGAAGGTTTCCCGCTGTAATTAAAGAGTTCCCACGGTAGACTGTAAAACTGGGACCCTGGTTCTGGACTCCCCCAACATCGGGAACATTCTTCCTCCATCTAGCCTGTACAATCCTGTAGATACGATTAGACAGGTATCTAGTTATTTAATTCATTTAATGATTTATATCGCCCAGCCTCTCATCTTTCAATCGGGTTTGGCCGGGAAGGAACTGCAGATGCTGGATTAAAACGAAGATAGACACAACATGTAGCTCAGCGGGCCAAGCAGCATATCAGAAGGGTCTCGACCCGAAATGTCACCCATTCCTTCTCCCCAAAGATGCTGCCTGCCTTCGAACTCATTCTCTTTAAACCGGCATCTGCTGTTCCTTCCGACACATCACAAGAAATAAGCAACTTTTCGGGCCGAAACGTTGCCTATTTCCTTCGTTCCATAGATGCTGCTGCACCCGCTGAGTTTCTCCAGCATTTGTGTGTTTGGGTGGGAGTTGGGGGGGGGGGGGGGGGGGGGGGGGGGGGGGGGGGGGGGGGGGGGGGGGGGGAGAGAGATAAGGCAGCCTGAGGAAAGGCTCGCCTGTGTCAATTTCCCTCCATAGATGCTGCCTGGCCCGCCGAGTTCCTCCAGTTAGAAACTGCTTTCAGACAAAAAGAGACACACTGACATTAATGAAATGCTTGTTAGCTAGTTTTATTAGATTTGTATGTAAATAGCAAACTGGCTGGATTCACTCTATCCAACTTCCGGGTTCACCGTTCGCAGGAGTTCCCACGGTGACCGCAAGAGTCACTACGGATATCGCACTGGCCACTACGTTCATAAAATGTTGCAATGCTCAACCACAAGTGTACAAGTCACTCTTGGACAAATTCAAACATGTTTGAATTTTCTCCCGAGTACCCAAGTTACACGATTACCTGCCGTTAGCGCCACGGTGGTCCACGAATGCCGTACTGTTACCGCACGAGGTTCCCACAATGTTAAACTCTGGTTACCTCTTGCGTCAAGTCGCCCCGTGAAAAGGGGGTTTAACAGTTCCAGAGAAAGAGTGCAATGGCTGCAGACTCTTGGATTAAATGCCCATCTCTAATTATTTTGATGCAAGTTGAATGAGCTGCCGCTTTGTCCACTGCAGTTGCCCATTTGTTGGATAGATAACTGCAGAATTTAGATCCTGCAACGAATAAGGAACACAATTTCCAATTCAGGGCAATATGTGACTTGGAGGGGAATCTGCAGGTGGTGGTGTTCCAAGGCATTTGCCAATCCTGTTCGTTTTTGTAATCCAGTTTGCAGTTTCAAAAGTGCTATCAGGGTTGTCTAGATAACTGACGTGCATTTCGTAGACATACGGTAGGCACGGTGCAAAAATGGTGGTGGAAATTAATGTTTTAAGCTGGTGGATGGACTGCCAATCAAGCAGGCAGCTTAGTTCTTGATGGTTTGGGGGTTGAATGTTATTGGAGCTTCACATCTTGTAAAACGTATTCGAATGTGCTCCTGACCTATACAGTACAGATATTTTTGGATGTCAGAGGGTGATTTATATGCCTTGGCATACCTGGAGGTTGACCTACCCTTGCTGTTGAGTGTTAGAACTAGCTTCTCTCTGTGGATGGTCGTTGCGTGACACTTATACAATGCCGCAAGACTATAAAATAATTCAGGAATGGCCTGATAAGTGGCAAGTAACATAAACACTGCAAGCATATAGTCAATAGGGGAAGGATTTGAGGAACAATTTGAAGATGCACGATTTTTGGATTGGCAATTTCAGAATTGCGGACTAAGAAAGGAAAGCATGAGCCTTAGTAATAAACCAAACAAAACTGAGGAGAAGAGTGGGTGCCTCAAACAAACAAGGTTTGAGAAACTACGGAGTTGAGGAGAGGAAAGACAGCAAGAAGGATTTAAAATACTTGGATGAGAATTTTAAAACTTGCTTTTTTTGTGTCAGGAGCCAGTGTTAAAAATGAAGTGAAGTATCAGCACTAAACTTGTTGGATCTGCTGCAGATAATTTATGAACAAGTAACTCTCACAAAGTAGCACCATGATAATAACCAGATCATCAATTTTCATGTGCTGTTGGTTATTCTGAAGAATATCCCACTCCACCATCATTGTCACTTGCTCTCTCTCCCCCCCCCCCCCCCCCCCCCAACCAGCTCAAAGTATCGATGTTCAAAATGTAGCATTGTTCTACAGGGAACTAGAGTTTTAGCTATATTTCTGTAGTGGGGAAGATGATAGGCAGGCCGGAACAATACCAGAATAGTCAAATCTGGAGACAACAATTGTGTGGATGAGAGTCTAGGAGCACATGAGATTCTCCTGCTGAGATTTCCTAAATTATATTATTTCAAACCAAAATATTTCCCTACATTTTGACTCAATCTACTCTAATCCAAGGGTTTCACCCAAGGTTCAACTGAATATTTGAATCTGAGTTATTTAATGTCCTTTATTTTTTACTTGAATTTCTGTCATGTTTGTGCACATTTTTTTTCTAAGGTGTTCCTTAAATCATTTGTTCAGTTTCTGTATTTTGCACAAAATGAATCATTTAGTTCTGCATCGGAAATGTGACTGTGGACAAAAACATACGGGTTTTCCCAAACCAGAAACCCTGGATGTCCAGCCAGGTCCGCACACTCCTCAGAGCCCGCGATGCTGCCTTCAGGTCAGGTGACAGAGCTCTGTACAGGGCTGCTCGAGCCGATCTGAAAAGTGGTATTAAAAAAGCCAAGGCGGACCATAAGAAGAGCATAGAGTCCCACTTGTCCAGCAATAATACACGGGAGGTATGGCGGGGCATACAAGACATTACCAACTACAGAGGCTGTGCCACAAAGTCAGAAGACCTGAGTGCGCCGCTGGCAGAAAAGCTAAATTGCTTCTTCTCCCGCTTTGAAACATCACAACAGCAGCACTCACCTGCTACAGCCCTGTTTCCACCCTCACCTAGCTCCTGTACTACTCCACTCACTGTCAGGGAACACGATGTCAGACGGGTGCTCCTGGCAGTGAACCCCAAGAAGGCTACCGGCCCAGATGGAGTCCCTGGTAAGGTGCTCAAAGCGTGCGCCCACCAGCTCACTGCCATCTTCACCAGAATTTTCAACCTCTCCCGGGACCAGGCAGTTATTCCGTCCTGCCTAAAATCAGCCACAATCGTCCCTGTGCCGAAGAAGTCTCCCATCACCAGCCTTAATGACTACCGTCCTGTGGCCCTCACTCCGGTAATCACGAAGTGCTTTGAGAGATTGGTCCTCCAGCACATCAAGGACTATCTACCACCAGACTTCGACCCCCACCAATTCGCCTATCGCCAAAACAGATCCACAGAAGACGCCATTACCGTAGCTCTCCACTCTGTGCTGAGCCATCTGGAGCAGGGGCAGAGCTACGTCCGGATGCTCTTTGTGGATTTTAGCTCAGCTTTTAATACAATCATTCCGGACATTCTCATTGGTAAACTGGTCACTCTCGGCCTCCCCACTCTCACATGTGCCTGGATAGAGGATTTCCTCACCAACCAGCCCCAGACTGTGAGACTCGGCCCCCACCTCTCCTCCACTCGCAGGTTGAGTACCGGTTCCCCACAGGGCTGTGTGCTAAGCCCCCTCTTATACTGTCTCTACACCTACGACTGTAATCCGGCCCACAACAACAACCGCATCGTCAAATTTGCTGACGACACTACTGTAGTCGGACTTATTTCAAAGGGAGACGAGGCAGCCTACAGAGAGGAAGTCCTGAAGTTGACAACCTGGTGCTCAGAAAACAATCTGGCTCTGAACACCAGGAAAACAAAAGAGCTCATTGTCGACTTCAGGAGGCACAGCACCGACTTAGTCCCCCTACATATCAACGGCGAGTGTGTGGAGAGGGTCAACACCTTCCAGTTTCTAGGCATCCATATCGCTGCTGATATCTCCTGGACGGACAACACGACAGCGGTCATCAAGAAGGCTCAGCAGCGGCTGCACTTCCTGAGGGTCCTCAGGAAGCACAACCTGGACTCTAACCTGCTGCTGACCTTCTACCGCTCGTCCATCGAGAGCCTGCTGACATACTGCATTACAGCATGGTATGGCAGCTGCACCTTGGCAGACAGGGAGAGGCTTCAGAGGGTAACTAGGACAGCGCAGAGGATCATTGGCTGCCCTCTCCCCTCCCTGATGGACATCTACACCTCCCGCTGCCTTAGCAGGGCAAAGAAGATCATCAAAGACAGCTCCCATCCTGCGTTTGGACTGTTCGACCTGCTGCCCTCTGGAAGGCGCTATAGGTGCATCAAATCCAGGACAAATAGACTCAGGAATAGTTGCTTTCCGAGAATTATAACTACTATTAATTCAAATTCACACATGCACTGACTTCACTGCCCAACACCACGGACTTCCATCTGTATATATGTATGTAGCGCCGCAGAAATTGTGCACCTATCCCCCCCCATCTCCCTTCTGTTTTTTGTTTTACTGTTTCTTGTTTTTTGTGCTAAATTGTATGTATGCACTGAGTACGAGCAGCTTTCAGTTTCACTGTACATGTATAGTGACAATAAATGGCATATCATATCATTTATCGTTTTGCCTCATTGAATTCCAGCCATCAGCATCAAAGGTGCTTATTGATCTGATTGAGAAGTTTATTTTTGATTCTGGTCCTATTCAATGCTCTCTCTTGGTTCATATTGGATTAACATTTACCATGATCATTAAGTTTGTTTTCAAATATGCTTTCTTAATCAGTTTGAATATAATAGCATACAGAATTTGACTTTGACCCCAAGGACCAAAAAAATTTATCAGCATTGGATTTTGGGTCCAAATTTAAGAATGTTTGCACAAATTGGAAAAATCAAGGCTGACGTGAGATTGGGCCTCGTCTAAATAAATCGGGTGAGTTGCAAATTTCTGTCATACGTCTATATTCAACTACCTGTATTTCCGTATACAAAGAATATTGGTCCACCTGCCTCAAAGACAGCAGTCTTGTGTCGGTTTTTGGGGAGTTTACTGCTGCCAGCAATGTCCATGGGCAGCTCTGTGGAAGTTGGAAGAGCACGTGCGTCCCATGTCAAACAAAAACTTAACTTTTGCAAAATATCTTGGCCTTATGCATCATCCAAACAAAGTAAAACTTAATAAGTAAACTGGAAGTCTGCCTTGTTTCCCTGGACGTCAAATTTCCAAAGGGTCCCAAAGTTAGGATTAAATTAAATTTTTGCAGACAAAAGCAGAATAACACTGATTTAAGGCCTTGCCAGCACTGCTTGAAAATCGTTTAAGAGAAAATTGGTCCAAATACCTCAAAGACATTTTGGGTTAAAAAATGTTGGCTTCAGAATTGGATTTT
The DNA here is from genome assembly GCF_028641065.1 of Leucoraja erinaceus. Taxonomy (NCBI): domain Eukaryota; kingdom Metazoa; phylum Chordata; class Chondrichthyes; order Rajiformes; family Rajidae; genus Leucoraja; species Leucoraja erinaceus. The sequence continues at coordinate 42,162,126 of NC_073392.1, read as the reverse complement.
GTTACGCCTGCTTTGTGCAATGCAGCCCAATAACTGCTGCTTTAACCTGTAATATTCCAATATTTATCCTTTACTTATTGCTTAACTTATCATGTGTCAGTACTAAGCTCTCATTTCATCAATTACATTGCTTTCATATTATTTGTGCAAAAAGTATCATCTGAAAATTTCCACAACCTGTGACCTGGGAACATAAAGAAATTTGATTACAGTCCCACTCAGATCTCTGATGCTTCTCAGAATGATTATGCTTCTAGCTTGAAGTTGTTCAGGACTTTAGTTGTATTCCGTCAGTGTTTAGAGATCCATACCATAATATTATTGCAACTGCCAAACTCCCAAGTGTTATATTTTAAATAACTCATCTTGAAGTGTAAAAATTAAAGTACAGCAGAATAATGTTTAGCAGCAGACATTTAAGTGCATTGATGTCAAATATTTTAAAAACATTACATTTTGCACTTTGTGAGGGAATAATTTATGTAGGCTGAGCTAGGGCACTTGTCCCTCTTAGCTTTGGGATTGTGGGATTTCCTTGGGTTATTATTTCCACAAATAAAGCAGATTCATTTTACAGCACACTTGTTTTTCCAGCTATCAGACAAGTCAAATGCAAACTTAAGAGTGTATCTGTAGAAGTTGGTAAGAGTCATTGGAGACCTGCCCAATGCCCTTAGTCTTCTGAGGAAGTGGAGATGTTAGTGTGCTTTCTTGGCCATAGCTTCACTCTGATGGTCCAGGATAGATTGTTGATGATTTTTTTGCCTAGAAACTTGAAGCTCGCCACCATCTCAACTTTGACACAATTGATGCTGATTGGACCCATTTCAGCTGGAGAAGACAACATAGCAACTCCTATGGAGAAACTAAGCTGACTACTACGTTACTTTTTCAATTATTATACATCTGCAATGATTTGCAAACTGCTTATCGCAGCGATCAACATGGCATTATTTTGGACGTTTCTTCAATTAGCGTGGAATGGCTAAAAGGTCACATAGTAGGAGAAACCATAGCAACAATGCTTTCTATTTACAGAGTGCCTGTGACAGAGTTTTGTAAATCAAGGATAAAAAGAATCATCTTGAGTCAGAGAACGTTCGGAAATAAACGCACCAGGAAATGGTTATCCTCATGGTAAAACACACAAGGCTGCAAAAGATTAGCGTGGCCCCAGGATTGCATAGGTTTCAAGCTGAAGGGATTGAACACGAGGTACAGGCAGGGTTCATGTCAAATATTTATTGTCATATCTATAAGTGCGATAAGATTTAGGTATAATGCTGCTTAAAGGCACATAGACCCAGAGAATATACATATACAAATTATGCATAAATTATCCAAAACAACCGGACAAAAAAAAAAAAGTCAATACAAGAAAACCACTCAAAACGACTCCATGGTAATGGAAGAGGCAGTTTGGAGAAGTAGTTCCAAACACAAGTTGTTGAAAATACAGCTGTCGATGGTGGAGTAAAGGAAAGGCAATTTAAAAAGTCCAAACAACAGTTGAAATAGTGTTGTGGAATATGTGAAGAAGTTACCACTTAGATTCTTATTAAATCCACCCTCCCCACCTTAAACCTATGTACTCTGGTTCTTTATTCCCCTACTCTGGGTAAAAGACTCTGTGAATCTATTCCTCTCATGATCTTATACACCTCTATAAGATCACCCTCGTCCTCCTGTGTTTCCAAGCAATGAAATCCTGGCCGGCTCAACCTCTTCCTACAGCGCAGGCCCTCGAGCCCTGACAGCATCCTCATAAATCATCTCTGCACCCTTTCCAGCTTAACAACATCTTCCTTATAACAGGGTGATTGAAACTGAATATAATACCCTTCTTCTTGCGTAAGGCGTGCACAGACTAAACTTGTAGGACAACTTGTTCTATTTGATCTTACTTGATTGTGCGCCCAGCTTGATTGGATTCGTCGAAACAGGGCGGACCGTGTGAAGGTTGCAATCTTCCGCCCCAATATAATACCCTAAATGTGGCCTCACCAATGCCTTGTACGACTGTAACATTACACCCCAACTTCTATACTCAGTGCTCTGACTGATGAAGGCCAATATGCTGAAAGCCTTGACACCCTATCCACCCATGACCTTCGGAGGGGAAACCACCTGATTTTCAACATTCATAATAATTAATTTACATTGTGTTTTATTCATGGGTTTCTTTGACTGGGTCATAACTTCATTCAAGACACTTAGGATTTTATAAATCTTGTATTATCTGTTTCTATTTGGCCTACTGGGTCCTTAATTATTGGGATGCAACAGTGATAGTCAAACACGAGATACCTTTCTTGGTCTCCAACTCATAATTAGCATCTTGCTATTCTTTTGTGTATTTACATGGAACATAGAACAGTACAGTGCACAAACAGGCCCTTTGGTCCATGAAGCCAGTGCGGAACTTGATGCCAAATTAAACTACTCAGTTCTGCCTGCACTTGATCCATATCTCTTCATCCCCTACTTATCCATTTGTATCTTAAACATAGAAACATAGAAAATAGGTGCAGGAGTAGGCCATTCGGCCCTTCGAGCCTGCACCGCCATTCAATATGATCATGGCTGATCATCCAACTCGGTATCCTGTACCTGCCTTCTCTCCATACCCCCTGATCCCTTTAGCCACAAGGGCCACATCTAACTCCCTCTTAAATATAGCCAATGAACTGGCCTCAACTACCTTCTGTGGCAGAGAATTCCAGTGATTCACCACTCTCTGTGTGAAAAATGAAGCAGATTAAAAACAGGACCGTCAAAGGAGCGCAGCTAAGACCATAAGGACATTGGACCAGAATGAGACAATCCAGTGAGTCTAGTCCACCATTCAATCATGGCTGATCTATTTTTCTCTCTTCACCTCATTCTCCTGCCTTCTCCTTGTAACCTTTGACGCCCCTCCTAATCAATAATATATAAACCTCTACCTTAAAAACACCAAATAACTTGGTCTTCATAGCTGTGCACAGCAATGAATTCCACTGATTTACAACCCTCTGCCCAAAGAAATTCCTCCGTCTCCATTTTGAAGGTACATCCTTTTATTCTGAGGCTATGTCCTCTGTTCTAGACACTCTCATTACCGGAAACATCCTCTCCACTTCCACTCTATCCAGGCCTTTCATTATTTGGTAGGTTTCAATGAGATCCCCCCCCCACCCATATACTTTCTAAACTCCAGCAACTACAGGCCCAGAGCCTTCAAATATTCCTCGTATGTTAACCCAATCATCCCGGGGGAACATTCTCGTAAACCATCTCTGGACCCTCTCCAAAGCCATCTCAACCTTCCTCAGATATGGAGCCTAAAACTGCTCACAAAATTCCAAATGTGGCCGCACCAATGCCTGATAAAGCCTCAGCATTCCATCCTTGCTTTTATATTCCAGTCTCCTCAAAATGAATGATAACATTGCATTTGCCTTTCTTACCACCGACTCAATCTGCAAATTAACCTTTAGAGAATCCTGGACCAGAACTCATTTTGTACCTCTAATTTCTGAATCCCCTCCCCATTTGGAAACTAGTCTACGTCTTTATTCCTTCTACCAAAGTGCATGACCGTACACTTTGCTGTGCAGTATTTCATTTGTCACATCTTTGCCCACTCTCCCAACCTGTCCAAGTCCTTCTATAGCCTCCCTGTTTCCTTAACACTACCTGTCTCCACTTATCTTCGTATCATCCACAAGCATAGCCATAAAGTAATAATTTCCGCATCCAGATCATATAACGTGAAAAAATAGTGGACCCAATCTCTTCTAATCCAGGCAGCATCCTGGTAATTTATTCTGTGCCATCTCCAAAGCCTCCACACCCTTCCTATAATGGGGTAACCAGAACTGCATAGAATAGTATAGGGGTGGTTTTCTACAGTTGATCGTCCTAAATCAGCAACCTAATTCTCTTATTCAGCTCCAGTGCAATGTCTGAGTATCTCCACCAGTATGCTCATAAAACTGGCCTATTGAATATGCTGCTTGTTACTCCTTTCACAATTTTGGTTTTTAATCTGCTTCTGCTGTCATGAAGCACTATTACTAAAGGAACTGCTACTCTGCAAGCACTTAACTGTGGGAAGCCAACAAGTTCTCATGCTTTAGGAACTTTGAAATTGTAACTAAAGTACATTGCTGAAGCAGACTAGAGCAACATTAATCTGTGTCCACTTCATACCAGGCTTTGGTTAAAGAAATTGAAGATATGCCAGTCTTCAGCACCATTGACCTTTAGACTATCAAGAATATACTCGTTAAATTTGGAAGAGTAGTGTTATGTCCCATTCATGAAGCCATTATCTTTGTATGATTTGCCAACACACTCCCATTTTGAATAGGGGTTTATGATCTGATATCCACTGTTTCATTTGAAGTTGTAGCAGGGGTGGTTTTGGGTGTTACTCGTGAAGAAGGTGGCCATGGCTAGTCTGCCATTGATTGATGGTGATCGTACTTTCTGTGTGAACTTGCTAACTTTCTCTGAGGGATTGGGAATAAATAGTTTATTGGGATCATTAGTCCTGAATTAAGCCTGGCTGTCATGTGTATCACTGTTGACCGGCTTTATATTAAAGAAAATGGAACTCTTCATCAACTTTGGCATTTTCACTAAGTTGTGGAATAAAACTTGACTAACTCAACACCTAATTAAATTTGAAGAAAGGTAATTGCAGCAACAGTGATTTATGTTAGAAGTATTGCTAAATGTCTGTCTGTAAACAATATTAATAGATTTCATTAATTAAAATATGAAAAAATGACAATACATTTAACTACAATATTCTTGAACTTGATCTGATTTATGGCATGTTCATATTATAGTTGGTTTATTGTTATGTAAGCAAATATTAAAACGAAAATCCCTCAAGTGAGTGGATATACACATTTTTCACTGATTTTTTTTAATAATGTCAATTTGTTTCATATTTCAACAAAAATAATACAACTTTAAGTAGGAAACACAAATTACTTTTACTTAAGACCAAATGAAGGCAGGAATTTACAACTTGCATCTCTGCAACATGCCTGTCGTAGTTACACTCTTAAGCTGACATCAGAAACTTATTTTAAAAGCTGATATGAACACATGTTTTACATTTGTTTGTTTGATAATTTCCAGGTACCCACTAGATAGGTTTGTTCACGATATAATTTATAGGTTGCAGATGCAGCTTGTTTCCTGTTTCTTTTCTCATGAGCTTTTGAAATACTTTTATCAAGCCAAGCTGCTCCACTTTGGGTAAAATGCTGACATTTGCCCGACAATGTGGGAAAATTGCCCAGGTATATCCTGTTCAGCAGGACAAATTCAGTCCAACCAATTAAAGCCCAATCAGTCTATGCTTAATCATCAGTAAAGTGATTGAAGATGTTATGTCATCAAGTAGCATTTGTTATAACCAGGAACTGCAGATGTTGGTGTACCAAAGAAAGACACAAAATGCTGGAGTACCTCAGAGGGTCAGGCAGCATCTCTCCAAGAACATGGCTAGATGACATTTCGGTTGCGACCCTTCTTCAGAACAATTCTTCAGAAGAGCCATGACCCAAAACGTCACCTGTCCATCTTCTCCAGAAGCACTGTCTGACACGCCAAGTTACTCCAGCATTTTGTATTTTTCTGAAGAACCACTTCATGTCCAGGAAATTGCTCACTAATGCCCCTTTGGGCTTCACCGGGATCAAACAGTTATAGATTTAATCACAGGCTAGGTCCAAATATGAATCTACGTGCAGAATCCAGAGGCAAGGTGAGATAAGCTTCCCTTGACTGTAAGACAGCATTTGACCAAATGTATCTTAACGGAGTCTTGATAAAGCTGAACTCGCTGGAAATTAAGACGACACTTCAACAGTTTAACATATCTCAAACAATGGAATTTGGTTATGTTGTTGCAGATCACATTTCTGAGGCCTGGGAAGGAATTCCTCAGGCCATCCTTCTCGGCTACTTCAATGACCTTCTATCATCATGTCATAAGTGAGAAGGAATGCAAATGTTTGCAGTGTTCAATTCCATTTATAATTCTCTGGAAATGACACAGTCCATGCCTATGCAGCAAGGTCTAGGGCACATTTAAGTTCAGATTGTTAACCAGGAAGTAATATTTATGCCACAAAATTGCCATCCATTGATCATTTCTGGCATGGCATCTAATCATCTATACTTGACATCAATGGCAGAGTCCCCAGTCGTCAACTGGGTCAGCTTGCATAATACTGTATACAAGTGTGCTATATGTAAGAAAGGTCCAGAGGCTGGTTTTCCTATGACCCGACTTAAAACCTGACACCCCAAAATAATCAGGAATATGATGGAATAATCTTTGGTTGTCTGGGTGTAGCTCAAACAACACTCAACACTAAAGATGTGAAAAACTGTTAGGACAATGCAGCCTGCATGATTGGTACATTATCCACCCTGCATGGTCATTCTCTCGCCTGCAATTCCAGTAGTGTACCATTTACAAATTGATTGCCTCGGTTACTCTGACAACAGCATCAATTGGATTACTCTCCAAATTGCATGCCATCCTTACTTAAAAAATATATTGAGATTTCTTCATCATCTTCCCTAGCCCCTCGCCACCAGAAGCATTGTAGGAGTACATGAGCACCAAAGGAGTGCAACGGTTCAAGATGGTAGCTCACCACCAGCAGAAGTTTAGACATCCATAATTGCTGGCCTTGCCAGAGATGCTTAAATACTGAAAGACACATTTAAAATCATAATATATATTTCTGTGCAGGCAGATATTAAGTTTCTAAATCTCTCTTCAAACAGAATAAAGAACGCCAGGACAAAATGTCAGAATAAAGAATGCCATTAGTCAATTTGGCCAGAAAACCCCCCCACAAACTTTAATGCTGGTTTTGAACCGGATCTGAACAGCTAATTCCCGGTATGAGAGCATTTCTGAATCACAAGAAGCTTGATAAAATAAAATCTATCTTTTTTAGTTTGGAAGAATGAGGGGTGGTCTTATTGAAGTATGTAATATCCTTACAAGGCATAATAAGATAGATGTTGTGTCTATCCACTGCATGGCGAATATCAAATTAGAGAACATTATTACAAGATATGGGGACATTCATTGAAACCTGCGATACATCACCCTCTATGTACACGTGTGTTCCCAGCAAGTGGTGCCAAGCTCTCTGGTAGGCCCGGCTCACCCGAAGGGACGTTGGCGGGACCTGCAAGCAACCGTCGAGGAGCGAGGTGGGCCGTCGGAAGCTCGTGCCGAGCGCCACGGAGCCAGCCAAGAGTGTACCGTGTGGCCGAGCCGGAGGTTGAATGGGGTCGTGCTGGGTGCTGGAAGTCGTTTGAGGACGCGCCGTCGAGAACAAAGGGGGGCCCGGCATGCGGTGCACACTGAGAACAAAGTGGGGGGCTGACGAGATCGAAGAGGGACCATTGGGGACTACATTAAACACTTTGTAACTTTGTTGGTGGCCTGTACGTGGTGACTTTGCATACATCGTGTAGCGAAACAAAGAATTTCACTGACATGTCACTTGTCAAGGAGGAGGAGCCATCTTGGGGAACGGCTGCTAATTCTTTTTTTTTCCAGTTTTTAGTTAGTTTTGTTCGTCGTTTTTTCGGAGAAATGGACTTCTTATTGTGGGGGGGGAGGAGGTAACCTTACTTCTAGGTCCCTACCTGGTCGGTCTCGTGGCCTACCAGCGGGCTTGGAGCGCCGTTTCCTGGTGGGGACCGCCCAGCACCTCGGCTTCGGTGGCGGGCACAGGGCTGGAGCGCCATCGAGGAGCGGAGCGGGCGATGCGATGCCTTGCCTGGGTCGTCGCGCTGGATCAACGCGCTGGAGCTCCGGTGAGCTGGAGCGCCGAGAGCAACACCTCCGGTCTGCGGAGCGGAGCGGGCGGCGCCGACATTAACATCGGGAGCCTGGGAGCTCCAACTCGGTGCGTCCTTGTCGGCTTCAGAAGCCGACAATCCCCTTCTAGGAAGCGGCCGTTCCAGGTGGCCCAGCCGCTGTGAGGACTCTCCCGATGCCGGGGCAAGACCACCCGGCAGAACGGCCAGGAACATCGGGCCTTCGTTGAGGCAACAGCGGTGGCCTTAATAGGCCTGACTTTTGGGAGAACTGGGGTTGGGGACTGGACTTTTGTGCCTTGCCCCACAGTGGCAACCATGTGGGGGAATGATTTTTCTGTGTGTAAGGTACTTTGTTAGTCTGTGTCCAAGATGGCTGTCGGAAGAGAGAGTGTACGCTGGCGCGCTTTAGCTGCCGCTGCTCTCTCTTCACATTGTGTGTTTTTTTTTTTTTTTTGATTTTATGTCTTTGGAGCGATTTCTATCTTTAATTTGTGTATTGATGATGTCCTTATTGTTTATTTTTCTCCGACTATATGTTTTTTTTCTCTTCTGTTTAATTTTTGTAAGGTGACCTTGAGATTTGAAAGGCGCCCGAAAATAAAATGTATTATTATTATTATTATTACTTGATAATAAAGTATCAATCAATCAAGGATAATATATCTCTGAAATTATCTGGTCCTAAGGGTTTGGAGGCTAGATTACTGGGAGCATAAAAAGAGGAAGTAGATACATTCATGAAATTGAAATTATCACTTGAGAGCAATGGAGAACTAGGTCAGGAGCAGACCTGTCATGATACATGCATTGGTAAGCCAGGCCCAAGTGACCATGTGGCCAACTCCTGCACCTACTTCCTCATGTTATTATCATTAGCAGTTCTCAGTGTTTATGCTTATAATCTCATTTAAGGAAGGGAAATGAAGTAAGCAATGTTAGGAACTTAGGATATCTGGGCAATGCATCACATTGTGGTTGGTGACACAGTGATTTCTTGAGGATAGAAGTTAACAGTTTCAATATACATTTCCAGAACCAGAAATGAGTTGGCAAAAATACCACTTAAAACCACAAGCAGTGGGGAAGTATCACATTCTTAACGGTATTATAGTTAATACGTTTTCTTTCCAGTTAATCAAAGTTGATGTACCCGCAAACTCCTGAGTTTGTACGGTCATGGCCAAGAATGGAGCAAGGCCCACTCTTTTCATTTCAGATATAATGTGACCATGCACTTCAGAGACCAGGTATTGCTACAACCAAGGTTGCCACATTCACTGAAGAAAGTCATGCAGCAGATGATGGTAGACTAGACGAATGAGCTGACATAAGCATGTCTTTAAAAATAGATGATGCAGTAGTTTTGAATGAAAAGCTTTTGATACTGAGTTGGATGATCAGCCATGATCATATTAGAAACATAGAAATTAGGTGCAGGAGTAGGCCATTCGGCCCTTCGAGCCTGCACCGCCATTCAATATGATCATGGCTGATCATCCAACTCAGTGTCCCGTACCTGCCTTCTCTCCATACCCCCTGATCCCCTTAGCCACAAGGGCCACGTCTAACTCCCTCTTAAATATAGCCAATGAACTGGCCTCAACTACCCTCTGGAGCAGAGAGTTCCAGAGATTCACCACTCTCTGTGTGAAAAAAGTTCTTCTCATCTCGGTTTTAAAGGATTTCCCCCTTATCCTTAAGCTGTGACGCCTTGTCCTGGACTTCCCTAACATCGGGAACAATCTTCCTGCATCTAGCCTGTCCAACCCCTTAAGAATTTTGTAAGTTTCTATATTGAATGGCGGTGCAGGCTCGAAGGGCCGAATGGCCTACTCCTGCACCTATTTTCTATATTTCTATTAATTGAATTGATTCTGTATTGGATAGAAAACTATCAAATTTTCTTTGTTTGGACATATAATGTAAAACAATAATGGGTAGAAAATCCAGTTGGTCCAGTTTACATAAATAAGGAGAGTAGACTCACCAGAATGTTTTATTGATGCTTGAAAAAAAAAAGTGTACCACCAGGCTATAGCAAGTACTTGAGCCGCGATGTATTAGCATTCCTATTTGGATTTCTGCCACGACACCTTTATTTTAAATTAGTCCTTGTGAAAATGCTTCTGCAAATTGGAAATGTTACAAAGTGTTTGATGTAGCCCCCAATGGTCCCTCTTCGTACTGGGCGGCCCACCCTCTTTGTTCTCTCAGAGGCCCCACGCTGGGTCCCAATTTATTCTTGGTACCCCCCTCCCCCCACAACACCTCTTTGATCTCTTGTCTGCCCCCTCCCCCCCCCCCCCCCAAGACTGGTCCCACTTTGTTCTCAGTGCTCACCGCATGCCAGGTACCCCTCTGTTCTCGACCTCTTATTTAATTTGCCTTCCTTAAAGGAGATTATTAGCATCAATACTAAGAACTGCTAACGATAAGAAGTCGTGAATGAGCAGAGTGGAACCTTTAAACAGCAGTTATCCTGACAGATGAAAGCTATGAAGCATGTCCTACAAGTTGGAGTCTTAACCTCATACTGAAGAAAGTTAACTATATGAACAACAATTTCATATTTTTTAACAATTGGCATGAAACAATTTTCAGGCTTTGGCTTCAGCTGATGTTATCGACATTGGACATGGTGCCAGAGGGAGTAATCTATGGGTGAGGACTTTTGAACTTCACATTGGCAGGACGAACAAATATTAGTCTTCAAGCTGTTTATTCGTGTTTATTTGTAGTCCACTAAACTGAGGCGGCACAGTGGTAGAGTTGCATCATCGCACCACAGACCTGGGTTTGATGCTGTCTATGTGGAGTTTACTTGTTCTCCCTGTGATTGCGCACGTTTCCTTTGGGTGCTCTGGTTTCCATCCACATCCCAAAGATGCGTGGAATTGTAGATTAATTGGCCTCTGTAAATCGCCCCAAATGTGTAGCAAATGGATGTGAAAGTTAGTGATCTTGGATGATTTTATGAAAGATCTTTATGTCTAAGAACATGCCTCAAACAAAATGCCAGCTTTTAAATATGTTCTGTTTTTATTGTAGCAGCTTTTGAAGACAGATTTTTCAGATGCTGTGTCAAACTTTCCAAGTCAACAAAAGAAATATTCAAGCAATATTCTGGCATCTGAGTCAGAACCAGCTCTTCCCTTCAACCAGTCTCATCAAGAAGGGAGTGGCATTCCCTCTGCCCTTGCAAGTACTCTGGAGCATATAGTAGGTCAGCTGGATGTCCTTACTCAGGTGGGTGGCATGAGTTACAACACATTTCTAGTGAAATACGAAGGAGATTTTTCTTGTCTGAATCACCAAAGTAAAGATCGAAAAACCAGTCAGATTTCAGTTACATTTAATGTCACATTGTCCCATCCCCACCCCTTTTTGCCTTCCACGGAGAACGCTTCCTCCACAACTTCTTGATTCACTCGTCCCTTCCCACCCAACCCATCCCCTTCCCAGGAACACCAATCACAGGAGACATTGTCCTTTTCCCTTCTCCCTCACATCCATCCAGGGACCCTGGCAGTCCTTCCGGGTGAGAGAGAGGTTGATGTGCACCTTCTCTAACCCCACATACTGCATTCAGTGTTTCCGATGTGGCCTCCTTTACCTGGATGAGACCAAGAATAGACTAGGCAACCGTTTCGCTGAAGACTTGCATTGAAACTGCCAGGGCCTACTGGATCTCACGTTTGCTAACCATTTTAACTTCATTCTCATTCTGACCTTTCTGTCCTCCATTGCCAGAGCGAAGTGACACACAAACTGGAGGAACAACACCTCATATTCCGCTTGGGCAGCTTACAACTCAACGGTTTGAACATTGAATTCTCCAATTCATAAATCCCCATGCACTCTTTCCCTCGTTCTTCCTTGTGCTCTGGATTCTCATCCATTTATTCCCTCCACCAGCCCCCCCCACCCCCGTCCCCTTCCACCTATATTCCTTCCTCTGGCTTCACAATGTGCCACTCTTCTATCCTTATCTCACACCTTTTGTCTTTTCATCCCCCGGCCTTTGCGCCACCATCTGCCTATCAAACTCCCCCTCATCTGTATCCACCTATCACTCTCCATGTTTAGTCCTGTCCCCGTTTCACTTCCAACTTTCTCCCTCCCCACCAATGAAGAAGACCTGAAACGTCATCTGTCCATGTTCCAGAGATGCTTTTTGACCTGCTGAGTTACTCTGACATTTTGTGTGTATCTTTGGTGTAAGCCAGCATCTGCAGTTCCATCCTACACATTGTGCAACAGCATAACCTGAGCATGATCTTGTTAGGCTGTGCAGATAATCACTGTTTCAGTACTATACTCACTTCTCAATCTACTATTTGAACCAATTAGTTAGTTATTTCGTTTTAGATGTGTTATAGTTTTAAATCTAGGGTGGTCAGTGAAGTGGGGATGAATTTGTTGATTCATCTAACATCAAGCTAAACCTCATTCAGAGAATTGGGACCTTCCTTAAAGGAGACATTTTAGATTCTACTCTCTATCCTACTGGAAAATTGAGTCTGACAAGAATACATTTCCCACATATTTCACTATACACTTTCCAGTAGGTTCAGTAATACTGTTAGGAATCCACTTCCACATTTTGAAGGTAAGGCGTTTAAGAAGGAACTGCAGATGCTGGAAAATCGAAGGTAGACAAAAGTGCTGGAGAAACTCAGCGAGTGCAGCAGCATCTATGGAGCGAGGGAAATAGGCAACGTTTCGGCCCGAAAAGCTGCCTATTTCCTTCGCTCCGTAGATGCTGCTGCACCCGCTGAGTTTCTCCAGCATTTTTGGCTGTCTACCTTCTGAAGGTAAAGCACTGGAATGTGACAATAAAGTAATAATCTAATTAAATCATCAAATGTGATTGAGGGGTTCGTGCTGTGTTAAAGTACATATTACACGTTTTGTTTATGTGGATATTGCACAGATTTTCATAATATAAATAGTTCTTAGAAATTACTCATTTCATGTGCAACTCTCAAATGTAATGAGTTTTACTTCACTATATTACCTTAACTATCTGGTGAAGATTTTTTCAAACCAAAATGTTAATTGTTGCTATTTAAAGATGAGCTTTGTGATACAGTCACATCTCCTGACTGAAATCAAATAATTCTTATTTGAGAACACCCAAATCATGTGAATTGAGAGGAATCCACTCGTTTCCACATGTTTCTAATATTTGGCCTGAAAGCCACCATTTCGTCCACCTGAGAGGAACAACATATGGCTTATATTGCTGGAGGAAATGGGTTTGTAAACCACTGTGTTTCTCTTGTGGAATGTGTTAAATAGCACGTCTGACAAAAAAGGCTTCCAGGCATGCTGGAGAATTTATTGACATTCTATACTCTTGACCATTTGTATGGACTGTTACCCTCTGACCTATGAGTCTGATTCTTCAGTGTTGCTGCCACAATAAAGATGCCCAGTGGCTCCCCTTATTAATCCGAGTTAATTGTGGCTGCCAGTAAAACTAACGCAAAGAGCATAGCTGTATGGAGTCAATGGATGAGGTTTTTTGAGCGCTGACATTTTAAAAGTGTGATTGCTCTAAAATTGGGAAAATATCCGTACAGAAACACAATTTAATTCTTTACTCACAACTGTCTAAAGCAGGTCACTTTGATCTGAAAATCTCACTCCCTAGATTTATTTTAATAGTTATTTTCCAAATAATTTTTAATATTTTGTTTGTCTACAATTTATAGAGGATTATATTCATCCTTGTGCTTCTACTTATTTCAGTTCAGCTAATATTGCATTAACAATATTTTATTTTGAACAGGTCATTTAGAAACTATTGTTTATGTTGTGGATCAAACTATAAATCGTTGTGAAAAACAACTGCACTTGCACATTTTGGGTGACTGGTATTTCTGTTTCTCTATGCTAATGGCCAGGGAATATATATATACCAGACAATGTATCCAAAAACTCCCTTGCTGGCCTCCAAAGACAGAATAACTCAATTGATCCTTTGGTAGTGTTTAAAAGAGAAAAGGATTACATTAAGATCATGTGCGATACCTTCTCAAGCATATAAACCAGTGGTGTTTATGGGTCTTTTAGACAGGCACATGGATATGCAGGTTATGGAGGGATTTGGAACACGTGCAAATAGAGGAGATTAGATTAAAGGCATGATGTTCGGAAGGACAATGTAGGCTGGGGGGGCTGTGCCTGTGCTGTACTAGTCTATGTTCTAAGATGTATGTTCAAAGCTATTTATGGTCAATGAATTGGTTTTGAAACAACTTAAGTTGTTAATGAAAAAATATAGTAGCCAATGTGTGTGCACCCTGCCAAAGAAATCAGATAATTCGAAACGTTCTCCTCCCCTTCTCAGCTCTCCCTCAGCCCACTGGCTCCACCTCTTCCTTTCTTCTTCCCGCCCCCATCATCACATCAGTCTGAAGAAGGGTTTCAGCCCGAAACATTGCCCATTTCCTTCGCTCCATAGACGCTGCCTCACCCGCTGAGTTTCTCCAGCATTTTTGTCTACCTCAGATAATTAGAAAGATGGTTGCTGAATGAAGCTGTACCCATGTTGAATCTTGGTCATTGGACGTTTTGCCAGTTTGTCATATTATTAAAGTGGAATGAGCGTAATGCAGGTTAATTTCTGTGAAACACACCTTTGACTCAAGTGTGGTCTGCTCCTAGAGACCCTGGACCCAGATATGAACATACTTATTTCAGGAAAACCATATAAATTAGGAGATATATAGATAAGGTTGATTGCTGATGAAACAACATTTGAATGGCAGCATAGGTTGTCAGGAGGATGTAGGGAGGCTTTAAGGAAATAGACGGATCAAATGAGTGAGGAAGTACATGATTCATGAACTATAATGTGCAAAATGTGAGGTCATCCACTTTGATTGAAAAAATAGAAGTGCAGAGTACTTTTTAAGTGTCAGAAAGATGTTTTTTAGTTTAGAGATACAGTGCGGAAAAAGGTCCTTTCGACCCACCGGGTCCGCGCCGACCAACGATCCCCGCACATTAACACCATCCTATACCCACTTGGGACACATTTTACATTTACCAATTAACCTACATACCTGGAGTGTGGAAGGAAACCTAAGATCTCGAAGAAAACCCACACAGGTCACGGGGAGAAAGTACAAACTCCGTACAGACAGCACCCGTGTTCAGGATCGAACTTAGGTCTCCGGCGCTGCATTTGCTGTAGGGCAGCAACTCTACCGCTGCACCACCGTGCTGCCCTCATGGGGACCTGGGTGGCCTTGTACAAATATCAGTGAAGGATAATATGCAAGTGTGGCATGCAATTAGGAGGGCTAATGGTATATTGCCTTATTATATTGCAAGAAGATTTGAGTTGCTGAATATATATTCCAAGAGAGGATGCGACAGAATTTCAGATATTAAGAAAATTTAGAGAGATGGGATTAGCCCAGGAAAATGACATTGTGGTAAAAGTTCACCCAGGACCTAACTGGATAATGGAGTAGTATTTATGGAACTGTACTTTTTTTTTAACAGCGTGGAAACAGGCCCTTCGGCCCACGGAGTCCACACTGACAATTGATCACCTGTTAACTATGAACTAAATTATCCCACATTCTCATCCGCTCCCTACACATTAGGGGCATATATCTTTTACAGAGACCAATCTTCCTTATTTCATAACCCTAAACCTCTTCCTATTTCCCATGATATGTGTATGCCAATGGATCACATTGGCTCTCTCTCTCTCTGTAATAACATTTCCTGTTGGAAGTGATATTGGCTCGGACCTACTTTCTAAATTCACCTCCTTTTAATGACCTTTGGATGCTCAAGAAGAGAGCAGCTTACCTCATTTATTGATTGATGTGCCACTGAAAACAGCCCTTGGCTGCAGTAACGCATTGAACAATCTATTGGTTTATTTTCCTCATGAAGTTTATTGCAAAACAATGCTTAGTTTTTTTCATTGATTTTCTGCTGAGAAAATGAATCAGTGATGAATTAAACATTATGAAGAATACATCACACACACAGTGTGTTTCAGATCTGTTCAAAGGAGAATACAACCTTTGAGAATAGGTTTTATTTGAACTGTTACTTCTTTCATGCATATTTTCTCATTACAACATTACAACTTTTGGGATACAAAGGGCCATAAATGCTTGCGAATCAATGCACCATGTTATTATTACACAGTTTAAAAAATAATTTCCTTGGTAACATGACGTGTTGGAGCACAGGTCCAGACTGACAATGTGACAATGGGAAAGACATTTTGAAAAATAATGTGCTCATTGCCCAGCTTTAGATGTTAAGTTCTCATGAGTCCCATGACTATTTCATAGTCGAATGGTCAGTGCAGCGATTTGCCATTTATGTAGATTTGTCCAAAATGTGAAGACACAATGAGGACAATTCTGTCTGTTTTCTTAGTCTTTTCGTCCACTGAGTTTTCCAATTATATAAATATTCTGGCATGCAACATGGTGACCAGCATTCCATCACTATTTAAGTACATTATCTGCTCTTTGGTAGACAAAAATGCTGGAGAAACTCAGCGGGTGAGGCAGCATCTATGGAGCGAAGGAAATAGGCAACGTTTCGGGTCGAGACCCTTCTTCAGACTGATGTGTGGGGTGGAGGGGGTGGGAAGAAGAAAGGAAGAGGCGGAGACAGTGGGCTGAGGGAGAGCTGGGAAGTGGAGGAGAAAGCAGGGACGACCAGAAATTAGAGAAGTCAATGTTCATGCCGCTGGGGTGTAAACTGCTCAAACGAAATATGAGGTGCTGCTCCTCCAATTTACAGTGGTCCTCACTCTGGCCATGGAGGAGGCCCAGGACAGAGAGGTCAGATTCGGAATGGGAGGGGCAGTTGAAGTGCTGAGCCACCGGGAGATCAGGTAAGTTAATGCGAACTGAGCGGAGGTGTTGGGCAAAGCGATCGCCAAGCCTGCGCTTGGTCTCACTGATGTAGAGCAGCTCACACCTCGAGCAGTGGATGCAATAGATGAGGTTGGAGGAGGTGCAGGTGAACCTCTGCCGCACCAGGAAAGACTGCTTGGGTCCTTGAATGCAGTCAAGGGGGGAGGTAAAGCGACAAGTGTAGCATTTCCTGCGGTTGCAAGGGAAAGTGCCAGGAGAGGGGGTGGTTTGGGTGGGAAGAGACAAATAGACCAGGGAGTTATGGAGGGAGCGGCCCCACTGGAAAGCAGACAGGCTGCTCTTTGGATCAACACTTTCCTTTATAGTCAAGTTGAGAGGAATTCTGCCTTCACATATTGCTATTCTGTCACTTAGGCTTGGGTCTTATTAATAGCACTTGAGCAGGTGTAGCACATTGCTGGCAAGGCCACCATATCTATTTTCTCGTACAAACAGCCATTTTTAGTATCATAATATTATTTAGGATGGCATGTATTCGATCTTTTACCTCATTATATGTTTCCATTGCATTTTATGTGCTGTTCAAGCAAGTTTGGGAAGTTATTCATCTCTGATCCACAACATAGATTCTGAAGTATATTGTAGCTAGATATTGGTCAACTTGACATCAAGGTGACATTTTATTTTTACATCAATGCAGGGTGATATTTTTTTGATATACCCTAGTGAAGGGTACAAATTTTATTTGGTTTGCAAATTAGTCTTTTCATCTCACTGATATGGGACAGTTTTCTAAGTTCGAATGCTCACATGTTATGTTTGTGAGTTGCAATGTGAATGCACCCCTTCTTATCTTAAATTCCGCTTTCCCCTTTATTTCTCATTCTGTCTGTATTTTAACTTGAATCTAACTCCCTCCCGTGTCCTTTTGTGCCGTCCCTTATACTTCTCCTATTCTTTTCCATCTTTAGTGGGTAGAGTTGTCCCATATGTGACTTTGAAATCACTTCATTGATTCCAGTCATCTGTGGTCCAAGTGTTATGCAATGACCGTGATGACCATAACAATCCAAATTATAAATATTTGAATTATAAACACCCTCCAGCTTCAGCTAACTTGTTCCAACTGTTACATCTTGTGTGCATCTTGTTGTGGACATACTTCAAAACAAAGTGCAATTTTGAGAATGAATTCAGTAAATTGTTCTCAAAAAGGCTTTCAAACACCTTTTATTGGTGCATTTTAACCTGACATATCAATACTCCAATAATGATTATACTTAAAGTATTGGCTATAAAGTGTTCTATGACCTTGATGAAGCAGGTATTTTTCTCAGCTACAGATTCTAAAATATGGGATACGCATGTCTTGATTTTTACTTAGATTTGAATGCCTCAGCTAAATATTTTTGTGTATTTATTCACATATTAAATAAAGAATGAAGTTAGATTATCGGAAGCAATTATTTAATGTGATTTTGGTATTTCCAGTATTCCTCAACTTTCAGTTTCTTATGAAGAGTTTAATAAATGGGGGTGTTATTGTACTTGGAGCTTTATGGATAAAAGTTTACAATGTTCTGCTCTGAGGAAGTCGAAACTCCTTGTACTCTGTTCTGTAAAGCTCTTTGTCCCATATGGGCCCCAACCTCAAGGGACTATAAAGGAAACTGCATCACTGTGATCTGCTCAGTGATATCGCACACTACCAGATGTTGGAGGTCATAAATTAAAGGAAGATGAAGAGTTTATGGAAACTGACTAGTGGGCAGAAAATTGGAGGCAGAATTAGAATAAATGGCAGCAGATAAAGGATTTGGATTGTTTTTATATGTTACTGAGTTATAAATGTTTAGTGTGAAATCGTCTTCATTCTATAACTGATTAAAAATAAAGCAATCGTAACATGAAATAAACTTTTGTTGAGAGGCCTTTTAAAAAGAATATGTAATTTAAATGTGATTGCTCGTAGCCTGATAATATTGATTGTGTCTTAAGTATTTTTGCCCATGGCATCATTTATATGACAGAAAGCAGAAGTTCCCAACAAATAAAATATAATGGCCATATTGTGCTTCATGTCTCTTTACCTACCACTTTTAATTTAATTCTTCAGACAGTGACGATTCTCGAACAGCGACTTACATTAACAGAAGACAAACTCCGTGAATGTCTTGACAATCAGCAGAAGTCATGATTAAAGTCAGGTGATTGAAAGCAGATGAAAGAAACAAGTAAATTGACAGACTAAGCACCTTAACTAGCAGGCATGCTTAATGTGTAGAAATCCACCGATCACCAATCCAAGTTTTGTAAATGATTCATTCTTCCCTAATATTGTCTGATAACAATTGTAATGGAATTTTAGCTTGTAATATATAAATAGCTTTTGTACTTTTGTTACTATGCCCTCTATGTGAGCCAGTATTTTTTATAAAAGAGTAAATAGTTTGTTTCACTTCAAAATAGATCCATGTACACACAGATCTCATATGTTTAAATAAACTTTTGATTTTGAGGAATGGTTTAAATTTGTTATTTCTCTCAAATGTGATTTTGTTGGCTGAGTTGTTTCATTTGGATATTAAGTACTTCACGGGCATACACAACTTTATCCCAAGTTAAGAATTTTGTGGAGGAGACTATTATGCTTTTTACATTTGTACCACAGAATCAATTGGAAACAAAAGCAGTTTCTTGGTAAGTTGAAGTATAATATAAGAACTTAAATATACTTAATAAATTAAAGCTGGTACTAAATGTTTAGAGTAAAACTGATTCTCAGTACCAATTATACACTCCTCTGTATGCATGTTAAAATGTGACAAATATAGGACTTTCCTTGTCATCTGAAGAAGCAGCAATATTAGCAGAAATTTAGTTAACATACAATTGAACAGTTTCCAGACTCTACTATTTAAATAACGAGAAGAGTAGGATTTATATTACTTTATGAAAAATGTAAGGTTGCATTGCATGTTCCTGCTCCTGACCTTATTATAATGCAGTCATAGATTTTGTGTTGACCTTTTCATCATTATAAGACCTTATGGCCCTATTGACAATCTGCTTGTGTAAAATGATAATCAAATTCCCTTCGGTTGTGAAATCGGTTTTGCAATTATTTGTCCACTTTTTGACCCCGCACGATTGAAGTTCAAATATCCTAAACAAAAGGTTACGCTAAAAAGATGTGTTCATTTTAAAAGTTGCACATTTTAGATAGAATGTGGTTACAATTATCCATTGAATTGTGTTCCTATGTGAATATTTTATTTTGTCCATTTGATTTTGATATTTTGAGCAGACCTGCAATGTGGAATTTGAACGACAAATCTGAGTTTGCAACAATTTTTCCCATGCAATTTGAACATCTGTACCAATGTGTACTGATGTTTTTGTTTCTTGAGCTTCAAGAAACTTTAGTTCAAAGATTTTCTAATTTGTAGAAAAGTTGGAGGACAAGTGTCAGAATATTTCTTCAGGTGAGATGGCCTTGTAGGGCAAATATGAAAATATTGATTACACAGCAGTAGTAGATTTTATCATATATTCTTGCTGTGGAATTGTACGTATGCATTATTCAAATAATCTTTAAATTCCTGCAACTTTGAAGCGGAAATGCTTTTTGTCTGGTTTATAACGAGAATGGCACAGACTTTCACATTGTCAACAGCTGTCAGAATCATAGATCTTGTTATTCATCTCGACATATGTGGCCAGTTGAATTTGGAAATTATCATTATTTCAAGTGTTTTCATATTTACTAAATATAATGTTTACATTGTTTACATTTGTAAAGGAATGGACAAGATGTACAGACATGGCTACAAACAAGAAGCAACCATACACCTCTGTACCAAATGTTGGCAAAGGTATTTTGAAAAGACTTAAATCAGTGCTCCACAGCCTGAGATGCCCAGTGTTATTAGATACTCTCCATATTTGCCGCCTTATTCTTTGCATAGATTCATTGCACAATCAAACTCCAGTACTCCAAACACAATTGTACCAAATCTCAGAACAATTGTTAAGTGCCACCAAATCATCACTCACAGCAAATCATATCAATCCTATCAAAGTCAAATTATAACCAAAATATAGCTAAGTCCATCCCCATACTTGAGCTAAATAATCCAGAGTTTTAGAGTTTTGTTTATTGACCGAGGTACAGTGAAACTCTTTTGATGCGTGCTAACCAGTCAGCGGAAAGACAATACATGATCACGATCAAGCCATCCACAGTGCTCAGATTAATGATAAGGGGACTAACGTGATTAATGTTATTTGCAAAATAAAGTCCAGTAAAGTCCGCTAAACAAGTCAGAGGGTCTCCAATGAGTAGATAGTAGCTCAGGACTATTCTAGTTGTTAGTAAGAAGGTTCAGTTGCCTGATAACAGCTGGGAAGGAACTATCCCTGAATCTGGAGGTGTGCGTTTTCACACTTCTTTACCTCTTGCCTGATGGGAGAGGGGAGAAGAGGGTGGCCAGGGTCCTTGATTATGCTGGTGGCCTTGCCGAGGCAGCGTGAGGTGTAAATGAAGTCAATGGAAGGGATGTTTAAGAAAGAACTGCAGATGCTATAAAAATCGAGGGTAGACAAAAAGGCTGGAGAAACTCAGCGGGTGCGGCAGCATCTATGGAGCGAAGGAGTAGGTGACATTTCGGGTCGAGACCCTTCAATGAAAGGGAGGTTGGTTTGTGTGATGGTCTGGGCTGCGTTCACAATTTTCTGCAGTGTCTTGCAGTCTTGGATGGAGCTGTTCCCAAACCATGCTGTGATGCATCCTGATAAAATGCTTTCTGCCCGTATCTGTAGAGGCTGGTAGAGTTGTTGGTGACATGCCGAACTTCCTATGCCTTCTCAGGAAGTAGCAGCATTGGTTTGCTTTCTTGGTCATTGCTTTAATATGGGTGGTCCAGGACAAGTTGCTGGTGATATTTAAGGGCCTGTCCCACTATGGCGACCTAATTTGCGAGTTTAGAAGAGTTTGCGCTCGCCACAAACTCGCAGCATGGTCGACACGTGGTCCTAGGAGGTCACTGTAACTCTCCTTCATGCTCGAGAGAAGTTCCCGCACACTCGCGGCCTCAGTTTGGTAGAGGAAAATCTTTCAACATGGTGAAAAATTTTCCACGAGTAAATATTGGTTAGCATGGTTCTTTTGAACTCGTAGTGCAGTGGTAGTGGGGTCGCCATGTAGTTACAGGCAGTCGAGGTAGCCATAGGCAATTTGCTTTGCTGACCGGGCATTTTAATTGGCTCATTGGGGTTAAAAAACGTAAGCACGAGTTTTCAGAACCAAGGAAAACGGACCGGTAATGTTAAATGCCCTCTAAACTTTATTAAAAGTTGTCCGGCTTCTTAAAAGTGTCTCCACTTGTCTCCCCCCCTCTCCCCTTCTCCCCCCGCTCTTTTAAAGGACTTACCATATACTGTGCCAGCCGTCTTTTACCTTCCTGTTCATCGCGACCACAATTTCAGACAGCGCTCCTCCCCCACTTTCCCTGGCCCCCGCCTTTGCGATGTGTGTGTGTGTGTGTGTGCTGACGGTCGATCCAGCTCATGGTTTCATCGCTGACGGTCGATCCAGCTCGCGGTTTTTCAGCCGAGTTCCCCCCCGAGCTTGAAGGTCGAAGACAGTCGCTGAAAGGTCGCATTAGTGGGACAGGACCTTTCGTCCTCGGAATTTGAAGCAATTTGTAATGTATTAGTAATTTGTGACGTATTTAATTGATGCACTTTCAGTTAGACATTGTTTAATCACAGCTTTATAATAGCAAGTTAAAGGCCATACTCCTAATTTTTCAAAGGTTAAGGAAATCAATTCTCCCTCTTTATTAAAAAAATTGGCTCAAACATTATTTCCTATTTAGTAAAGATTGGCAATATGTAGAGAATGGGAGAGGGGGAGGAGATTCGGGGACAGTTTCTTCCCAGCTGTTATCAGGCAACTGAATCATCCTATCACAACCAGAGACCAGTGCTGAACTACTATCTACCTTGTGGCGACCTTCAGACTATCTTTGATCGGACATTGCTGGCTTTACCTTGCACTGAACATTATTCCCTTATCATACATTGTAAATGGGTTGATTGTATTGTCTTTCTGCTGACTGGATAGCATGCAACAAAAGCTGTAACTGAACTGAGACGAAGGCAGGAAAATAATTTGGAGAAGTTATGGTAGAAAAGGTTTTGTTCAATATTGCGCACTGACTAGGCCAGTAATGGTCGGAGAATAAAGTGCAGAGTAAAAAGACTGATCCATCATGTCCATCTCATCATAACGCCATCAACCACATCTCTACAGCCTCCTACACTACAATAAAAGCAAACACAGCATATTCAATCTCTCCTTGCTACTAAACCCAATGTATCCATAGTTAACTTAATTCGGTGACGATACACCTCAGAAGGTGGGAGAATTTCCAACCATCTAGTTCACTTTGAGACTTAACACTTACCCTCTTTATAACCATTTCTCATACCTGTGTCTAATCCAGATGTGCAAAATCAAATGCCCTCATTCTATTTCTCAATCTCTGCACTTTTCAAAAGGAAAAAGAAACAGAAAATAGTTATCAAAACCTGTTGTGACTCGGGATCATTGAATTAGATATCATTCAAATATTTGTCCTCTGAACTTGTTCCAGAATTGCGATGACCCTTAATTGAAAGAATGTAGAACTGGAATATTATTGTAGATACAATGTGATTAATGCTTAACACTACGAGAGAATTGTCCTTCCACTTTTACATTTAATTAACCTAGCCTATACATACTGATCAATCAATTTGCAACAACCTCCTTATACTGTTCATTGACTCTTAATGCTTCATGAATTACAATGGTAAAGGTCTGCCTCCCTTTTAGTGGCTGTAGGCCAGAAACACTAAAGTGTATTTTTTTTTCACAGGTATCATGCTGCATTGAAAATATCGGTCACTTATGGTCCATTTCTGTTGTCGTGAAATCTACCTATGCGCTTGTTTGTGGAAACTCCTAATTTCTTTAAATGTACATTAACAACTTCCTTTTCACAAGGTTTCTGTAATGTAAGATAAATAACATAGCACAATTCACAGGTGGATTATCCAACAACAAAATATCTTCATATTAGCCACAACCACGACTGCAGATCATTCTCAGTCATTTTATCCAATGGTTATTAAAGATGAACAATGTAAGGCCTGTTATTAAACCATATTGGATTCCAGAATAAGGGGTAGGCCATTTAGGACTGAGATGAGGAAAAACTTTTTCACCCAGAGAGTTGTGAATCTGTGGAATTCTCTGCCACAGAAGGCAGTGGAGGCCAATTCACTAATGTGTTCAAGAGAGAGTTAGATTTAGCTCTTAGGGCTAAGGGAAATGGATGAAAAGCCGGAACGGGGTACTGATTTTGGATAATCAGCCATAATCATATTGAATGGCGGTGCTGGATCAAAGGGCCGAATGGCCTACTACTGCACCTATTTTCTATGTTTCAGACATGGCCAGCTCCTGCACAGCAACTGCTGTTAATGACTATTCCTTGTCTATGGAGGTGCATGTAGTTCTATGTCCAGTGTAAGATATAGACACCAAAGCATATCCTTACTTAGCAATTTAGCATTGTACACCAATTACATGTGGAGTTCCCCAGGGCTCCATTCCGGGGCCTCTTCTGTTTAACATCTACATGCTTCCACTGGCTCAGATCATGAAAAACATCAAAATATGTTACCATAGTTACGCAGACGACACACAAATCTACATAACAATATCACCAAGAGACTATAGTCCAATACAAGCACTGAGTAGATGCATTCAGCAAATCAACGATTGGATGAACCAGAATTTTCATCAATTAAACAAAGAAAAAACTGAAATAATTGTTTTTTGGAGCCAAGGAAGAACGATTAAAAGTTAGCACCCAGCTTCAAATGGTAATGCTAAAAACAACAAACCAAGCCAGAAACTTCGGAGTAGTCATGGACTCAGACCTGAACTTCAACAGCCACATAAAAACAGTCATAAAGTCAGCCTACTATCACCTAAAGAATATATCAAGGATTAAAGGACTTGTGTCTCAGCAGGATTTGGAAAAACTTGTCCATGCATTTATCTTCAGCAGGCTCGACTACTGTAACAGTGTCTTTACAGGTCTCCCTAAAAAGTGGATCAGACAGATGCAGTTAATTCAGAACGCTGCTGCTCGAGTCCTCACTAAGACCAAAAAAGTAGATCACATTACTCCAGTTCTGAGGTCTTTACACTGGCTTCCTGTCTGTCAAAGAATTGATTTAAAAATACTACTGTTGGATTACAAAGCACTGAATGGTTTAGGGCCAAAATACATTTCTGATCTTCTGCTTAGCTACGAACCACCCAGACCTCTCAGATCGTCTGGGACAGGTCTGCTCTGTGTCGCCAGAGTCAGAACAAAACATGGAGAGGCAGCATTTAGTTTTTATGCACCACATATCTGGAACAAACTCCCAGAAAACTGCAGGTCTGCTGCAACTCTCAGCTCTTTTAAATCTAGACTGAAGACTTTTCTGTTTGCCGCTGCCTTTCAGTAAACAATACAATTTATTAATTACCTATACTGCACTGTAACTTCTATTCCTGGTTTTATTCTATTTTAAATATTTTATTTGATTGCTTTTAATTTTGTAATTATTTTATCTGAATAATCTAATAATCGTTTTACATCTAAATGTCATTTCATATGTGTTTCTCTCCAATGCTTATAATGTTTTATGTAAAGCACTTTGAATTACATTGTTGTTGAAAGGTGTTATACAAATAAACTTGCCTTGCCTTGCCTAGGATTAGTTGATGGAAGATGTGACTTCAATAGAGATCTATGTATCAGTTTATATCATGTTTTATGAAGGTATACCTAAAAGGTTACCCTTAATATTCGTACTAAACAGAATTCATTACATGTTCACTATCAACTGACGGGTATAATTTAAAATTAATTCTACAAAAATAATTTACGAATGCGTTCTAAAGTTTATGTCACCTGCTGTCATTCTATTCTGCTCATCCACAAATATTGGACCATATTTGGCCTGCAATTTGCTGACCTATCAAAATTCGGGAGATTTAAAATTGTGCACGCAGGTAAAGAAATCTCATCGCTGATTTTCACCGAATACCGTGATTCTATTTTTGTCCTCAAAATGAACTAAAAAAAGGCCATGAGCAGAATGAAAAGAAAAGCTATTTACTATCTGCATATTATTGACCCTGGTAATAACATTAACAACTGATATAAAACGTAATCTCTGTCTGAAGAAGGGTTTCGACCGGAAACGTCACCTATTCCTTTTCTCCAGACATGATGCCTGACCCGCTGAGTTACTCCAGCTTTTTGTGTTAATCACCTCTAATTTTAGTGGAAAGGAATGTGGAAAATATGCTACGGTCCATTTTGTACCCTTGGCACAATTAAATTCCACTGCCTATGTCTTCCAACATATCTTCTTGTGGCAGATCTACTGGTGTTGATGAAAAATAACAGGAGGCATTTAAAAAATCAAACCCCTAGGCATTGAGCCACAGTTTCAAAGATAACTAAACCAAGTGCAGACCCGTTGGGTCTGCTCCCCCAATGGTGTGATTCCCCCAACCCAATATTCCACCATGCACCCGTCTCCTCCAATGGAACTGAAGCCGTTGCCAAATGTAAGTTTCCAGCACTCCCCTGCCTCCCTCAATTGCACCTCCCCTGCCTGCTGCAGCAGTGAAAAGTTCAGTGTTCCTGTCTTGCAACTTTGTTTCGAAGTGTGTTGGAAGCTGAAAGGAAGGAGCAGCCGTCAACGAATCAAAAGGCAGGAAGGGATCCGTACTGCAGGCGGACGGATTTGAGTTTTATATATATATAGATTACGCTAAAGCAAATGATCATGAACCTACACCAGAAATATCAGGATAGATCTTTAAAGTATGGATGGGAAGAGGAATATTTACAGACCAGAATGATGATAGCTATTTCATTTAACAAACATGTAGAAAATGCATTTGTATGCGTCGATTGAACTGGTAGTCTTTAAGGAAGGTGTCAACAAGTTGGAGATTACATTGAACATTTAGCACAATATCAATGTACCATATTAATAAGCAATTCATAAAACTATTATTAAATTAAAAAAAGCATAGCATTCCCCCAGAGATGATCGGTATTTAGTGCATTTCAAAACCACTGTTAAAACTAAGTTAAAAAACAAGGTGCTGCATGGGTTAATTACTAAATGGGGTGAGTAATTACACATGGGGAAGTGAAAATTGTATTGCCATTTCGTCAGATATATGCATACTGCTACTGAGGTGCAAATCTTGCAGAAAATATTACTTACAGTCATAGAGTTATACAGCGCGGAAGCAGGCCCTTCGGCCCAACTTGCCCACACGGGCCAACATGTGCTAGCTACACTAGTCCTACCTGCCAGCGCTTGGCCCATATCACCCCTAACTTGCCCTATCCATGTGCCTGTCTAACCTTCTTAAATGTTGGGATAGTCCCAGCCTCAACTACCTCCTCTGGCAGATTGTTCCATACACCCATCACCCTGTGTGTGAAAAGGTTACCCCTCGGATTCCTATTAAATCTTTTCCACTTCACCATGAACCTATGTCCTTTGGTCCTCAATTCCCCTACTCTGGGCAAGAGATTCTGTGCATCAACCCGATCCTTTCCTCTCATGATGTTATACACCAATAAGATCACCCCTCACCCTCCTGCGCTCCAAGGATTCGAGACCCAGCCTACTCAACCTCTCCCTATAGCTCTTCATTTTACTCAAGCACTGCCTTTGAATCATTTACATCCTTCATTTACAAGCTTGGAGTTAAAGTAAAATAAACGGAAAACCTTCAGGAATTGCATAACTAAAGGGAATAATCCATCTGCTACTATGAGCATACAAATAAGGATAACCAGGCAATATGGCCTAGCAATCCTGCACTGCTACTTGATAGCAACGCTGATCTGATTGTAACTTCATTCCAACATTCTTGTCAATCTGCAGTAATCATTCTCCTTTTGCTGCCTTAAAATGTTCAGACTACTTCCATAACCCTTTGAGGAAGAGAGTTTAAAGGATTCGTGATCCACTAAGAGACATAATCCACTTAATCTTTGTCTTAAATGGGTGATATCTTATTTTTAAAAAGTGCCTCTTCACTGTAGAGTGGCCTGAAAAAGAAATATCCTGTCCACATCTGTATTATTTTCATTTCTTATTAATCTTTTAGTCAATTCTTTTTTTATATACATTCTGTCCAATCTTCTGATCTGCCACTTGTCTTTGGGTAATGATAAAAGGAATCACAAAAGTATTGATTATTTTTTGTCTTAGATGATTCAGATACTAGAGCTTTTAGATTCAAGTAACTGGAAGTCGACAGTGGTTATAATGCTGTAATTGTCCAGTGACACAAATGTTTTTTATGCTCGAGTACAGCTGTGATGAAATCAGATGTTATTGTTCCTATTTTCATAAAGCAATTGGAAAAAAAGCCTCATTCAGCTCCCACAACTAAATCATCTTGAATAGCCCATTGCACCATAACAAACAATCAAAATGGTTTGTTGGAATGCAATTTTGGACCATTCCATTTGTTTACTTACAGTGTGTGTGTGAAATGAATATAATTTTTGTGGCACTGGAATATTTGTCTCCTTCATTTTACTCACCATTTCTTTCCAAGGTCTCTGCACCTTTTGAAATATGCAACCTTTATCCGGTGGGCGACGCAACTCTGGTCAGCAGCGGCCTCTGCAGTCTGTCCGTGTTTTATTATTTTCTGTCTGTGTTTTTATGTAGTTTTTGTTATTTTTGTTGGGGTGTGTGTGTGTGTGGGGGGGAGGGGGGGGGGGGGGGAAACTTTTTAAATCTCTCCCTGCACTGGAGACCCGACCTTTTCTCGTCAGGTTTCCGTTGTCGTTGGGTCCGCAACGAGGAGCGGCCTCCAACAGGAAGAGACCGGGGACTCAGGTGCTACGACTCACCGTCGCCGTCGTGGGGCTGGCCGAGTCCGGAGCGGGTGGAGCGGTGGAGGAGTGCTGCTGCTGCTGCTGCTGCTGCTGCTGCTGCGGCCCAACCGGAGAGTCGGAGGCTCCAACGGCAGGTCTGTGGACGGCGGCACCGGGAGCCCGCGGGTCCCTGGAGGGAGACCGCTTTTCAGGGCTCTCGCAACGGCGACTTCCCCCGCCCGAGTTGCGGGGTCGAAGAGCTCCTGGAGCGGGGCCTACATCACTGCCCCGCGCGGCTTGGAATGGCCGCGGGACTCTGCGAGCGCACACCGGGGGCTCTAACACCAAGACCCGGTGTGCGACCTCACACCACCCGGCGTGGCTTTAATGGCCGCGGGACAATCGCCATCGCCAGCCGGGGGCTTTGACTTTGACTCTGACATGGGGGGGGGGGGGGGGGAGGGCAGTGGAGAGATAAGTTTATTTGGCCTTCCATCACAGCGATGTGATGGATGTTTATGTAAATTATGTTGTGTCTTGGGTCTATGTGTTTGTAATGTATGGCTGCAGAAACGGCATTTCGTTTGGACCTCAAGGGGTCCAAATGACAATTAATTGTATCTTGATCTTGGGGTATCTTGATCTTAGGTCTTGCATTTTAAAGACAGGACTCTACAGAAGTTTGAAGAGATGAACCAAGTGCAGAGGTCATTTTTGGATTCTGAAATTATTTTAATAGATACAAAGAGAAATTGATAAGAAATGTTACCACACTTAAGTTTCCAAAATTATCACGGATGGATATGTTTTTGACTCCTTGTCCAGCTTGTATTTCAGCTTATATTTTGGTTCACCTGCAAAACATTCTCTTTTTGTACTGAGCCAAGTTCAGTTATATTTAACAAGATTTTTTTTCTGCTTGCCTTGTCAGTTATTCATATCTCAAGGGCAGCCTATCAAAGATCAGTAGACAAGGTATGGTTCTGTAGACTTCAGTCAAATCAGAAAAATTAGGCACAATTGAATGTTCTGTACTTTTATGACTTAACCTTGCACAAGTTCCAACGTGTTTTTGGAATTTGCCAAAGTAGCAAACGGCAAATCTCTAAATGACAAAGGTAATCTCATGGGCCTCTGCGTTATTTGGGAGATAATGCAGCTGGGAAGACAATTAACTGTGTTTGTGTGTTCTGTTGCAGAACAGAGTGCTCTCTTTGTTGGTAATCTTTTATAGCTAGTTTTGATTAAAAATAAAGTAAAAATACCAACAATAATATAGATTATTTTGTACAACAGTTATGACCCAACAGTATGAACATTGAATTCCCCATTTTTAGGTGACGACCAACCTAATGTCTATGTGATCTCAAGGTTACCAACCATTGCAACTCCCCCTCCCATTCCCACACTGACCCTTCTGTCCTGGGTCTCCTCCACCTCGTATTCTGCTTGGGTATCTTACTAGCCCACAACAGAACCCCCCCCCCCCCCCCCCCCCCCCCTCTCACCCCACACCCCCCCACCCCCCCCCTCCCCACCCCCCCCCCCCCCCCCCCCCCCCCACCCCCCCTCCCCCCCCTCCCCCCCCCCTCCCCTGGCTGATCTTACACCAGTTTCTCCCCTCTCCATCCACATGCACCATTTCCAATAGCTGTCCAATTCGCAACCTCTCTATCCCCGAGCTTAACAATTCACAATTATTTATCATTTCCGGGCTCGCATCTATCTGTTCACCCCTGGCCTTTGTCTGACAATCCGCCTATCAAAAAACCTCCTCACCTGTGTTCAGCCATGCTCTGACCTAGCCCTCCTCTTTTCCAGCTTTCTTTCCCACCTCTCTGCAATCAGTCTGAAGGGTTCTGATCTGAAATGTTGCCCATCTATGTTCTCCAGGGATGCTGCATGACTCACTGCATATGTTGTGTCTTTCTTTAATACTTGCCAGGCTTTATCCTGCCCCGCTCTCTTCCAGTTTTCTTAATCCCCCCCCTCCCGACACTACAATCAGTCCGAAGGTCACCTATCCATGTTCTCCAGAAATGCTGCCTGAAACACTGGGTTACTCCACAAATGCTGCCTGACACACTAAGTTACTCCAGAAAACACACTAAGTTACTCCAGAAAAAGAACCTGATGCACTGCCCTCAAGGCCAACATGGCATACTCACCAGCAGAGGTCATTGGATCTTCATCCAAGGAGATAAGGCGCAAAAGAATGCAGCTTTTGAAATCGGAAGCAAAAACAAACTGCTGGGGGAATACATAGATACATAGACAATAGGTGTAGGAGTAGGTTAATCGGCTCTGCGAGCCATCACCGCCATTCAATGTGATCATGGCTGATCATCCAAAATCAGTGCCCCATTCCAGCCTTCTCCCCATGCCCATTGATTCCGCTAGCCCTAAGAGCTCTATCTATCTATTTTGAATGCATCCAGTGAATCGGCCTTCACTACCTTCTGAGACAGAGAATTCCACAAATTCACAACTCTCTGTGTGAAAAACTTTTACCTCATCTCAGTTCTAAATGGCCTACCCCTTATTCTTAAACTGTGGCCCCTGATTCTGGACTCCCCCAACATCGGGAACATGTTTCCTGCATCTAGCGTGTCCAAACCCTTAATATTTTTATATGTTTCTATAAGATGCCCTCTCATCCTTCTAAATTCCAGTGTATACAAGCCCAGTCACTCCATTCTTTCAACATATGACAGTCCCGCCATCCCGGGAATTAACCCTGTAAACCTACGCTGCACTCCCTCAATAGCAAGAATGTGATTCCTCAAATTAGGAGACCAAAACTGCACACAATACTCCAGGTGTGGTCTCACCCAAGAGCAGAACTCACTATCAAAACATGGAGGGGACGGGGGAGACACTTTTTTGGCGGCCACGCGTGCATGCGCACACTCACACACACGCGTGAGGCTTCGGAGGCTCAATCCAGCGCTAAAAACCGAGATTTTAAAATTGGGATCACAAAAACTTGGGGGGGATGTCCCCCACCTGACCTGACGTGGCCCTCTGCCCCCCCCCCCCCCCCCCCCCCCCCGCGTTCTCCGCCCCTGGCAGCGCCCTATACAACTGCAAAAGGACCTCTTTGCTCCTACACTCCTCCTCTCATTATGAAGGCCAACATGCCATTTGCTTTCTTCACTGCCTGTTGTACCTGTATGCTTACTTTCAGTGACTGATGTACTAGGACACCCAGGTCTCGTTGCACTTCCCCTTTTTCCTAACCTGACACCATTCAGATAATAATCTGCCTTCCTGTTCTTGCCTCCAAAGTGGAGAACCTCAGATTTATCCACATTATACTGCATCTGCCATGCATCTGCCCACTCACCCAACCTGTCCAAGTCACTCTGCATCCTCATAGCATCCTCTTCACAGTTCACACTGCCACCCAGCTTTGTGTCATCTGCAAATTTGCTAATATTACTTTTAATTCCTTTATCTAGATCATCAACGTATATTGTAAATAGCTGCGGGCCCAGCACCGAGCCTTGCGGTACCCTACTAGTCACTGCCTGCCATTCTGAAAGGGATCTGTTAATCCCTACTCTTTGTTTCCTGTCTGCCAACCAATTTTCTATCCATGTCAATACCCTACCTCCATTACCATGTGCTCTAATTTTGCCCACTAATCTCTGTGTGGGACCTTACCAAAGGCTTTCTGAAAGTCCAGGTACACTACATCCACTGGCTCTCCCTTGTCCATTTTACCTGTTATATCCTCAAATAATTCCAGAAGATTTGTCAAGCATGATTTCCCTTTCGTAAATCTATGCTGACTCAGACCAATCCTATTACTGCTATCCAAATGCGCCGCTATTACATCTTTGATAAGCGACTCCAGCATCTTCCCCACCACTGATGTCAGGCTAACTGGTCTATAATTCCCTATTTTCTCTCTCCCTCCTTTCTTGAAAAGTGGGATAACATTAGCTACCCTCCAATCCACAGGAACTGATCCAGAATCTATGGAACATTGATCACCAATGCGTCCACGATTTCTAGAGCCACATCCTTGAGTACCCTGGGATGCAGAGCATCAGGCCCTGGGGATTTATCAGCCTTCAGTCCCATCAGTCGACCCAACACCGTATCCTGACGAATGTGGGTCAGGTGATCAGGCAGTATTTGTGAACGGGAATGGTTGGTCGACATTTCAGATCAAGGCCCTTACCCTGGACTGATTCAAGCAAAGAACCTTGGCTAGATTATCCACAAATGATCCATCTACCATCTCCATCCGAGGTTTGGTACTAAGAACGTTGTTATGAATAACAACAGATTTACTAGAATGTTGCCTGGGTTTCAGCAACTAAGTTACAGAGAAAGGTTGAACAAGTTAGGGCTTTATTCTTTGGAGCGCAGAAGGTTAAGGGGGGACTTGATAGAGGTTTTTTAAAATGATGAGAGGGATAGACAGAGTTGACGTGGATAAGCTTTTCCCACTGAGAGTAGGGAAGATGCAAACAAGGGGACATGACTTGAGAATTAAGGGACTGAAGTTTAGGGGTAACATGAGGGGGAACTTCTTTACTCAGAGAGTGGTGGCTGTGAGGAATGAGCTTCCAGTGAAGGTGGTGGAGGCAGGTTCGTTTTTATCATTTAAAAATAAATTGGATAGTTATATGGATGGGAAGGGAATGGAGGGTTATGGTCTGAGCGCAGGTATATGGGACTAGGGGAGATTATGTGTTTGGCACGGACTAGAAGGGTCGAGATGGCCTGTTTCTGTGCTGTAATTGTTATATGGTTATTATTATTAAACTACAAATTCATAAATTTCATTTTAGAAACGTTATTATTTTCAGTTCCAACAACATGGAGATTTCACGTGCAGTTGCAGACCTTTCTACAATTGGCCGAGGCGGGGGGGGGGGGGGGGGGGGGGGGGGGGGGGGGGGTGGGGGGGATACAATAAGACTGAGGCAGGTGAGAAGCTGGAAGTCAATAAGGAAGTTGATGACAGAAAGATCAAAAGACAGAATAGGCATAAACATGGCAGGGAACAAGTTGGGACTGTTGATAGACACAAAATGCTGGAGTAACTCCAGAGGGACAGGCAGCATAGGAATGGGTGACGTTTTAGATCGAGACCCTTCTGGACTTGACCCAAAATGTCACCCATTCTTTCTCCCCAGAGATGCCGTCTGACCCATTGAGTTACTCCACATTTTGTATCTATCTTCGGTGTAAACCAACATCTGCAGTTCCTTCCTACACAGGTAGGACTGTTGGATTGGTTTGCATTTATTTTAAAGCAAGAGGCCTGACAGGTAAGGCAGATTAACTCAGCATGGATAGGTACATGTCGCAGTCATTACAGAAACCTAGCCAAGAGAGAGGCATGACTTGCAGCCTAATGTTCCAGGGTGCAGATGCTACAGGAGAAATAGAGGTGGGGGGTAAAGGAGGGATGAGTTTTGCTCTATTGATCATGTAGAATGTCACAGCAGTAGTCTGAGATGATGTTACTGATGATTCCTCCAATTAGGCCATATGGGTGGAGCTGAGATAAAAAGATGATCACCTTGCTGGGAGTGTACTATAGGCCACCAAAGAACCAACAGGAATTAGAAGAACAAATATGCCTGTAGATTGAAGACAGCTGCAAGATAAGTTTGTCATTGTGGGGGATTTTAACTTTCCCAATATTGACTGGGAATGTCAAAATGCCAAGGGCTTAGACGGGATATAATTTGTCAAATGTGTTCAGGAAAGTTTCCTAAGGCGATATGTCGAGGCCCCTATAAGGGAGAGAGCAAAGCCTGATCTACCCGTAAGAAACTGGGAAGAGCTAATGATTGAAATGTCCGTGAATTTGCCTTTTGAGGTCAGCCGATTGGCAATACCTGACTCCACCTGAACCCCTATAGTCCGTTATAATACAGATAGACAGGGGCTGAGTAGGGATAGTCAGCATGGTTTTGTGTGTGGGACATCATGTCCTACGAATCTTGAGGTTTTTTTAAGAAACAAGTTATTTATTGATGAGGGCAAAGTCGCAGACATTGTCTACATGGACATCAGCAAGGCATTTGATAACGTTCTACATG
Source organism: Leucoraja erinaceus (assembly GCF_028641065.1). Taxonomy (NCBI): domain Eukaryota; kingdom Metazoa; phylum Chordata; class Chondrichthyes; order Rajiformes; family Rajidae; genus Leucoraja; species Leucoraja erinaceus. The sequence continues at coordinate 42,127,359 of NC_073392.1, read as the reverse complement.
AGAGGCTGCTCTGGAAGGTTTGATTGCATCGGATCCAGTGAGAGCTAGCTGACTGGATAGAGAATCGGCTTCATGGAAGGAAGCAGAGGGTGATGGTGGAAGGTTGTTTTTCAGACTGGAGGCCTGTGACTAATGGTGTGTCTCGGGGGATTGGCACTGGGTCTTTTGCAGCTTGGTTTATATCAACGATTTGGATGAGAATGTGGAAGGCATGATTAGTAAGTTTGCGGATGACACTGAAGTGGGTGGTATCGCAGATAGCGAAGATGGTTATGAAAGATTACAGCAGAATCTTTATCGTGGGCTGAGGAATGGTTAATGGAGTTTAATGCAGATAAGTGCAAGGTGTTGCATTTTAACAAGTCAAACCAGGTCAGGACCTTCACAGTGAATGGCAGGGCCCTGGGAGTGGTGTACGGAACGACATATGAGTACAGGTAGATAGTTCCTAGAAGGTGGCTAGATAGATAAGTAGATAGGGTGGTCAAGAAGGCTTTCAGTTTGGCCTTCAATCAGGGTATTGAGTATAGAGGTTGGGATGTTATGTTACCGTTGTACAAGACCTTGGTAAGTCTGCATTCGGAGATATTATGTTCAGTTATGGTCACCTGGCATTGAAAAGATTTTGTTAACTTGGAAAGTGTGCAGTAGATTTACGAGGATGTTGCCAGGATTTGAGGGCCAGAGTTATCGGAAGAGGTTTGGCAGGATAGGACAGTGTTCCTTTGGAGCGCAGGAGGCTGAAGGATGATCTTCTACAGGTGTATAAAATCATGAGGGGAATCGGTGATTACATGCAGTCGGAATCGAAAACCAGAAGTACAAAGAGATTTACTGTGAGAATGGAAAGATTTAAAAGGAACCTGAAAGGCAAATTTTTTACAAATAGGATGGTGGGTATATGAAACCAATTGCCAGAGGTGGTATTGAGGGAAGATCTATAGCAGCATTTAAAAGCCTTTTGGACAGGTACATGGATAAGAAAGGTTTAGAGGGATATTGGCCAAACATGGGCAGGCGTCGTCCTGTGTGGTATGGCTGCCCAGCCTGCAGCTGTCTGTTTTTCATCTTTTTCGTTAGTTGAGTGTTTTGTTTTTAGGAGTTCTAGCTTTTTTATGTGGGGGTGGGGTGGGGGGGAAGGGGGGAACTGCATTTCCGGGTTCCTACCTGGTAGAGGCAGCTTTTCTCCGGGCTGCACTTTCGACCCGTCCTCGCGGCCTACCAGCGAGCCTGGAGCAGCGTTTCCTGAGGGGACCGCCCAGAGCCTGGGCTTCGGCGGCGGCACAGCGCTGGAGCGCTATCGCGGAGAGGAGCGGGCGATGCCTTGCCCGGGTCGCCGCGCTGGAGCTCCGGTGAGCTGAAGACCGGCAAGTAAAAACATCGCGGAGCTGAGGGTCTGCGGAGCGGCCAGCCGCGGGCGGCAGCGCTGAACTTTTCACCGGGAGTCTGGGATCTCGAGACGAGATCGCCAGAAGTGGAGCTTCATCCGGCGCGGCCTTGTTTGCTTCGGAAGCCGCAGTCTCGAGTAAGGAAGCGGCCGTTCCAGGTGTCCCATGCCGCTGAGAGGATTCTCCCGACGCCGGAGCACCATCACCCGGCGAGAACGGCCTGGAACATTGGGCCTCAATAGGCCTGACTATGGGTGAACCGGGGTTGGGACTGGACTTAGTGCCTTCC